>NC_089223.1:89603697-89906728 GCF_963924675.1 Phocoena phocoena | reverse complement strand
TCACCTTGATGAGTCAACATTTCCTTTAGATTTCAGCCTAGAAGCCATTTCTCTAAGAGACTTCGGACTCCTGCCCACATCTGGATAAACGCCCCTCCCTGGCTTTCATGCAATGGTCCTTACGTTAGCTGTTTTATAATTGCGTGTAAGTTCTCCAAGGATGCGGAGCACAGCAGAGTTCACCATGATAGCCACTGTGCTTAGCGTAGAGCCTGACACATTGCATTTGCTGAATTAAGGGAGGTATGAAGGAATGAATGTAGTATACCAATATCATCCCAACAATGGCAAAAACTAACCTCCTCTCCACAATAGTTGACTAGACCATCTCAGGCTCCATGGTCAGATGACAGGAGGATAGGGTTCAGGTGTCAGGGGTCAAAGATAAGGTCCCGAGACTGCTTTGTGCACAACAAGGACAAGGCATGTCAGTCATGGCCAGGAGAAATGTTCACAAGGAGGAGATGTTTTCAATTCAGACACTCATAAGCTGAGCCTTGCCTCTGTCTACCAGCTGGGAGATCTTCAGATAATGAACCGTGAAAGCCTGCTATGCCACAGCATTATGCAACAATTTTTCATTTGCCACCAGTCAGCTTCAGGGATCAAGGACAGCTGAACACATAACCCACTCATGCATGTTATTTTAAAGGCATGTTTTAAAGTTACCAATATGATACATTGAGTTAATGAGGGATGTTCTTTGGGTGACAAATATTTACATTCCACATATGCCTCTTGATGTCAAGAGTGTAACTGTTTCATTTTCTTCTTTTTCTCAGGAGGCTGGGATACAGATGGAAAAGGCCCTTGTGTCTGGGACACATTCACCCATCAGGGAAGAGACAGAGTTTTCAAGAACCAGACTGGCGATGTAGCTTGTGGCAGCTACACTCTGTGGGAGGAAGATTTGAAATGTATCAAACAGCTTGGATTGACTCATTACTGCTTCTCTCTTTCCTGGTCACGTCTGTTACCTGATGGGACGACAGGTTTCATCAACCAGAAAGGCAAGTGTTTCTTAAAAATAGAAGGTTGCAGCTTTAATTCAAGGTTATTGCTACAGCCTGGCATAATTAATCCAGGATTCTGTTCTGCAGTGTTGCTTTGAAATTGCAAGTTTTTAGAGTGATTATAGGATAAATTTTTTGAAATGGGTTTGCATTAGCTTTCTCAGGACTATTATGGCTTCCCTCAACTGGAGATCTTTGTTAGGAGGGGTGGAAATAGATGGGCAGGAAGGGGGTTGGAATAAGTGTTTTATTTATGCAAGAGGTTATTTGACTGTTGACCTGAAGGTGAATTTCCAGAAGTTGTGTATAAACGATTTTCAGTTGTGTTATGCTGGGATGAGTCATGAAGAGCCCTGCGGAACTTGAGAAGATTCTGAGCATTTCAATTGAAGCTGAATTAGTGGAGCTAATTAACTAACACAGAGGTTAGCACCAGAGCCCCTGGAATCTGTTTACTTGGGATTAAGTGCCAGCAACGTCACACTATCTATGTAAGCATCTCCTGGGCATGGCTTGGTGCCTCAGTTTCCCCATGAGTAGAAAGGGATACTGTAATAGCTCCTACTTCAGAGTGTTGTTGGAAGATTAAATGAAATAATCTTTTAACGTGCTTTACACAGTTGTAGCTGGTATAGCGTAAAAGCATTCAGTGTTAGTTATTATTCGTATTATGCCTTGTAATGAAAAAGACTACTGTCCTTATTTATAAGGCATTTTACATACATTTTCTCTAAACCCCACAAATCAATGAGGAAGATATAAGTATCACATTTTACAGAGGTGCATGTTCAAATCCAGATATTTTGTAAATTTGTATTTTTTGGTGGATCTGGAATTTAAGCCTAAGGTCTGGCTAGCTCCTTCCACACAACAGGGTTGGCAGACTATGACCTGAGGCCAAACTTGGCCTGATTCCTATTTTGTTTAAATAAAGTTTTATTGCAATACAACCGTGCCCGTTCATTACGTATAGTTGGTTGCTTTCCCAATGTAATGGTAGAATTGAATAGTTGGGGCAAAGACCGTACAGCATGCAAAGCCTGAAATGTTTACTCTGTGGTCCTTTATAGGAAAAGCTTTGTAACCCCTGCATCACAATTTAAAGACTTCTTAGTAAAGAACCGTTATGGCTTCTTTGTTCTGGAAAAGATTTCACATTACTCCCAGGGTTGGGACTAGGTGAGGCAAGGAGGGACCTAACGTGGAAAATTTGAGAGGCATGTACTTTCAGCATCTCACAACTGCAAGGTTGTGCATGAAGTCACCTGCTTGCCTTGGTACACCTCCGGCCCAAAGGGCCGGCATAGATATTGAGGGGTTCTTTTTGAGTAAGTTATCTGATTTCCTACGTAGTAAGAACAACCTGTGGTAACAGTTCCTAGGTGGACTTGTGCACTTGCACAGTAAGGTGGGGAAATCTCTGCATTGTGAAATGGAACCACAATTTATACACTCACCCGTAGCACATGGCCTTAAAGTAGCCTCCCCCAGATAAGGACGATGCAAGATTAGCAGGTTCATGACTTGATTCTAAAGACATTAGCCTCTTTTTTTAACCACTCTTCGTTGAAGGTCTACTTTCTTGGCATCACCTGCCAGTTTTATTTTTTGACTTTGAACAGTAGGTAATTTGTTATTCAGTTTAAAAGTTAACTCTTAATTTCCCACCATTCTAATCCATCATCTGTACCCTCTCTTTTCTCTGGCACCATCATAACCCTCAAGGATTAAAAACTAAGAGTAATCTCTGAATCTTCTCGTTTCTTTGCTTCTTACATCTGATTGGTTGCCAAATATGATCCATTCTTCTTATGCCTTTTTAACTTCTCCCCTTCTAGCCTTCTTCTCTGTCCCTGCCCTGGTTTAGATGTTTTTGATATACCCTTGATGGTTATACCTACTTTCGCTCTCTTTCTTTGTCCTTTAATCCTTCATACAAAATGCCACCACAGCAATTTTCTGAAAGTTTGGCCCAAGTTATGGTGGCTTGCATCATCTCCTGCTAAAGCAAAGCAAGATAAAAAATTCTTTTTTGTCATTTAAACTCCTTCATATATCATTCCAGTTTTTGACTTAGTCTTAATTCACCCCTGAAGCATTCTAGGCTGAATCAGCCATGCATGTGGTCCATGCAATTCCTCCACGCAAGGCCCTAAGCACATAACCCATTACTTACTAAACATGCTATGCGATTTTCCACCTTTGTAGAAATTTTCCCAAGCTCTTCCTCCTGCCTGGATTGGCCTTTTACAAAAACTCCCAACTATACCCGCTGAATGTTTATTCTACTGTTAAGGGCTAGCACAAATGTTTCCTCTTCTTTAGAGCCTTTCCCTATTCCAAGACAAAAGAAATCTTAAAAAAAAAATTCCCATAGCACATTGAAAAACTCTTAGGGTCTTTCTTATACTCTTTGCTCTTGGCATTATTAATTCCCCTGCTAGACTGTGAGCACTTTGAGTTTAATTCAACCCAACAAACATATATTAAGTGTCTACTGTGTGTCAGGGACTCTGTCTACATACTCATAATGAAGATAAGAGAATCCCTGGAATTTTTTACAGGATAAAAAGGAGATGATTCTGCCTTGTTCACCCCTGTGGCCTAGAACAGTGTCTTGCAGGGATGAATTCAGTAAACACTTAACTGAATTTAATTGAATTAGGTCAATAATAACCATACAGATCACTCTAAGGGCAGTAATGGTTGCCTTTTATTGAGCATGTAGTATGTGCAACTTACTATGCCAAGCACTGCACCTGCTTTTGCAAATTTAATGCTCCGAACAGCTCTGTGAAAGAGGGCCCTCCCTAAACAGAGGGAATCATGGTAATCTGGGGTGTAAGGCTGGGCATAAATTTGCCAAGATGACAAATTTAGTTAGAGCTGAGTTCAACCTAGGTCTGTCTGATGTCAAAAAGTAGGATCCAGACATTTACAACCTTAGCAAACCACCAGTATTCTTTGTGCTACAATTTCCCCGTTGGTAACATGAGGTGGAAGCACCGAATTACTAAAACTCTTTCCACTGTTCTAGCGTATGATTCTAGCAGTTTGGAGTTTTTAACTGAGCTTCCATTGGATGGTAAACAACATAAAAATTAAAAACGAAAACCCTACCAACTTGTAATATAGGTCCATAATCCCTTATGTGAAGTTCTAAAATCCAAAAGGTTCTGAATATTGAATCCTTTTTAGTAAGTTTAGGTTTAGTAAGTTAGTAAGCTTTCTAAAACAGATTTAGCAGCAAAAGCTGACCTGAGTTGATGGGAAAGTTTTTTATCATCTCAGTTCATTTTGCTTGGTGAGATTATTTATCTATTTTACTGCAGAAATATTAAGGGATACTGACCCACACCCACTGGGGGTGTTAAACTTAATACATAATATGTACTCTTGTTTCTTTTCTAAAAATCCTCAAATTCTGAACACATGGCTGCCAAGATTTTCATATAAAGGATTGTGGACCCGTACCAATACGCCAACATATCCAGTTATTTAACACCAACTTAAGATACACGGGAGTTCATGGAGCTCACTGTAGATCAGGAATGCAAGAGCAGGGCAGCAGAAAAGCTAGAGGGTAGTGGTGGTGGTGGCTGGAGTCACTGGGGCCACCTGGACAACGTGAAGGATTCACTTGTGCAATTCTCACGTGGGGATCACGTGCTCCCAGCACTAAGCTTTTCATGTTTGGCACCAGCTTTTGTGAAGCCCATAGCTGATTAACATTACAGACTTTTCTATGAACAAAAGGGCAGTGGAAGTGCTTCCAGGAGGCAGAATTTCAATAAGTAGTTGCTCATTCTTGTGCAGTGATCTGTTGAAGCAATTGGAACTGTTTTAGATCAGAAAGGCCATCATTTGTTTTCTCTGTTTAAACATTTTCTCAAAGAGCATGTAAAGAATTAGAGAACCCTTGTCACTATCTTTTCCAAGAAACTCCTGTTTTTGTATTTGACTCCCTATTTTAAAGCTTGATGAGAGGACATTTAGAAACTTGTAAGTAAAATCCTGTGTTCCCAAGCTGGAAGAATATTTTACAAAATGTCACTGTTACACAGTCTTTCTCTTTCAAATGTCAAGTTTTTGAGGTTTAACAAGAAGAGATTGAGCTGGCAACTGAAATCACATTTTTCTGTATTTCTCAACTGTTCAAGTGCATTTTCATATCTGCCGCAAATGTAAGTTTCCGGTGATTAGCAAAAGACCCAAGTATTGGAAATAAAAAGGAAAAGGAATGGTTATGCAGAATTCCTTTTGCACTTTAAGATTTAAAACATGAGCACAGTTAGCAGGAATGGTAGTTAAGTAAATAACTAAAGAAACATTTATTAATCTCCTACTCTAAGTTGGGCAGTGAGGTAGGCTGAATAATAGCCCCTCAAAGTGTCCATGTCTTAATTCTTAGAAACTGTGAATATATTATCTTACATGGTAAAAGGGACTTTACAGATGTGATTAAGTTAAGGATCTTTAGATGGGAAGATTATCCTGGATTATCTGGATGGTACCACTGTAATCACACAGATCCTTAAAAAAGGGAGGAAAGAGGATCAGAGCCAGAGAGAGAAGATATAAGGACTGAAGCAGAGGTCAGACAGGAGACAAGGTGTTTCAGTGCTGGCTTTGATGATGGAAGAAGGGGCCACGAGCCTCTAGAAGCTGGAAAAGGCAAGGAAATGGATTCTTCTTGAGAGCCTTCAGGAGGAATACAGCTCTGCTGACATCTTGATTTTAGCTCAGTGAGAACCATTTTGGACATCTGATGCCCAGAACTGTAAGATAATAACTCGGTGTTGGTTTAGGCCATTACATTTGTGGTAATTTATTACCACAGCAATAGGAAACTAACACAGTCAGTTTGTCAAGAGAAGATAGGTCAGTGAGAGAAATGGGTGGTGTGGGTCTAGCAAGGAGTGAACCTAGAGAGTTATGTGTTTGACACATGGTGGGCACTTGGTCCAAATTAATTCTATGTTAAGACATTTACAGTTTGACTAGGAGAGTTCCAGTGTAGTTATTTTATGGACTGAGACACCATCTTTGCAAGTTTCAGCCACATCCCCTTCTAAGCAAATGTCCCCATTTCTTTGTTCTACAGAATCCTGCTCTGCTCTTGGCCGCAGCTGACTGGATGAGGGAAAGACTTATTTTCCTGTGACATATAATTTGTTTAACTTCATTAAAAAAGATAATCCTGCTCAACTGCCTTCCTCTCTCAGGGATGTTTGGAATTGAGGAGCTGAGAGGCTGAGTTGGTGGGTGGTAGGCACTAGGGTTATGAGGTGGCATTGGCAGATGGGATGGCCATTTTGAGACCATAGCAAATTGGATGCACAAAGGAAGCTGGTTCTTTGAGCAGGAGAGGAATGGAGTAGATGTGTTGAGAGAAGTTGGGATGGGAGACATCAGTCTTTCCTGAGAGGCAAGATTTTCTCAGCTCCCAGCTTTAATTCCTTGAAGTTCCAGTGTGATTTTTTTCCTGTC
Organism: Phocoena phocoena; assembly: GCF_963924675.1. Classification (NCBI taxonomy): domain Eukaryota; kingdom Metazoa; phylum Chordata; class Mammalia; order Artiodactyla; family Phocoenidae; genus Phocoena; species Phocoena phocoena. The sequence continues at coordinate 89,900,225 of NC_089223.1, read as the reverse complement.
ATTGGGTATCTGACATCACTCATTTCAAATAATGTCCACTGCATCACATACTAACCAACCTTCTACCTCTAATGTCACCTTTACATTTGAGTTAATGTGAGTGGGCTTCTTTTCCCTATTTCCAAAAGACCTTTAACTTAAATATGCTTCATATTTTCAAAGATCAAATAAGAAGTGGGTTTAATTAAAACAGAGATGATGTAGTAACTATGAAAGAAGGCTGTGGAGATTTTAATACTGAAAATAACCCGGCCCTAAATATCCAGATGCAGAACAGGGTCCAAATGACCTCTCAGGGTTTCATGCTCCCTAGATTAGTAACAGATGATCATTTAAAAATACATGTTCATGCATAGAATTAGTTACCCTGAATTGTATGAGTCTGATAAAGCTAAAGCACTCTCTGTTCTCATTCAAAGCTTAAACACTCCTGAGGTGGCACTATTAATATTCCTCTTTTACAGATGAGGAAACGTGGGTGTAGGGAGGCCACGTGATTTGTCCACAGTCCCTTGACTGAATTGTCTGACTCCAGAGCTCTGCTCTTAAAAGCCTCACTCCACTGCCTCATGGGAAAGTTTCATTACAACACGGAATAAACTGTACAAACCAGAAGTAAAGTGCTCAGTTCTGGGATGATAAATATTAAGTATGCAATGCTTTGTTGCTCTGCCATGTTGACGAGTAAAACAAAGTTTTACTTAAAAACTTTTGACTTCAATTCAATTGCAGATCATCATGTTGTTTGAATTACATTGATTGCCGTCATTAATGATAGTGCCGTATCTAATGATGCTTATAAATCATTGATTATTCCAGAAATTAAAAATAAAAAACCCTGATATTATGAATCAGCTCCAAAGTGGTGATTATTAAGGCTAGGGAAGCAGTATCACCATGTTTCTGGATCTGAAACATTTGCGTGAGAAGGGGAATGTTGTAGTGGGAACAGCTCAGTCTTTGTAGTGAGACAGACTGGCTTCAAATGTTGGCTGTGCCATCTGACAACATTGTCGCTTTATGTCCGGTACTCACTCTCTGAATCTCAGTTTTTTCACATGTTTATTGAGACTAAAAATGCCCACCTCTTGTGCTTAGTGCGGGGATTAAACAAAATGTGTGATGTTATGTACATATAGTATGAATGCAAAACATTAAAGCTGATATTATTTTTATATTCAAAGCCAATGGAAGGCGTTGGCTATAAAAACCTTAACACAGTCTAGTATCAAGATGATCCCATCATACAAATCTTTGGATATTCCATTTTACAAGTGAGGAAATGTGGGCTTGCAGAGGCCCAGAGATGGGATGGCAGAGTGCTCTTTTAGTGAGAGAGGAAAGAAAAGCTTTATAAACTTTGGTGGGTATACTAGTTTTCCTTGGCTGCTGCAACAAATTATTACAAGCTTACTTGCTTAAAACAATACAAATTTATCACCTTAGAGTTATGTAGGTCAGAAGTCTGACACAGGTCTCTCCTGGATGAAACCACAGTGCTTACCAGGGCTGCAATTCTTTTTCAAAGATCTAAAGGAGAGTCTGCTTCTTGGCTCATTTAGTTTGTTGGTAGAATTCAGTTTCTTGTGGTTGTAGGACTGAAGTCTCCATTTCCTTGATGACTGTGAGCTGAGGATCATTTTCAGCTTCTAGAGGCTACCTGCATTCTTGGCTGGTAGCTCCCTTCTTCCATCTTCAAAGCCAGCAATAGTAGGTTGAGTCCCTCTCATGCTGCCATCTCTTGTGCCTCTTCTTCTGTTGCTGCATCTCTTCGATCCACTCTTCTGCCATCCTCTTTCACTTCTAAGGACTCATGCAGCTAGATTGGGCCCACTTGAACAATCTAGAGAAATCTTCCCATCTCAAGATCCTTAACCTGAATTACATCTGCAAAGTCCCTTTGCAGTAACATAAAAAGTAAAGTAACATATTCACATATTCTATGGATTACTGCACGGACATCTTGTGGGGCTGGGGTGGGGGTGGTAGCTTATTATGTCCACCCAGAGAGTAATGGCATACAAAAGGGCCTTCCAAGTATGGAGTTGTAATGCACGATTCACATTATGTTCATGCTTGCAAAATAAGTGAGCTGTTGTTAAAAATTACCCGCTCTTACAGACAGATAGGCAGACAACACGTGCCCTTGCATAATTTGGCTTCTGCTTACCCTGCTTACCTCTCACTATTCTTATTGCTCTTCTGCTGAGCTGTACACCCTCCTTCTGGTGAACTTGCAGTTCCCAGGAGAGAATGAATACACAAACAAACAAAAGCCAGGCCATACATGACAACAGAACTCTGATCCACAAGAGAAGCTCAGGAAGCCAGACGACACCCACTGCAGCAGTTGGCCTAGAATAGTCAGAATGTGGTCAACAACTGCCAGCTTCTCTAGTTTTTGCTCCTTTGTCCCCTACTTTGAACTTAGAACCAACCGGAAAAAGCCAAATATGCTTCCCAAACCGATTGCCTGGGATGCCCTTGTTCTAGTTAGCCTACCTCCAGCCTCCCTGTGCCAACAACCTTCAATCAAAAGTACCTGAATCCTCCCCCATTTTTTTTTTAATAATAAAGCTTTCCTGCTTCCCTGATAGCCTTTAATTATCTGCCAAATGCAAGTGATAATGGCTGACTCCTTGCTACAACAAACTTGGAATAAGTAAGCTGCTCACATTTGGGTGGGCTTTGTTTATTTCCATTCCTCCTTTAGACTTTTGCACATTTGTTTCCCTTTCTTCTCTTCCTGGATCACTCCTCCTTGCCTTATGTGGGTCATTTATTTTCATCTTTTGAAAATCAGCTCAGATGTCACTCATGACAATAATAATCATTATTAGGATGATAGCTAACTATGCCAAGAACTGTTCTAAGCATATTCAGTTTATCAGCTCATTAAATTCTCACAACAATTATTGAAATACATTTCTATTATTGTCCACATTTTACAGGCAAGGAAAGATAATTCAGAGAGATAAAGTAACTTGCCCGAGGTCACCAAACTAGTGGGTGAAGGCTTTGGGATAGAACTTAGGTAGCCTGTCACCATAGTTCACTTTTTAAACCATTATGCTACATTGCTTTCCGAATGTATTTCCAGATGCCCTCAGTTTGGGATAAGGACTCCTTATCATATGTTTAAATAGCATTCTGTACTTTATTTTTAATAATAACATTGTATGATAATTGCTTATGAATTTGTCTGTAGTCCCAACTAAAATTTAAGTTTTCTTTGGACAAGGACAATGTTTATCTTACGTTTGTAAGTCCAGCATATAGTAGTTTCTCTATAAATATGTATTTGAGGAATGAATAAATTAATGATTGAATGAATGAAACACATGCAAAAATCTAAATTATTATATTTAAAATTGGTAGATAATAAGTTAAAAAAAAGAGAGATAAAGGGACCCTGCTTCTATGCAAACTTTGAATGCAATACAATTCTACATATGAATTTAGTTATATTCACAACCTCTCAAAACAGGACAGCTTCTCTTCTTTGCTTAGTTTCCCTCCATACTCTTAGACATACAATCAAATGAAGAACTAATATCAGCCTTTCCTCAGAAAGTCTCTTGCAAGTTGACAGTCATTGTTAGGTTAGACCCAGCATCTTCTTGGCGTTGGTTTCTAAGGCAGAACATGTCCGACTTGATAACATTCTTCTGAACTCTGCCACATCCAAAAACTCTCTCTCTCACACAGGCAGTGCTGGGAGAATCAGCTGAGAGCCAAGGGTAGCTGTGTATTCCCATGGACTATGTCAGAAATTTAGAGCAAACTCCCCAACTGAGCATTCCTTAATGTGCCACGCCCCTGGCTCACTGCCCTTGTAACCCACACTCTGGGACCGATGCTGAGCCCTTGTGCATGATCAGTGGGTCTCTCTTCCTAGACTTGTGAGACTGATGGGTCTGGAGAAGCACTAAGGCAGCCATTGGGTCCAATTTCTTTACTTATATTGAATACTTTTGAAATCTGTTCATTCATTCAACAGCTATTTATTGAGTCTCTACTAAATTTCTGGGATTGTCCCAGGATTTGGGGGATCCAGAGATAAATTAGATAGATAAGGCCCTTATTATCAGGGGGCTTGTATTCAAGTGGAGTTGATCTACATACAAGCAAATAAAATAAATTCTTTTTTTTAATATGAACATATAAATTTATAATTTTTAATTGAAGTAGATTTACAGTGTTGTGTTAGTTACACAGCAAAGTGATTCAGTTATACATATGTATCTATTTTTTCAGAATAATTTCCCTTATAGGTTAGGATAAAATATTGAGTATAGTTCTCTGTGCTTCACAGTAGGTCTTTGTTGGTTATCTGTTTTATATATAGTAGTGTGTATATGTTAATCCCAAACTCCTAATTTATCCTTCCCCCCTACAAATAAAATAATATCAATAAGCATGCCAATAACACAAAGTTAAGTGCTACCGACTTGCCCAAGTGAATCCCTTTCAGAACATACATCTTCCACAATCGTGTTGCCCCATCACATTTCCCTCTCTGATCAGCCAGTCTTCCTTGGACTTCTTCATGTTTCCTCCCAGCCTTTAATTGATTATAGGTAGAAAGTAATGAACCTTATTTTGGTTTAAAGTTATTTAGGATATTATTATTCCTGATCCTCTCCCAATCCTTATTTACTGTCAATGTACTAAAAATAACTTTTCTTATGCTTTCTTTTATTTTTCTCCTAGGAATTGACTATTACAACAAGATCATTGATGATTTGTTAACAAATGGGGTCACGCCCATAGTGACCCTCTATTACTTTGATTTGCCTCAGGCCTTGGAAGACCAAGGAGGTTGGTTGTCAGAGGCAATCGTTGAACCCTTCGACAAATATGCTGAGTTTTGCTTCAGTACATGTGGGGATCGAGTCAAGCAGTGGATCACTGTAAATGAGCCTAATATTTTTGCCCTGCTGGCATGTGAGTTTGGTGCATTTCCTCTTAGTGTGCCTTACGTTGGAACTAAAGTTTTATCAGGCAGCTCATAATTTGATTAAAGCTCATGCCAGATCCTGGCACAGCTATGAATCCTTATTCTGATAAGAGCAGAAAGGTATGGTGTCTCTCTCAATTTTTGCTGGCTGGGTGGAACCAGCAGATCCCAACTCAGTGTCTGACCAGGAAGCAGCTAAAAGAGCCGTGGCTTTCCAATTGGATTTCTTTGCTAAGCCCATATTTATTGACGGCGATTATCCTGAAATTGTCAAGTCACAGGTTGCCCTCACGAGTAAAAAGCAAGTTTATCCATCGTCCAGGCTTCCAGAATTTACAGAAGAGAATAAAGTGATCAAAGGCACTGCTGATTTCTTTGCTGTGCAGAATTATACGACTTGCTGAGTCAAGTACCAGGAGAATAAGAAAGGAGAACTGGGTTTACTCCAGGATGCGGAAGTTGAAGTTTTTCCAGACCCATCTTGTATAAGTTTGGATTGGGTCTATGTGTGCCACGGGGAATACGTCAACTACTGAAATACATTAAGGTAAATGCACCTTTTGTTTGCGTCCATGTGTATTCAAACATGGGAAGATGGGAAGACGGGCATGTTTCTGTGTGTATAAGAACCCGAACAAAGAATGATTTAGGCAATAGCATATACATTTGTTGGCCTGGGAAGAGATGATTAGGATTTAAGTCGATGGAGGTTAACTAGCTGATAAAGGGCTTCAAAGCTATTATTAAACTTAGGATTAAATTAAATCCTAAATTAAATTAAATTCAGTTGTGGCTACAGTAGCTTGGACATATTTTTCAGGCTGGGGTCACAACTGGAATTACTAAAAGGGATAATAATGGTTGAAGTAGCTGGATCCTTTTTGGGTCTCTGTTACACTGGATGGCATCCAGGTAGCTGAAATTAAAAAATTTAAGTTATCAGTTTTTAGGATCCCTGCTGTGTGGGGGGATAGAGGCTGTAGCTGCTGGGAGGGACCAAGGGGTTAAGGAGATATGACAATCAGCAGATGCTGATGGAAGAAAGATACTTCTGTCTTCTCATTATAACAAAAGTCATTTGACTGTCTTCATGGATATTTGCACAGTTTTTCTTTTCCATTGTTAGTTATAAAAGGTCAGCACGCAGAACATTAAGTTAATAGGGTCAGTGCAATTTGATGAAAACTAGTTTTGGGGTTGTAGAGAAGGTAGAGGGGAATGCACCTGATATAATGAGCTTTTTTTTTTTTAAACATCTGTTTGGAATAAAACTTCTGCTTTCTTGTTCCAGGATATGTATAATAACCCTGTAATTTACATCACAGAGAATGGGTTTCCCCAGGGTGACCCGACATCTTTTGATGATGCTCAACGCTAGGAGTGTTTCAGACAGACGTTTCAGGAACTGTTCAAAGGTACCATTTGAAATGATGAAAGATCAATTGTGCAAGCTTAATATAATTTTCCCATGTGCCTATTTGCATTCAGGAAAGACCAATGATTTTGAAAGCTGAAATTCATGTAAATCAGTGTAAAACCATGTAATTAAGAGAGAGGGGAGGAAAAAAAAAGTATTTAGGAAAGAGGAAGGTGAGGATTTTGGTCTAGCTTCAACCTGCTGAAATTTAAGCAAGTAAAAAGCGACTGTCTTCAGCATTTTGTGACTCCTGGGTGAAGGTGACATGAATAGAAGGAGTGGTGGCTGTTGGGAGAGAACCTTAGTTATTACAAAAAGATCAGCTGTGACCAACTAGAGCATGTTTATTTGCATATTTTAGTATCCTAACTACCAAGAAATGAATTGACAGAATTCTTAAAGGACCAAAATTAAGTATTTGTTCAATAAACTTTAAAGTGGTATGCATCTTCTATCAATGCATGTTTCATTTAAACTGTTACCAAGCAGCAGAAACAGTTTTTTTTTGTCATATAGAATCTGTGAATTTTGTTTCAAGACAATATTATTATTCTGGTATCTCCTTTTCCCTGATGGGATTCCTTTCATATTTGAAAACAAATGTGAAGGAATAATCTTTAACTGGTAGCACACATTTCTACCCCAGTTAATTTCTCCCTTTTAGCTACCACTTGGAACACTGTTGCTTCGTAAATTTAATTTCTCCTCCCTATAAAGGAATAATATCATAGCAACAAAATTCAATGCAAAATTAGATTTTCAATTTCCTTTTTTTAACTATGATAGGCACAGTTATTTCTCATCATTCTGTTTGAGAGGTCCTGGAATGATTCTTTCCAAAATAAATCAGTAACATACTGGATCAGCCAGAAGGAATTCTGGAAAGTGACATAAAGTGGTTTCTTTCCCAAACCTAAAATATATTGACTCAGTTCCTCACCTGGGCCTGGAGTTTATTGACAGAGGGCAGTTGGGCTCCTACAGATTGATCCAAGCAAAATCATTCTTTTGTGTTACAGACAAAACAGATTCATCCTCTGTGTGGGAATTCCCCATCTGATAAGAAAAGGAAATCTCTAGGTTTCTGAGATTCTCCCCACTTCTCCCTATAAATGACCCTATTCATAGTTGATTCACTGATGTTCCCAGTTTCACCCCAAGAGACAAGTAGGCTAGTTACCATCATCAGATTTATGGATGCCATAGGGAACACAAACGACTTGTCCAAGATTGTTCTGTGCATGTTAGGGAAAAGAGAGAAAATATTGAAATTGGCTTTCTTCATTCCCAGCTCTGTTTAGTGCTAACATAAGGACATTTCATTGCTCTCTGAAATTGTTTCAAGTACTTTATACAGTCCCTTAGATCTTTAAGACCCTCAAACTAAGATAACTTAAAGATAGAAAAGTTACTGAAGGCAAGAGTAGAAAATGTGAGAAGATTTGGTTTGTGAGCGACAGGAGAGAATAATAGGTTTAGGAACAAAATCCTGTTTTTGAACTTGTTGAATTTCTATTGTACTTTTGAATTGATGTAAAAAGTATCACGTACTTAAACCATTAATTTTTCACAGCATCTACGATCTCTTCAGATTCTTAACATTAGATAATTTATATTCATTGTAATTAACACAAAATATTGTATTTATTTTGATTTTTAAAAAATATGTAGCCTTTCAAAATGTGCAGAAATGTACACATTGACCAAAAACCCTATATTAAGTGTATATTCTGGACTGGGTATAGTGATAGCTATTTTTCATATGTTGTTGTAGTGGACAACAATTTTTTCATCTGCAGTGAAACTCTCTTTTCTAGTAACGAATCCGTTTTTTTCTATGAAATACCCACCTCCCCCCATCCTTAGACTCACCATTACCGAGGGCCATGTAAGTAGAATAAAATACTGCTGTTTGTGAATAGATAACTGATTGGTCTAGATATAGGCACATGACATGAGCTGGGCCAATCCCAGTTCTGCCCTAGGATTTAAAACTTGGACCAATCAGTTTGTCTGTTTCATAGCTTGGATTGACCTTGGCAGGCCATTGGTGGCTATGCCTTGCCATGTAAAGCTTAGGGGTAGTGAGAAGGTGAGCTGCAGGTGCCCCAAGGGAAACAGAGACAAGAAACGGGGAGAGATTCAGGAGGGCACTTGCACCTCTAATTCCACTTTTTCTTCAGAGCCAGTTGCATGCGTGTTCTTGAGAAACATTACTTTTACTTACAACTAAGTGCTCTTTCTGCTTCATCTGCTTCTGACTGGATTTCTATCACTTGGAACAAAGAAAGTCTTAATTGATGCCATCATCTCATTTTATTTTCAAAACAGTGAGATGAGGTCATTGCTCCTAATTTACAGATGAGCAAACTGAGTTTCAAAGAAGCTAAGTCATTTGCTCAAGATCACAAAGTTACTAAGTAGTATTTACTAGAACAAGGCAGAATGTGTATATTATTATTACTACTACTGTTGGTATTGGGCTTTCTGACTCAGAGTGCTTGCTTGTCCCACCACACTTCTCCAAACTTTTCCTCACCTTTGGTGCCCTGGGCTTGCACATATTCTTTGAAAGTGCTTCACGCTGCTTCTGCAACAGCCGACAGGTCCTACGACCTTGGACAAAACTCAGACACCCTGTATCCTGCCTGTTGTCAGAGGCACAGAGCTGAAGTTACTGATCGATTTCCTGAGACTCTTCCAAGGTAGCGCTGATGATCTTGGTTGGTGAGAACCTTACTAGTAATAAGCACCTTGTGTGCAATTAAAAATAATAACAGACCGAGGAAGACATTTGTGGGAAGCGCTGCAGGTGGGAGCCCTCCAGAACCCAGGGAGCCCATAGATGGACTATGGCTTTGTGATTCCCATGAAAAAAGCCCTCCCTCCAACATCACGCACCCGGACAGGCACATAATGACACCATAGTTGGATCAATGGTGGCGTCTGCCTGGAGGTCTTACTAATCTCTTCAGGTAAAATCCCACAATTAATTGAGCAGTAAAAAGAAAGCTAATGTTTCTGTTTCCTTTTGGGAAAGAAAAAAAAAAAAAAAGAGGAAAAATGTCATTTCAAGAAAAAAAATCAGCTAACACCTTTTTAACCATTGCATTATTTAAATGCCTTTAAATAGATTGTGTTTTAATTAATGCAGATATAGATGAGAGAAAAGCAACACAGTGGAGACAAAAACACTGTAAATAACATAGAACTAGGCTTGCATTCCAGTTCCAGTTATTCAAGGATGGGCAAAAGGTTCAAACTCCCAAACTCTCAGTTTGTTCAGCAATAAAAATGGGATAACACTTTCCCTGGCAGAGTTGTTGAAAAGATTTTGCTTAATAAGCTATTGTGTTAAACACCCCAAGCAATTGTCTGGCACATGGTAGGCCCTCAACAGATGGTATAATTATTATTATTACAAAATGTGCATTTTTAAGAACATATTTATCACCCCAAGTTATTTTCCTTATTATTTAAAAAATAGAATACCAAGACATTAAAAAAAAATTCCATCCTCCCTCAAGTCTCTAAGTTATGGCAGAACATTCCCCCATGTCTGCAATTTTCTCCATCATTCTTTTTGGGAAACCTCTGAATGAGTGTTGTAACATTGGCCCTCTGGCTACCTATGATTGAACCCTGTGGAGGACAAAGCAGCCAGGACCTCCCTCCATTCGTTATTCCTTTGGAGAGGTTGCCAGATTAGGTGAAAAATCAAACCATTGCAGCAGAAACAACTGTCAATCAACTGGGTACCTGGAATTGTTCTGCCACAGGAAGTTTTGGAAAAGCTCAGGGAGCAGTGATCTTCAAAGAGTTAGGCTTTTCTCACATGATATGAATCTTTATTATATACATAAAATTTACACCAGTCCTTGCTGCTCTGGAGCCAGCAGGCAAGTTTAAGTTCATATGTAATCACACACAAAGGGATACCTCAATAATCTGAATGTTGGTGAGCAGGTGAGAAAGTGTGAGAAATCAGGGGAAGTTATTCTCAGTGGGTGATACTTGACCCATGACCTAAACTCTCCTAAAAGGGGATTCCAGTTAGGTTCAACCTGCTCCTCACACCTACTGAATATATGCCCGTCCTTGGCTTGGTTCCCAATCTTTCCTCAACTGGAATGTCATGGTCTTTGCCTTCTTCCTGGCCCAGTCCTGTTTGGGGTAGATCGACTAGCTTGAAGTCAGGCAAGACATGGGTTTGAAATTTAGTTCTTCCACTTAACAAGTTCAATAATTTGGGGAAAAGTCTTAAGCAAACAACACTTCAGCCATCTAATTTTTAAAACGGGGATAATAAGAACATCTATCTTCTAAAACATGGTGAAAAATGAAAAAGATAATGCATATCAAGCCTACATACAGAGTCTGGTACATTAAGAAAGATTCCATAATGATGGTTAATTTTGGGGGGCATCTCTGAGCCCTCTGAGAGTTGGAGCTGTGTCTTTTTTATAGTTATATCTTCAGCCCAGAGCACCATTTCTGTCATGTAGTAGCTTTCTACACGTGTTTGTTGAATTTGGTTGTGTCTATCAGAGAAGAGTTAGTCAATGGATAATGAGAAATAAATGATGAAATGATTGGGAACTGTATTTTCTTTCCCTAAAGAAATATACCCCACACAGGAAAAAAAATGCAGCCTTCTGGAAAGTTCCTGAGCCAGACCAACTTTCCAGTGAGATCCATGCCTGAGTTAGCACAGTAGTAGATGATTGCAGAGAAGATTTGTTAATGACCAGCTTTAGGCTTTTAATGACAAAACCCCTCAGCAAGATGTCATCAAATTTATTGAAGACTTCACTGAAAGTGTTGAAGCTGATGCATTGTAACAAGAAGGTTATAAATCTTGCAGCTTGGGTATACCACCAAGACAGGATGCTGAGCGCAGAATCACCCTGCTGTTGTCTGTCAGCATTCTCCCTCCCTCACTTCCCATGGAGAACCAGGAAAGGATAAATACATCCATTTACAAAAGTGGTGCAGACCTGGCAGCCACCTGCCTATGTCAGTTTCAGACCACAGAGACCCATTTAACTGGACAAAACATGTTAAGCACCTGTGTTTTTCTAAATGTGCATTAAAAAAATCCTAAGAATTAGGGGAAGATCTCAAAGTTTGACACATTGACCTTTTGGAAAAATGAACCTATTAAAAATCCATTGCAAGCTCAGAATAGAGACTCAGTTACCTGAATATAGAGTATCACTCCATGTCTATTGTTTTATTGCTTCTCAAAGTAAACCTTTGTCAACCTAGCCCTATGGAGCAGTTCATCTCATAGCTCACGGAGAACTCACAGCTTTGGGAACGTGTTGGGTGGAATGTTGGATGCACTTAATACTGTTGCTCCTGGCTGGACTGGATGGAGCTAGCGAAGAGGAGTCAAGATCGGAATAGAGAAGGAAGAACGAGATTCGAAGGCCGTGCACAAGAATCGTTTGTGTGTGCTAGTTTACGGACTTGTAGCACTTGAAAAGTCATAAAGGAAACAATTTCCAATATATCTGTATCCCACCAACCTACATACTCAGACCACACATAAACTCAGGCAGCCAAAGATTACAGAGTAAACCTTAAGCAGAGATATGCCAGATGACCTTCCCCTATTGCTTCTCCCCTACTTCTCCCCAAAGTTCAGTAGCATACTTACCTTTGTTTTCCATTTCCCCGTATGAAGGGTGGCAGAGTAGAAAGTCTGAAGGGTCTGAAGAGTGAAGACTAAGTCCTGGGTTCTGGTGGTGTGCACTTGGGGAAGTTCTCATTGGGACTCTGAATGTCAACCTCCTCACCTGTTAAATGGGACAGATGCTAATTGCCATCCTGCCTAACCCAAAGTCAGTTGTGAAAATAAAGTAATTTATGTGTATGTATGTCCTGAGCACCTTAAAATGTTAGATATTATTCTCATATTTGATATAGTTACTTTACACCTTTAAGGACATCATCACTCTGGCCAAAAATACATAATCTCGACCTTAGTGTTCTCCACTGCAAAGGGAAGTGTTTGGTGCCCATTATCCAGATCCTGTCAACATTTACAATTCTAATATTCTATGGTTTTTATTTTCCTGCACGTTTCTGAAGGGCTATGACAGTGGGATCAGATTAGGGGTTTGAGAGAACGTGTTCTATGACCAAGTGACTGGTGTGTTGCTTGGCAAAGCTCAGAATCAAACACACACACACACACACACACACACACACACACACACACACTGCTGTTGTTGAACTACTTCACCAGACTTATCCAGGTGAGGCCCATACTGATGTGATCAGGAACATACACCATTTATCGGGCACACCCTCTTAGAAACACAGAAACACAGAACCTGGTGCATCTGCTTCCTGGGAACAGGTTTCATGGAGTTGCCCATTTGACAAGCAGCTCAATCACACATCTGCCCTTGTGCTTCCTGATTAGAAACCATTCTTTATCTTCTATTTCCATAGCATTCTAATACATATGCTCTGCCCCCACAGATGGACATTCCCTTGGGCTTCTTTTTAATTCAGTTCCAACTGTTTTGAGGGGATAATTACTTAAGGTTCTCCACCACATCAGACCCAGTGAATTTTAATACTACTATACAGCCTTTAAAAAATTTATTTAGATGATTCCAAACTCATCCTCCATTTTTAGAACAATCTGTCCAGTAGTTTTTGTATTGATGTAGCAGCAAACAGAAGTGCAGTTGTATTTTTATAACTGTAAAAGAGACCTGTAAAATAATCAAAGTATAATTTATCTGAAGAAAATCTATTTTTCCAGTATAAAGAGTAGACTCAATAGAATCTTGAAAAAGGGGCAAAAATAAGGATTTGATAATGCTTTTAAAAATGAAGTATAATTGAGATATAACATTGTATAAGTTTAAGGTGTACAACATGTTGATTTGATACATTTATATATTATGATATATATTATATCACCATCTTAGTGTTAGCTAAAACCTCTAATATGTTACAGAGTTATTATTTCCTTTTTTTTTTTTTGGCAGTAGGGACAATTAAGATCTAGTCTCTTACAACTTTGCAGTTTATAATACAGTATTGCTGACTATAATCACTATACTGTGCATTAGCTCTCCAGAACTTACCTATTTATCTATTAGTTCATAGTTTGTACCCTTTAACAACGTGTCCCTGCACCCCCAGCCTCTGGTAACCACCATTATACTCTCTGTTTTTACAAGTTTGGCTTTTTTAGATTCCACATATAAGTGATTTTATACAATATTTGTATTTTTCTGTCTGACTTTTCACTTTGCATAATGCCCTCAAGTTCCATCCATGTTGTTGCAAATGGCAGGATTACTTTTTCCTTCTTCTCATGGCAGAATAATAGTCCACTGTGTGTTTGTGTGTGTGTGTGTGTGTGTGTGTGTGTGTGTATGTACGTATATATCAAAACTTCATTATTATACATTCATCTGTAGATCTGTTGATCATTTGTTGATGGACACTTAGGTTGTTTCCATATCTTGGTTATTGTCAATAATGCTGCAATAAACATAGGAGTTCATATATCTCTTGACTATCATCAAGAAGACTAGAGATAATTATCGGCGAGGATGTGGGGATAAAAGAACTCTTGTACACTGTTGGTAGGAATGTAAATTGATTCAGCCACCATGGAAAACAGTATGGAGGTTCCTGAAAAAATTAAAAATAGAACTACTATATGATACAGCAAAATCCACTTCTGGGTATATATCCAAAGGAAATGGAAACAGGAGTTTGAAGAGTTGATGACTTTTTTCACCTGTTTGGGGAGAGAGCAATACTGGAATATTCAGGTGTTGAGAGGGTTATTGGAATTGAGAGAAGGTGAACATCTCAGGTTTTCCCCAGGTGAAGTTGTCCTCAATTGTCTGTCTACATAAGCTATTATTTTCTGATCTCCAAAATAACCTGATTACCACCTGGCCTCTCAGTTATCTAAGAACCTGCTTTGGAACAAGGCTAGTAGAATTTCTCTTAGTGTGATTGGCAGGGATTGCCTGGATAACTGTGTTAAGATGGATTCTGTTGGACAGCTGTGGGCTCTTGGAAAGAAGAGGGAGAAGTGGATGGCCAGGTGTTAGCCATTCCTACTCAGGAAACTTTTGGAGTTTTCCAAATCTTGGAAAAGGATATTCCCCACTATAAATTATTACATTGACATTATGTCTTATAAATCAAAGTCTTGTGAGTTCATCAGTGGAGATTAGCTCTGGGTGCACTAAGAAAATGAGTGTCTGGATTTGCAGTGTTGCTAATTAGACCTTAAGCAGTGTTAATCTCACCAGTTCTATGGCCTTCCCCTCTGTGGTCTTACCTTACCTATTTATAACTTTGATATTACTTATGCTGGACAATTGCTCTACAGTGACATAAATATTGTTTCTGCCAGCTCTCCCGAGCTTTTCATTGAGTAAATTCCTGGTTAACTACACCCTATATTGTTTTTTCAATATTGAGCCTGACACTGTATACAAGAAAATCAACACTATTATGAATAAAACATTAAACATTGGTGCCATAAACTGATTCATGAGACCCTCGTACAACTGCAGCCCTGTCACAATTGAATACTTGTTGAATAAGCCAACTGAATAGATGTAACTTGGGAAACACTTTGGTTTTTGAAGACAATGCCCATTATAATCCTTGAAAGGAAGGGAAAAAAACATTTTTAGGAGAAAATGGAAGTTATTAAAAGGTGTAAGCATTCACAGACAAGAGCAGTGTGTAGTAAGATTTTATGCACCATTTTTTTACAGACAAAATTCTAACCAGAATACAGTTTTGGGGTTTTTAGTTCTATACTCAGCATTCAGTAAGTGCTGAGTAAATGTTTAACGAGTGACTAGGAGATTGAATCTACATTAGTAGGAAAACTGAATTACTCTCCAGAATTTCAATGAATATTAGATTTATACCATCATTTTGCTTTTTAAAAGAATTTAAATAAATGGTAGATTGTTTTTACTATTATGAGAACAACTTTCATGCATCAAGATTAGGCATGAGTGCTAATTGTACCCTTTTGACATTAAACTTGAGTGTGTTGTGACAATAATTGCAATCTATGCTAAAGTTTTTTAACCTTTCTATAAATGCACTTAACCTCTCTGTGCCTCAGTTTCTTCATTTGAAGAATAAAAGGCTTAAACTAGCTATTCTTTTGGGATCCTTCCAGTTTAAGAATTATGTGACCCTCTAGATATTCTTTCTCGGCAGGTATGTCAAGGATCATATTTTATTAGAACTCTTAGTAATTTCTTAGGCTATTTAAAAAAAAATTAAGTCTAAGGAATTATAATTAATAGTCTTTTTAAAAGAACTTTCTTCATTCTTCTCATCCAGCTACTTAATTTGAAATGTGAACACTTTTTTTATCTGGGCATAAAATTAGACCTTGCTCTCCAATGAACTGATTCTATTGATATTGATTCAGTTTCCAGGTAACATTTTCTTGACCTTCAATCTGGGTGTTTCCTCCTTTATTCATTTGTATTGAAAATGAACCTCACTTTTCTTCCCCTGAGAAAGTTATCCCTCAGAAGGGTCACCTCAGCTTCAAGTTTTACAAAGTTACTGTGGAGAGTGTAAAATCTCAGAGAGGAAATTGAATGAACAAATCAGTTCAAAGCATTAGAGGAAAATTCTCAATTGAACAGCTCCATGGCAGTTACAATCATGAGCAGTGAAATCACCTTTCAAAACAGGATCATGGCAAGCACCACCTAATGTATCAAGTTTTAAGACAGTTAAGTATGATTTTCAAGCTTTGCCATAAATGCATAATTTAATTCAGTTAGGCAGTGCAGTAATTTTAACTTTCTTTAAATTTAACTTGAACATGAAACTTTTGTCTCTGGGCAAGATCCTGAATTAGAAGGGAGGATCAGATTTCAGAATTACCTTCCCGCAATAATTCTGGGGAGAGACTTCATATGTGGGAAGTCTGTTTTTTTATTCTGAATTTTTGAGCAGAGAGATAACTCTAATCAGGGCTCCTTTGACTCCAAGTTCCTGTTTAGGTAGCATTTTCTTCAATACAATGAAAATATCAGCATGGTGCTAGAGATGAAAATAGTTCCTTTTAAGGCTTCTTAAGGCTTATCTGGAAATGCTACATGCAGCAGGAAGGCCAGTCTCTTTGATGAGGGTCATCTCAGAAGTGCAGCGTCTTCTTGGTGTGAATGAGATTAGTTAATGAAACAGTATCATGGCTGGAGATGATTCCATGCCCTTCTAAAGTTTAGCCACTTTCCCTCCTTGTTTGTGATATTCCATTATAGGAATCACTGTCTGCTTTGAGATAAGTGAAACCATTATGTGTGGAGGAAGAAGAGGCATTGGAGCCTTGAAGAATGTTAATTGGTGCTTGTGAATACAGGTGAACAAGAAGCCATAAATGTCTCAGGTGAAATTGTGACTGAGCTTGGGACTAAAAAGTAGATGATGGGAGAAGGAATGTACCACACCTGTTTATGAAATAACTTTTTTTCTCCCCTAACAAGTTGCATTCATTTCTTTTATAGATATAAATCCAGCCTAAAGTCTTAAATAATTTTAAATGACCATGTTCTTTTACGAGGCAATTCAAATATTGGGTTGGCCAAAAAGCTCGTTTGTGTTTTTTTGTAAGATGTTATGGAAAAACCTAACAAATTTTTTGGCCAACCCAATCTATTTTATAGTTAAAGATAAGTGTATTAACACAAAAATTAGATCACTGAATAAAATATGAGTAAATGAATGTATATTAAGTATATACATTTATTGGTAAATCATTTTGTTATGTGGCTGAGGCTGTGCTAATTTAGTCTCTTAAAATATTTTCTTCCGAAGATGTTCAGGCTATATTCTTCATCCTTTGAATGAGCAGTTGGCCTTTTATTAAAAAAAAAAACAAAAAAAAAAACTTGCAAAAATATTTCATGCCCAGAGTTTGCTGCCCTCGTGAATACATGGTAGCAATCTCAAGAATGGCTGAGAAAAATTCTTCAGCGTGTCTGGAAAAACAAAGAGTATGGGGCTTCCCTGGTGGCACAGTGGTTGAGAGTCTGCCTGCCGATGCAGGGGACACGGGTTCGTGCCCCGGTCCAAGGAGGATACCACATGCTGTGGAGCGGCTGGGCCCGTGAGCCATGGCCGCTGAGCCTGCGCGTCCGGAGCCTGTGCTCCGCAACAGGAGAGGCTACAACAGTGAGAGACCCGTGTACCGCAAAAAAGAAAAGAAAAGAAAAAAAAACAAAAAGAGTATGACCCACTGATTGTGCTTAAGTTTTATACAGACAGGCAGAAAATTTTATGAATATTTTTATATAACAAGAATTTTCTTTTTTGACGTAGTGAAAGAACATATTCCTTAAAGACACAGTTCTGCCCTCAAAATCTGGCTCTGACACCCTGTCTTGTTTTGTAACCTTGGACAAGTTATCCTAACTTTATGAGTCTCAGTTCATCATCTGTGAAATGTTATTTTTGGTGGGGATTAATGATATACTTCATATCCTAGAAAAATGCTTGGCACATAAGTCCCCCAAATGATAACAAATGCAGTGAATTCTTTGTTACCCAGCATCTATTATCCAGCATTTTAGAAAAACTGTGACTTCCTGCACAGTCATCAAGAACTGATAATTTATATTTCTCTTGATGACCCTGAAATTCATTCTGAATAATTAGAGAAAGATTAAATTATAATCAGTTTAGTTTCAGTGTTAAGTGTATCTTAATATTCTCATTCTTTCAAAATTTGTAATCCTTCTGCATGTGGTAACAATTAACAGAAAATATTTGATTAGCTGGAGCACTCCATTTCCTGACTATCTGACTAATAAAGAGTTTATTGTGTATTACTGGAACCCAAACTCTGCCCTGTGGATCAACTGGGCATTTGCTGTGTGGGTTCACTTCACACAGCCTTATATCCATTCTCAGAGTCAACACATTGACTTTATTGCCTGGTGGAAATTGTAGAATTAACCATTAAATATTCTCAAACAATAGTCTGAGTCTACACAAGGCCTTTTGCGTATTTTTGATCACAAGGTCATAATACTGGTCATCCAGTCTGATTTTGTGCAGATGAGTAACTAAATCTTCTAGCCCTGATCCTTGTCCGTTCTTTTCCTATGGATTTCTAGAGATGGACATCTCAACCGACATTAGTACTCAATCTATCTTGGTGTTTCATCAACCTTTAGTTTTATCCAATCGTGTTTTAGACATTTTCACTGGGCTTTTTAGGCTACATAACCTTCCAGATGAAAACTTCACTGTGTACTTAATCATTTTTGTGGTTCTTCTTTGAATTATCCACGTTTCTCCCATTTGTCTGGTCCCCCACATAGTGTCACATGCTGCTTTAAAAGATGGCTTAACAACTGACTTGTGTTAGAAACAGTCTTTAAAAATGTATCGATGTATAGTTTCTTTGTGATCTCAGTAAGACGGATTTTCAGGCAAGCAGATTGATTTTGGAAGTTTATTGATCACTGTAAGACATAGTATTCATCCGTACTTCTCTGTCTGGCCTCATGCTGCCTTCCTTTAACTCTCTGCCTTGCCCTGAAATCCCCCTTCCAACCAACAGTCTTCTCTTCCATAATATCCGTTACGTCCCAGCTGACATTCCCAGTACTTAGGGAATACAGTGGTGGCTGCAGAAGGAGGGTGATGGTTTCCTTTAAATGGGGAGCAAGGACAGGTAGCTGGTGAAGAGTTAATTTTGCTTTCCAAGATCAGGCGACTGTTGGTCCTGGTACAAAGCCAGGATTTGTGAGGATACTCCTGTCAAAATACGGGGTCTTCCTTGGCAATGTCTGGGTGAGTGCTAGGTGAAGACAGGGAGCCTGGGTGACTAGCCAGAAAGCAATAGTTAGCACTCTAACCCTGTGCTGTCTCTGAGACTAAACACACTAGGTAACCATAGATCAGTTGATAAGGTAAGCTACCTATTACTACTACTGTGTGTAATTTCACCCCAAAGTGATTTTTTCCCTCCTTATATAGACATATATTAAAACCAATAACTCAATGGTAATGTTATCACTGTTTTTTTAGGCACAACAAACCTATATTTGTTTGACTATTGCAAACATGTTTCATGTTTGACAAACCATACTTACATTATAGGCCTATGCTGAATCTTCTGAGAACCATGATTTTGAACTTTGGTATATTAGAATCGTCAATTGCAATCAATTGACCATTGACCAAAAAAATGGTCAATTTTTACTGAGGAGGCTTCTTTAAGAAAATGTGACATTTTCCTAGTTATGGAATCAGAACTCCTTGGCAGAACAAATGAATTTATGTTAACATAAAATGTTAAAACTTAAGAATGTTCATAAAATTGAAGTTAAAATCTCTTCACTGTTTTTTTGTACCAATACATGCCAGAAATGTCATATTGAATATTTGTATTGGCCAGTCGTTGAGGAAAGTTTATATGAAGTTTCTTATTCTTTAACTTAAATTTTTTTGTTGTTGAGATATAATTGACATATAACATTATATTAGTTTCAAGTGCACAATATAATAATTCAATATTTGTATATATGTTGTGAAATGATTCCCCAAATAAGTCTAAGTTGTGTTTTAACTCTTGATATTCCTAATGCTGGATTCTCTTATAAATTTGGGTAATTGCATTCAATGTAAGTCATTTATTGCTTTCCTTTTGTTTAAGAGAGATCTGCTTCTTTGAAAAATCATCTTCTTTTTGTATTTCTAGTTTTAAAAATATTTTTTGAATAATACAAACACTGTTAAATCTCTCTTATTCAGAATAATGGTAGGGAGAACAGTTAAATGCCAGTTTAACTTGTTGAGAGGTATTAATTTTTGTCAGTTATCGAAGATGGGCCATTTTATTATATATTCAGGTTCCTGATGAAAAGAAATACAAGCTAGTAAGCCAGAACCAGGAGGGAAAGGGAGAATACAAATGTTCTGACCATAGATGTTGACAGAAAGCTTGAAAACTGGCACATAGCTTCCTGGCAAAGGGATTCATCATTCATTACAGCAGTAGTATTCAGACTGTGTGCTGTGGAGCCTTGGGTTCCATGGAGATATCTCTGGGGACTCTGTTAGATTGTATTGAGAGAAAGTGAGAAATTAGGGCTCTGGGGCACATCAGTTTTCATTGGTTGTATATATCAGAAATCCATAAAAATGTTCATTTGAAAAGAAGACTCTGTTGCTAAAAAAGGAAAAATTGGATACCCACTGACTAATAGGGAACTAATTATCAGAGGGGAAAAAACATAGTAGCAGATTGGTTAAAGATGGTGGAGTAGAAGGTCATGTGCTCACTCCCTCCTATGAGAGCACCGGAATCACAGCTACCTGCTTAGCAATCACCTATAGGAAGACACTGGAACTCACTAGAAAAGATACCCCACATCTAAAGACAAAGGAGAAGCTGCAATGAGATGGTAGGAGGGGCGCAATCACAATAAAATCAAATCCCATAACCACTGGGTGGGTGACTCACAAACTAGAGGACAATTATACCACAGAAGTCCACCCACTGGAATGAAGGTTCTGAGCCCCACATAAGGCTTCCCAACCTGGGGGTCTGGCAATGGGAGGAGGAATTCCCAGAGAATCAGACCTTGAAGGATAGCAGGATTTGATTGCAGGACTTTGACAGGACTGGTGGAAACAGAGATGCCACTCTTGGAGGGCACACACAAAGTAGTGTGCGCATCGGGACCCAGGGGAAGGAGCAGTGACCCCATGGGAAATTGAACCAGACCTACCTGCTAGTGTTGGAGGGTCTCCTGCAGAGGCAGGGGGTGGCTGTGGCCCACCGTGGGGACAAGGACACTGGCAGCAGGAGATCTGGGAAGTACTCCTTGGCATGAGCCCTCCCAGAAGCTGCCATTATCCCACGAAAGACCCTGCAGCCTCCAGTGCTGGCTCGCCTCAGGCCAAACAACCAACAGGGAGGGAACTCAGACCCATCCATTAGCAGACAAGTGGATTAAAGTTTTACTGAGCTCTGCCCACCAGAGCAACACCCAGCTCTACCCACCACCAGTCCCTCCCATCAGGACGCTTGCACAAGCCTCTTAGATAGCCTCACCCACCAGAGGAAAGACAGCAGAAGCAAGAAGAACTACAATCCTGCAGCTGGTGGAACGAAGACCATATTCACAGAAAGACAGACAAAATGAAAAGGCAGAGGACTATGTACATGATGAAGGAACAGCATAAAACCGCTGAAAAACAATTAAATGAAGTGGAGACAGGCAACCTTTCAGGAAAAGGATTCAGAATAATGATAGTGAAGATGATCCAGGACCTTGGAAAAGAATGGAGGCAAAGATCAAGAAGACGCAAGAAATGTTTAACAAAGACCTAGAAGAATTAAAGAACAAACACCAAGAAGATTTAAAGAACAAGCAAACAGAGATGAACAATACAATGACTGAAATGAAAAATACACTAGAAGGAATCAGTAGCAGAATAACTGAGGCAGAAGAATGGATAAGTGACCTGGAAGGCAGAATGGTGGAATTCACTGCTGCAGAACAGAATAAAGAAAAAAGAATGAAAAGAAATGAAGACAGCCTAAGAGACCTCTGGGACAACATTGAATGCAACAACATTCGCATTATAGGGGTCCCAGAAGGAGACAAGAGAAAGGACCCAAGAAAATATTTGAAGAGATTATAGTTGAAAACTTCCCTAACATGGGAAAGGAAACAGCCACCCAAGTCCAGGAAGTGCAGAGAGTCCCAGGCAGGATAAACCCAAGGAGAAACACGCTGAGACAGATAGTAATCAAATTGACAAAAATTAAAGACAAAGAAAAATTATTAAAAGCAACAAGGGAAAAATGACAACATACAAGGGAACTCCCATAAGGTTCTCAGCAGAAACTCTACAAGCCAGAAGAGAGTGGCATGATATATTTAAAGTGATGAAAGAAAAGAACCTACAACCAAGATTACCTGACAAGAATCTCATTCAGATTCAATGGAGAAATCAAAAGCTTTACAGACAAGCAAAAGCTAAGAGAATTCACCACCACCAAACCAGCTCTACAACAAATGCTAAAGGAACTTCTCTAAATGGAAAACACAAGAGAGGAAAAGGAGCTACAAAAACAAACCCAAAACAATTAACAAAATGGTAATAGGAACATACATATCAATAATTACCTTATGTGTGAATGGACTAAATGCTCCGAGCAAAAGACACAGGCTCACTGAATGGATACAAAACAAGAACTATATATATGCTGTGTACAAGAGACCAACTTCAGACCAAGGGACACATACAGACTGAAAATTAGGGGATGGAAAAAGATATTCCATGCAAATGGAAATAAAAAGAAAGCTGGAGTAGCAATACTCATATCAAATAAAATAGACTTTAAAATAAAAACATTACAAGAGACAAGGAAGGACACTACATAATAACCAAGAAGAAGATATAACAATTATGAATATATATGTACCCAACATAGTTGCACTTCAATACATAAGGCAAATGCTAACAGCTATAAAAAAGGAAATCAACAGTAACACAGTAATAGTGGGGGACTTTAACACCTCAGTTACACCAATGAACAGATCATCCAGACACAAAATGAATAAGGAAATACAAGCCTTAAATGACACAATAGACCAGATAGATTTAATTGACATTTATAGGACATTCCATCTGAAAACAGCAGATTACACTTTCTTCTTAAGTGTGCATGAAGCATTCTCCAGAATAGATCACATCTGGGGTCACAAATCAAGCCTCAGTAAATTTAAGAAAACTGAAATTGTATCAAGCATCTTTTCCAACCACAAAGCTATGAGATTAGAAATCAATTACAGGGCAAAAATGTAAACAGCACAAACACATGGAGGCTTAACAATACGTTACTAAATAACCAAGAGATCCCTGAAAGAAATCAAAGAGGAAATCAGAAAATACCTAGAGACAAATGACAATGAAAACAGGATGATCCAAAACCTATGGGATGCAGCAAAAGCAGTTCTATAAAGGAAGTTTATAGCAGTACAATCCTACCTCAAGAAACAAGAAAAATCCCAAATAAACAATCTGACCTTACACCTAAGGGAACTAGAGAAAGAAGAACAAACAAACCCCAAAATTAGTAGAAGGAAGGAAATCATAGAGATCAGAGCAGAAATAAATGAAATAGAAACACAGAAAACAATAGCAAAGATCAATAAAACTAAAAGCTGGTTCTTTGAGAAGATAAACAAAATTGATAAACCTTTAGCCAGACTCATCAAGAAAAAGAGGGAGAGGACTCAAATCAATAAAATGAGAAATGAAAAAGGAGAAGTTACAATGGACACTGCAGAAATAAAAAGCATCCTAAGAGACTACTACAAGCAACTCTATGCCAATAAAATGGACAACCTGGAAGAAATGGACAAATTCTTAGAAAGGTATAATCTTCCAAGACTGAACCAGGAAGAAATAGAAAATATGAAATGACAAATCACAAGTCATGGAATTGAAACTGTGATTAAAAATCTTCCAACAAACAAAATTCCAGGACCAGATGGCTTCACAGGTGAATTCTATCAAACATTTAGAGAAGAGCTAACAACCATCCTTCTCTTCCAAAAACTGCAGAGGAAGGAACACTCCCAAACTCATTCTACAAGGCCACCATCACCCTGAGACCAAAACCAGACAGAGATAATACAAAAAAAACTACAGGCCAATAACACTGATGAATATAGATGCAAAAATCCTCAACAAAATGCTAGCAAACAGAATCCAACAACACATTAAAAGCATCATACACTATGATCAAGTGAGATTTATCCCAGGCATGCAAGGATTCTTCAATATATGCAAATCAATCAGTGTGATACACCATGTTTACAAACTGAAGAATACAAACCATATGATAATCTCAATAGATGCAGAAAAAGCTTTTGACAAAATTCAACACCAATTTATGACAACAACTCTCCAGAAAGTGGGCATAGAGGTAACCTATCTCAACGTAATAAAGGCCATATATGACCAACCCACAGCAAACATCATTCTCAGTGGTGAAAAACTGAAAGCATTTTCTCTAAGATCAGGAACAAGACAAGGATGTCCACTCTTACCACTATTATTCAACATAGTTTTGGAAGTCCTAGCCACGGTAATCAGAGAAGAAAAAGAAATAAAATTAATACAAATTGGAAAGGAAGAAGTAAAACTGTCACTGTTTGCAGATGACATGATACTATACATAGGGAATCCTAAAGATGCCACCAGAAAACCACTAGAGTTAATCAATGAATTTGGTAAAGTTACAGGATACCAAATTAATGCACAGAAACCTCTTGCATTCCTATACACTAGCAATCAAAGATCAGAAATAGAAACAATCCCATTCACCACTGCAACAAAAAGACTAAAATACCTAGGAATAAACCTACCTAAGGAGGTAAAAGACCTGTACTCAGAAAACTATAAGACACTGATGAAAGAAATCAAAGATGACAAAAACAGATGGAGAGATATACCATGTTCTTGGATTGGAATAATCAATACTCTGAAAATGACTATACTACCCAAAGTAATCTACAGATTGAATGCAACCCCTATTAAATTACCAATGGCATTTTTTTACAGGCACAAAGGAGCCCAAATAGCCAAAGCAATCTTGAGGGGAAATAATGGGGGTGGAGGAATCAGAGTCCCTGCTTTCAGATTATAGTACAAAGCTACAGTAATCAAGACAGTATGGTACTGGCACAAAAACAGAAATATAGATCAATGGAACAGGATAGAAAGCCCAGAGATAAACCCACGCACCTATGCTCAACTAATCTATGACATAGGAGGCAAGAATATACAATGGAGAAAAGACAGCCTCTTCAATAAGTGGTGCTGGGAAAACTGGATAGCCACTTGTAAAAGAATGAAATTAGAACAGTCCCTAACACCATACACAAAAATAAACTCCAAATGAATTAAAGATTTAAATGTAAGACCAGACACTATAAAACTCTTAGAGGAAAACATAGGAAGAACACTCTTTGACATAAATCACAAACAGATCTTTTTTGACCCACCTCCTAGGGTAATGGAATGAAACAAAAATGGGACCTAATGAAACTTAAAACCTTTTGCACAGCAAAGAGACCTATAACCAAGATGAAAAGACAACCCTCACAATATGAGAAAATACTTGCAAATGAATCAACAAAGGATTAATCTCCAAAATATATAAACAACTTATGCAGCTCAATATTAAAAAAAACAAACAACCCATTCCAAAAATGGGCAGAAGACCTAAATAGACATTTCTCCAAAGAGATACAGATGGCCAAGAGGCACATGAAAAGCTGCTCAACGTCACTACTTATTAGAGCAATGCAATCAAAACTACAATGAGGTATCACCTCACACCATTTAGGATGGGCATCATCAGAAAATCTACAAACAACAAATGCTGGAGAGGGTGTGCATAAAAGGGAACCCTCTTGAACTGTTGGTGGGAATGTAAATTGGTACAGTCGCTATGGAGAACAGTATAGAGGTTCCTTAAAAAACTAAAAATAGACTTGGAGCTTCAAGAGGGCGGAAGACTAAGGTGCGGAGATCACCTTCCTCCCCACAAATACATCAGAAATACATCTACATGTGGAACAACTCCAACAGAACACCTGCTGAACGCTGGCAGAAGACCTCAGACCTCCCAAAAGGCAAGAAACTCCCCACGTACCTGGGTAGGGCAAAAGAAAAAAGAAAAAACAGAGACAAAAGAATAGGGACGGGACCTGCACCTCTGGGAGAGAGCTGAGAAGAAGGAAAGGTTTCCACACACTAGGAAGCTGCTTCACTGGCAGAGACAGGGGGTGGGCAGGGAGGAAGCTTCAGAGGCACAGAGGAGAGCGCAGCAACAGGGGTGGAGAGGGCAAAGCAGAGAGGTTCCCACATAGAGGATCAGTGCCAACCAGCACTCACCAACTTGAGAGGCTTGTCTGCTCACCTGGCGGGACAGGCTGGGGCTGGGAGCTGAGGCTCGGGCTTCGGTCAGATCGCAGGGAGAGGACTGATGGCATGAACACAGCCTGAAGGGGTTAGTGCACCACGGCTAGCCGGGAGGAAGTCCAGGAAAAGTCTGGAGCTGCCGAAAAGGCAAGAGACTTTTTCTTGCCTCTTTGCTTCCTGGTGCGTGAGGAGAGGGGATTAAGAGCACTGCTTAAAGGAGCTCCAGAGACTAGTGTGAGCCGCAGTTGTCAGCGCGGACCCCAGAGACGGGCATGGGACGCTAAAGCTGCTGCTGCAGCCACAAAGAAGCCTGTGTGCAAGCACAGGTCACTATCCACACCTG
Organism: Phocoena phocoena; assembly: GCF_963924675.1. NCBI lineage: Eukaryota > Metazoa > Chordata > Mammalia > Artiodactyla > Phocoenidae > Phocoena > Phocoena phocoena. Next base: position 89,873,510 of record NC_089223.1, on the reverse strand, counting down.
CCCACCGGAAGCCTGTGCGGTCTGCCACTGCCAAGGTCCCATGATCCAGGGACAACTTCCCCAGGAGAACGCACAGTGTGCCTCAGGCTGGTGCAACGTCATGTGGGCCTCTGCCGCCGCAAGCTCGCCCCGCATCCATACCCCTCCCTCCCCCTGGTCTAAGTGAGCAAGAGCCCCCAAATCAGCTGCTCCTTTACCCCGTCCTGTCTGAGCAAAGAACAGATGCCCTCAGGCGACCTACATGCAGAGGTAGGTCCAAATCCAAAGCTGAACCCTGGGAGCTGTGCAAACAAAGAGAAAAGGAAATCTCTCCCAGCAGCCTCAGGAGTGGTGGTTTAAATCTCCACAGTCAACTTGATGTACCCTGCATCTGTGGAATAACTGAATAGACAATGAGTCATTCCAAATTGAGGAAGTGGACTTTGGGAGCAGCGATATATATATATTTTTCCCTTTATCTCTTTTTGTGAGTGTGTATGCATATGCTTCTGTGTGTGATTTTTGTCTGTATAGCTTTGCCTTTACCATTTGTCCTAGGGTTCTGTCTGTTTTTTTTTTCTACTTAAATATATATTTTTCTTAATAATTATTATTTTTTATTTTAATGACTTTATTTTATTTTACTTTATTTTATCTTCTTCTTTCTTTCTTCCTTTTTTTTCTCCCTTTTATTCTGAGCTGTGTGGAAGACAGGCTCTTGGTGCTCCAGCCAGGCATCAGGGCTGTACCACTGAGGTGGGAGAGCAAAGTTCAGGACCCTGGTCCACAAGAGACCTCCTAGCTCCATGTAATATCAAACGGCGAAAATCTCCCAGAGATCTCCATCTCAACGCCAAAACCCAGCTCCACTCAATGACCAGCAAGCTACAGTGCTGGACACCCTATGCCAAACAACTAGCAAGACAGGAACACAACCCTACCCGTTAGCAGAGAGACTGCCTAAAACCATAATAAGGCCACAGACATCCCAAAACACACCACCAGACGTGGACCTGCCCACCAGCAAGACAAGATCCAGCCTCATCCACCAGAACACAGGCACTACTCCACTCCACCAGGAAGCCTAAACAGCCCACTAAACCAATGTTAGCCACTGGGGACAGACACCAAAACAACGGAAACTACAAATCTGCAGCCTGCAAAAAGGAGACCCCAAACACAGTAAGTTAAGCAAAATGAAAAGACAGAGAAACACACAGCAGATGAAGGAGCAAGGCAAAAACCCACCAGACCTAACAAATGAAGAGGAAATACGCAGTGTACCTGAAAAAGAATTCAGAATAATGATAGTAAAGATGATCCAAAATCTTGGAAAAAGAATAGGGAAAATACAAGAAACGTTTAACAAGGACCTAGAAGAACTAAACAGCAAACAAACAGTGATGAACAACACAATAAATGAAATTAAAAATTCTCTAGAAGGGAAAAATAGCAGAATAACTGAGGCAGAAGAACAGATAAGCGACCTGGAAGATAAAATAGAGGAAATAACTACTGCAGAGCAGAATAAAGAAAAAAGAATGAAAAGAATTGAGGACAGTCTCAGAGACCTCTGGGACAACATTAAATGCACGAACATTCATCTTATAGGGGTCCCAGAAGAAGAACAGAAAAAGAAAGGGACTGAGAAAATATTTGAAGAGATTATAGTTGAAAATTTCCCTAATATGGGAAACGAGATAGTTAATCAAGTCCTGGAAGGAGAGAGAGTCCCATACAGGATAAACCCAAGGGGAAACATGCCAAGACACATATTAATCAAACTATCAGAAATTAAATACAAAGAACAAATATTAAAAGCAGCAAGGGAAAAACAACAAATAACACATAAGGGAATCCCGATAAGGTTAACAGCTGATCTTTTAGCAGAAACTCTGCAAGCCAGAAGGGAGTGACAGGACATATTTAAAGTGATGAAGAGGAAAAACCTACAACCAGGATTACTGTACCCAGCAAGGATCTCATTCAGATTTGACGGATAAATTAAAAGTTTACAGACAAGGAAAAGCTAAGAGAATTCAGCACCACCAAACCAGCTTTACAACAAATGCTAAAGGAACTTCTCTAGGCTGGAAACACAAGAGAAGGAAAAGACCTACAATAATAAACCCAAAACAATTAAGAAAATGGTAATAGGAATATACATAGTGATAATTACCTTAAATGTAAATGCATTAAATGCTCCAACCAAAAGACATAGACTGGCTGAATGGATACAAAAATCAAGACACGTATATAGGCTGTCCACAAGACACCCACTTTAGACCTAGGGACACATACAGACTGAAAGTGAGGGGATGGAAAAAGATATTCCACACAAAAGGAAATCAAAAGAAAGCTGGAGTAGGAATTCTCATATCAGACAAAATAGACTTTAAAACAAAGACTATTACAAGAGACAAAGCAGGACACTACATAATGATCAAGGGATCAATCCAAGAAGAAGATATAACAATTGTAAATATTTATGCACCCAACATAGGAGCATCTCAATACATAAGGCAAATACTAACAGCCATAAAACGACAGTAACACAATCATAGTAGGTGACTTTAACAACCCACTTTCACCAATGGACAGATATCCAAAATGAAAATAAATAAGGAAACACAAGCTTTAAATGATACATTTAAAAAGATGGACTTAATTGATATTTAAGGGCATTCCATCCAAAACCAACAGAATACACATTCTTCTCAAGTGTTCATGGAACATTCTCCAGGGTAGATCATATCTTGGGTCACAAATCAAGCCTTGGTGAATTTAAGAAAATTGAAATCGTATCAAGTATCTTTTATGACCACAACGCTATGAGACTAGATATCAATTACAGGAAAAAATGTGTAAGAAATATAAACACATGGAGGCTAAACAGCACACTACTTAGTAACCAAGAGATTACTGAAGAAATCAAAGAGGAAATCAAAAAATACCTAGTAACAAATGACAATGAACACACAACGACCCAAAACCTATGGGATGCAGCAAAAGCAGTTCTAAGAGGGAAGTTTATAGCTTTACAAGCCTACCTTAAGAAACAAGAAACATCTCAAATAATCTAAACTTACACCTAAAGCAATTAGAGAAAGAAGAACAAAAAACCTCCCAAATTTAGCAGGAGGAAAGAAATCATAAAGATCAGATCAGAAATAAATGAAAAAGAAATGAAGGAATCGATAGCAAAGATCAGTAAAACTAAAAGCTGGTTCTTTCAGAAGATAAACAAAATTGATATACCATTAGCCAGACTTATCAAGAAAAAAAGGGAGAAGACTCAATAGAATTAGAAATGAAAAAGGAGAAGTAACAACTGAAACTGCGGAAATAAATAAGTGTCATGAGAGATTACAAGAAACTATATGCCAATAAAATGGACAACCTGGAAGAAATGGACAAATTCTTAGAAATGCACAACCTTCCGAGACTGAACCAGGAAGAAATAGAAAATATGAACAGACCAATCACAAGCACTGACATTGAAACTGTGATTAAAAATCTTCCAACAAACAAAAGCCCAGGGTCAGATGGCTTCACGGGTGAACTCTATCAAACATTTGGAGAAGAGCTAACAGCTATCCATCTCAAACTATTCCAAAATGTAGCAGAGGGAGGAACACTCCCAAACTCATTCTACAAGGCCACCATCACTCTGATACCAAAACCGGACAAAGATGTCCCAAAGAAAGAAACCTACAGGCCAGTATCACTGATGAACATAGATGCAAAAATCCTCAACAAAATACTGGCAAACAGAATCCAACAGCACATTAAAAGGATCATACATCATGATCAAGTGGGGTTTATCCTCAGAATACAAGGATTCTTCAATATACTCAAATTAATCAACGTGATATACCATTTTAACAAATTGAAGGAGAAAAACCATATGATCATCTCAATAGATGCAGAGAAAGCTTTTGACAAAATTCAACACCCATTTATGATAAATACCCTGCAGAAAGTAGACATAGAGGGAACTTTCCTCAACATAATAAAGGCCATATATGACAAACCCACACCGAACATCGTCCTCAATGGTGAAACACTGAAACCATTTCCAGGAATAAGACAAGGTTGCCCACTCTCACCACTATTATTCAACAGAGTTTTGGAAGTTTTAGCCACAGCAGTCAGAGAAGAAAAAAAATAAAAGGAATCCAAATTGGAAAAGAAGAAGTAAAGCTGTCACTGTTTGCAGATGACATGATACTATACATAGAGAATCCTAAAGATGCTCCCAGAAAACTACTACAGCTAATTAAGGAATTTGGTAAAGTACCAGGAGACAAAATTAATGCACAGAAATCTCTTGCATTCCTATACACTAATGATGAAAAATCTGAAAGTGAAATTAAGAAAACACTCCCATTTACCATTGCAACAAAAAGAATAAAATATCTAGGAATAAACCTACCTAAGGAGACAAAAGACCTGTATTCAGAAAATTTTAAGACACTGATGAAAGAAATTAAAGATGATACAGATAGATGGAGGGATATACCAAGCTTTTTGATTGGAAGAATCAACATTGTGAAAATGACTCTACTACCCAAAGCAATCTACAGATTCAATGCAGTCTCTAACAAACTACCACCAGCGTTTTTCACAGTACTAGAACAAAAAACTTCACAATTTGTATGGAAACGTAAAAGACCCCGAATAGCCAAAGCAATCTTGAGAAAGAAAAATGGGACTGGTGGAATCAGGTTCCCGGTCTTCAGACTATACTACAAAGGTACAGTAATCAAGACAGTATAGTACTGGCAGAAAAACAGAAATATAGATCAATGGAACAGGATAGAAAGCCCAGAGATAAACCCATGCATATATGGTCACTTTATCTTTGATAATGGAGACAAGAATATACAGTGGAGAAAGGACAGCCTCTTTAATAAGTGGTGCTGGGAAAACTGGACAGGTACATGTAAAAGTATGAGATTAGATCACTCCCTAACACCATACACAAAAATAAACTCCAAATGGATTAAAGAACTAAATGTAAGGCCAGACACCAACAAACTCTTAGAGGAATACCTAGGCAGAACACTCTAGAACATAAATCACAGCAATATCCTTTCTGACCCACCTCCTAGAGAAATGGAAATAAAAATAAACAAATGGGATCTAATGAAACTTCAAAGCTTTTGCACAGCAAGGAAACCATAAACAAGATGAAAAGACAACCGTCAGAATGGGAGGAAATATTTGCAAAGGAAGCAACTGACAAAGGTTTAATCTCCAAAACATACAAGCAACTCATGCAGCTCAATATCAAAAAACAAACAACCCAATTCAAAAATGAGCAGAAGACCTAAATAGACATTTCTCCAAAGAAGATACACAGATTGCCAACAAACACATGAAAGCATGCTCAACATCATTAATCATTAGAGAAATGCAAATCAAAACTACAATGAGATATCATCTAACACCAATCAGAATGGCCATCATCAAAAAATCTACAAACAGTGAATGCTGGAGAGGGTGTGGAGAAAAGGGAACCCTCTTGCACTGTTGGTGGGAATGTAAATTGATACAGCCACTGTGGAGAACAGTATGGAGGTTCCTTAAAAAACTTAAAGTAGAACTAACATATGACACAGCAATCCCACTACTGGGCATATACCCTGAGAAAACCTTAATTCAAAAGAGTCATGTAAGAAAATGTTCATTGCAGCTCTATTTACAATAGCCAGGATGTGGAAGCAACCTACTGTCCATCAACAGATGAATGGATAAAGAAGTTGTGGCACGTATATACAATGGAATATTACTCAGCCATAAAAAGGAACGCCTCTGAGTTATTTGTAGTGAGGTTGATGGACCTAGAGGCTGTCATACAGAGTGAAGTAAGTCTGAAAGAGAAAAACAAATACTGTATGCTAACACATATATATGTAATCCAAAAAAAGATAAAATAAATGGTCAGAAGAACCTAGGGGCAAGATGGGAATAAAGATGCAGACCTACTAGAGGATGGACTTGAGGATATGGGGAGGGGGAAGTGTAAGCTGGCACAAAGTGAGAGAGGGGCATGGACTTACGTACACTACCATACGTAAAATAGATAGCTAGTGGGAAGCAGCCGCATAGCACGGGGAGATCAGCTCGGTGCTTTGTGATTACCTAGAAGGGTGGGATAGGGAGCATGGGAGGGAGGGAGATGCAAGAAGGAAGAGATACGGGGACATATGTATATGTATAACGGATTCACTTTGTTATAAAGCAAAATGTAACACACCGATTAGAAACTAACACAGAAACTAACACACAGCAGTCATACTCTAATCAAGATGTTTTTAAAAAAAAAACAACTAAAAATAGTATTACCATATGACTCAGCAGTTCACTCTTGGGCATACCCAGAGAAAACCATAATTCGAAAAGACACATGCACCCAGTGTTCATTGCAGCACTGTTTACAATAGCCAGGTCATGGAGGCAACCTAAATGCCCATGGACAGACAAATGAATAAAGAAGTTGTGGTACATATATACAGTGGAATATTACTCAGCCATAAAAGGGAATGAAATTGGGTCATTTGTAGAGATGTGGATGGAGCTAGAGACTGTTATACAGAGTGAAGTAATTCAGAAAGAGGAAAACAAATATTGTATATTAATGCATATATGTGGAATCTAGAAAAATGATGCAGATGAACTGGTTTGCAAGGCAGAAATAGAGACACAGATGTCGAGAACAAATGTATGGACACCAAGCATGGAAAGCAGTGGGGACGGTGGTGGTGGGGGAATGAATTGGGAGATTGGGATTGACATATATACACTAATATGCATAAAATAGATAACTAATAATAACTTGCTGTATAAAAATAAGATAAAATAAAAATTCGACACCCTCCCAGAAAAAACCCCAAAACAACAGGAAAAACAACAACAACAAAAAATAGTAGCTCCTTTGCGGAAATGAGGCTTCACTTCTTTTCTCTTTCACTTAAAAAAATATTTCACATATACAGATAAAACACAAATATAGATATAACTATGACCCAGATTTAACAAGTGTTAATATTTTGCCCCATATATTCTACTTTAAAAAAGAAATAAAATGTGATTGACCCAGGCGAAACCGCTTTGTGCCCTTCCCAAATCTCCTGTCTTCCATCCCTTACCTGGGATAACCCTGCTTCTGAAGATGATGGGTATCAACTTGTGCACTAGATGTACATTTTGCTACAAAATGCATGGACCTATTTGTACATTGTTTTGTGCATCTTAGTATTTATATAAATGGTGTCACACTAGACATAGCTGTTTTCAACATTACATTGTTTAATATTTATCCATGTCAATACTTTTAGCTTGAATTCATTTTTTAAAATGGCCCTATGATAGTCTGATGTGTAACCAGACAACATTTATGTATCCATTTGCTTGCTGACAGACCTTTGGGGTCCAAATGATGGATATTTTTTTTCACTTTTACAAACAGTGCTGCAGTGAATGTCCTTGAGTAGCTCATATGTTTAAAAGACATTTCCTACATGGGAGTTTAGGAAGCAGCCCCATGGTTAGCCCACATGGTATCTTTGTACCATTTAGAATAAGGCTCCCTTTCCTCAAAACGTTTTCTGGAAAATGGTCACAAAGACTAAACAAATCTACAATGGCTTTATGTCAAGGGTGTTCTCTAGAGTTGTGCAAAGTACAACGTGTGTAAACATAAGCAGCAGTCCTTTATGTAGGGGACGCTATAGGTGTGAACATCTGTAGGATGTGTAGAGTTTGGGTGAGTTAGTGTGCTTAAGGGTTTACAGCTGGAATCTAAATAGAAGATTTGTGCTTTGTATTTCCTCAAGGTCTTTCTAGCTAAAGGTGGGGACTGGGGAAAATTGCACCTTCTTTGGAGATACTGTGTTGCAAATGGAGAACACAAGGAAGATGTCCGAGCCTTTCGCTTTTTCCAGGTCACAGAGGACTGGTGGCCGGGACAAGTGATAATGTGTGGCGGCGTTATGCGTATCTCCCCCTTTCTAGAATATTGCCCTCAAGCCTCTTCAGTGTAAACACATATACAGTGCAGGCTTTTACCAGGCTTCAGCTGCTAACTCAGCAGTGTGCTACTAAGGCAGGCAAGTTGTGCAGGAAAGGCGTATCTGCCTTTGCTCTGGGAAAGGAAGTTTGAAGTGTATCAGGCTGAGGTACCAAGCTGTGAACCTCCCACTGCGGCTGGTGCTACAAGTATCAGTACCTTGAAATGCGTTAATCTAAAGTTCCTTTGGTTCTCACTAGGTGGCTTTGCCTGGGGAGGGAAACAACCCCACAACAGGCAGTACGATGTTCTCTATTATTGATGGGAGTTTAGTAGGGGAGGAATTCCACCCAGCTTTGGATATCCTGAAAGCGTATTATTTGCTTTACAAAGTCCTTGTAATTAGATGTTGCTACAAAACAGTCTAACAGGAAACTTCGAGGTGCCTAAAGCTTCTCTCTTCTTCTTTTTTTCTTTTAGCAATAAAGTATTTTAAAATTAAATGTATGTACATTGTTTTACAGACATAATACTATTGCATGCTTATTAGACTACACTATAGTATGAACATATTTTTTTCCCACAACTTTATTGGAGTATAAATGCTTTACAGTGTTGTGTTTCTGCTGTACAACAAAGTGAATCAGCTATACGTATACATATATCCCCATGACCTCTCCCTCTTGAGCCTCCCTTCCACACTTCCTATCCCATCCCTCTAGGTCGTCACAAAGCATCGAGTTGATCTCCCTGTGCTATGCAGCAGCTTCCCGCTAGCCATCCATTTTATATTTGGTAGTGTGTGTATGTCAATGCTACTTTCTCACTTCATCCCAGCTTCCCCTTCCCACCCTGTGCCCTCAAGTCCGTTCTCTACATCTGCATCTTTATTCCTGCCCTGCCACTGGGTTGATCAGTACCGCTTTTTTAAAATTCCATATATATGTGTTAGCATACGGTATTTGTTTTTCTCTTTCTGACTTACTTCACTCTGTACGACAGATTCTAGGTCCATCCACCTCACTTCCTGACCCTGCCCCATGCAACATTTTAACCAACGATTTGGGTAAAGAGTTGAGGGAATGCGTTTCAAATTTGCGGATGACAAAAATCTCATTAGGAGTGAGCAAAAACACGCTTGCTGCTCCTTTTATGATGGTTTGTTCCTATTCATCAAATAGGTCTTGGCTTAAATATCACCTTCTCACAAAGGTTTTCCCTGTGCATCTGACTAATATATGGTCTCCATTTCCAATCAATTTTTACCTGTTTTCTTTACCTGAAATTGTACTTCTTAGTTGTTTACTAGTTTCCTAACACATCTTCATAGACTATAAGCTTGATGAGAGAAGGGACAAGGCTTCCCTGCTCATTTCTGGCTAGTTAGGACATAGAATAGTTCCTGGCACATAATAGGAAGTTAATAAATTTCTGTTGATTGAAAGAAAGTTGGGGGAGCCATCAAAGAATGTTAGGCAACAAAATGACATGATCACATTCCTGGTTTAGAAATGAAACTTGGTAGGAGTCAATCTAGAAGCTTGATAGAAATTGTTGAATATACTCCATGTATACTAAACGTACATGTTTTAGTCATTTAAAATTTTCATTCACAGTGTCAAATCTCCTGATTATAAGATGTAATAGCCTCACTCTCAGTTTATATCTGGAATATTATCTTCTATCTGTGGCACCATTAAGCATTAATGTTAATATTAACAATCTAAATCATACCCAGAAGAGAATGCCCAGGATAATCTCATATAGGGAGAGGCCTGTTAATTTTTGTTAAAATTGTGTAAGAGCTATCACATAAAAGACTAAAAAGACCCATTTTGTGCTGTTGGAGAGGGCAGAGGTCAGGCCAGCGGGGGCCCATTACATGAAAGCAAGTTTCGATTCAACATAAGACAGGGCTTTCTAACAATTAGTGGGACTGAGTAAGGAACGGATGTCCTCAGGAGTTCATTAGATACCTGTCAATAGATGGCATGAAAACAGATGCCAGATGCCTATCTGTCAAAGATGTTCAGAGGATGTCTGCCCCGTGTGGGATGGTCATTCCACAAGTGTGTGTAATCACCTAATATTTATTGAGTCCCCGTGGTGTGCCTGTTTCTGTGGGGAATGCAGAAATATATAAAGCACAGCTGTCTAGATGTGATCACCTTCCAATCCTGAATTCTGTGAATCTCAGGGAGTTTTAGCCAAGGCCCTGATGTCATTCTTACAAATTCCACATTAGAGCAGTCCAAAGTTTTGAGGTCTCAAAACACCACCAACCTACCAGTAATACTTAAACTTATGCCCAACAGGGAAGAACACGGTTCGGAGAACCACTTCATATAGCCAAGTCCTACTATTGTCCCTGAATTTAAGCTCTCACTTTGCTGGTTTTTCTTTTTAAATAATTGACGTCTGTGTTGCATATAACATCATGTAAATTTAATGTGTACAACACATTGATTTGAAACATTTATATATTGTACTACAGTTGCCAGGGTAGCAATAATTAGCACCCTCTATCAACTCACATAACTATTTCTTCTTAGTTTTTGGAAAAATTAAGATCTAGTACCTTTTCTTTCATGACATGGAAGCTTACAGCATATGAAAAGTGAGTTTCTTTCCTTTGGTTCACATCTCTTCTGGTCTTTAAAGTTAATATGAATCCCAAGCTCAGAATGACTTGTGTTGGTTTTATTTAATCAAACTCTGTCAGGATAGATATTTTTGCATTAGAATTGGATCTCAGGAATTCTCATTGGTGGTAAAAACATGAATTATAAAGCAGAGAGTTCATGGAATTATAAGTAAGCACACTTAATTCTGTAAAGTCAAGTCTGCCTCAATCAATCACAACGTGTTTGACTTGGAAACCTCCTTCAGGGCACTAGAGAACATTAATAAATAAATGTCTGGATGGAACAGTTTTGGGGGGTTATGTTTGGATATCACATTAACAACCTAACATTTTGGTCTGAATTCTCTGTGCTGTGCCAAAGACCTGACCTTGGCTGTTGCATGGATCTGGCCTTTCTGTCTTTCACACACTTCAGAAAGGAGTGTTAGAATCTGATTAACATATTTCCTGCAGTGACTGGTCCACATGCTATCACAGTGACCTAAGAGATGAACATACTTCCTTAGGCTACTTATAACGTTGGGAGCCACTTTGACACTGAGTAGATTACAGCCTCAGATCTTTAATGTTTGCTTACCTTACTGTATTAGTAAATATGCAAGATACTTGGGAAGGCTTTAAAAATATTCCTTTGCCATATAGTCTGGGGACCTAGTTATTTCCTCTACTGGAGAGTGTCCCTTTGTGTGTGTCTCTTTTCCATTTTCTGACCTTGAAATTAATCCAGTTTAAAATTATGTTTTCCCAGTGTAGTTTAGATTAATGTGCTGTGAGTAATGGATATAGTACAGAGGGAGTGTGTGATGGAGACAGCTTTCCCAAGCCTTTGCTTTGGAGTGGCTAAGAATGATCAGCCGGGCTTCCCTGGTGGCGCAGTGGTTGAGAGTCCGCCTGCCGATGCAGGGGACGCGGGTTCGTGCCCCGGTCCGGGAAGATCCCACATGCCGCGGAGCGGCTGGGCCCGTGAGCCATGGCCGCTGAGCCTGCGCGTCCGGAGCCTGTGCTCCACAACGGGAGAGGCCGCAACAGTGAGAGGCCCGCGTACCACCAAAAAAAAAAAAAAAAAAAAAAAGATCAGCCAATGGGGCCTAAAGCTTCCACTTAGGATGATATGCAAGTATTTTTAAAGGATCTTAGCTGGAAAAGTAAAAAATTTGGGAAATTAAAAATATTAAAATAGAAGTTTGCATATTCTGCCATTACTTTCTTTTTATTACTCTGTTTTTTGCTACATACAGAGCAAACATTTGGAGCACTGCTTCTGAATCTCAGCTGTACCCTGGAATAGCCTGGGGAGATTTCAAAAACAGTGAGTTCTACCTGGTTCCCTCCCACCACCCCAGTGACTCTATTTTTTTCCCATTTTTTGAGATATAATTGACTTATAACATTGTGTAATTTTAAGGTGTACAAGGTGATGTTTAGATACATATGTATATCGTAAAATGATTACCGCAACAGAGTTACTTAACACTTCAATCACCTCATATAATTGCCTTTTTTTGGTGTTTTGGTGAGAACATTTAAGATCTACTGTCCTAGCAACTTTCAAATATACAATACAGTGTTATTAACTATAGTCACCATGCTGTACATTAAATCCCCAGAACTTATTCATCTTATAACTGGAAGTTTGTGCCCTTTGACCAAACTTCCATCCCCTCCCTCCCTGCCCCTGGCCACTATCATTCTATTTCTGTTTCTGTGAGTTAGGCTTTTTTTAGATTCCACATATAAGTGAGATCTTGACAATATTTGTCTTTCTCCCTCTGACTTATTTCACTTAGCATAATGCCTTCAAGGTCCATCCATGTTGTTGCAAATGGCAGGATTTTCTTCTTTCTCATGGCTGAATAATATTATAATATATATTATATGTATATATATATGTATATTTATATAATAGTGTGTGTATATATATATATATTCTTTTTATATATATAGTGTATTGTATACACATGCACATATATATGAGATCTATATCTATATCACATCTTTATCCATTCATTTGTAGACAGACGCTTAGGTTGTTTGAATTTCTAGGCTATTGTGAATAGTGCTGCAATACACAGCAGAAACAGAGAGTCTAATTTAAATGCAGGGGGTGTGGCCTGGACATTAGGGATTTTACCAATTCCCCGGAGATTCTAATGTGCAGATAATGCTAAGAATCACTGATTTAGGGGCTTTGATCTCCTTATATTAAAGAGAAATCTAAAAATTTCCATGGTATTATTTGTGGAGCATCATTTGCATAGAACATAGACTCTCTGTGGATCTGAGAATTGAAAAAGACCTCGTTTCTAAGAGATACTTCAGACCAGTGTTCTCATTTATGCTGAGCTATTGTGAAGTGGTAGGATCTTTCTGAAAATTACTCAGGAATGTTTTATACAGGTGTCATGTTTTCAGAGCATTTCCGACATCTGTTTGAGAGTTGCATTTCCGTTGCACTTGCACACGAGTAGCAATGTGTGTGCCTCTAAAACTCTCCTTCTGCTCTTTCTTTTTCAAATTAAAAGTTTGATCCATTTTCTTCTGGATGTTACTGTTGTGGAAGCGAAGTTTGTAAATTGATTTGTGTTTCGTTGTAGATGATTAAGCATCTGCATGGATGCTGATGAGAATAGCTGTTTTTTCTTGAGGTATGTAACCCATGATTCCTGTCTTTTCATTAATGTAGCCTGCCGATAAGCCATTTGCAATAAAAGTTTCAGGTTTTTTTTAAGCTCTCAAAAATTTTATGCTATTGTATCTTTGAGAGTTAGGTCTGTCTTATCTGTACCATAGCCTCTAATTGAGATTCTAATTTTTACAGATAGAGTGTCAGCATTTCTGAATCTGTTCTCCATGTCTTTTATTTTTTCCCTTATAGTTAAATCTTCTTGCCCTTCAGTGAGATTTGGGCAGATTTCCAGTTGTGTCTTCCACCATACTAATTCAATTTTTGACTATGCCTGGTTATCTGATTTCCACCACCCTGGTGATTTTTGATTGAGTAGTTTATTTTCTCCATGTGTCCTTCAGTAATTTAGTTTTTCCATGTGTTCTTTCCTGATCTCATGACTACTTACTTTAGTTTCATAGATGCAATAAACCCTCATATAATTTTGAGACAAAAGGACAGAAATGTTTTAAACATGTGTACTTTTCTTGCAATAAGTCTCTTTTAGAGTAAAGCATTTTCTATAGTTTTTAGGGGTAGTTCTTTTCTTATGAAAGGCAATAACTTTTCAAAGGTCTAATTGTTTTCCTCCTCATTTAGGTGGAATTCAGGCTGTGGTCTTCCTGCTGGGGTGTTATCTTCCACAAGGGTGTTCTGTATTTACTTCTTGTTCACATCCATCTACCCTCTGTTCTTCCTTCAGTCTGGTGCCATCTGCCCTCTCTCTCCAGCAGACAAGCCAGAAAACTTACATTTTTTATTTTGGCAAATGGAGCAAATCCTGTATGATTTCCAGAATTAATGCAGGTTTTACCTATTGTGTATTTTAGAATGTTTATAGGAATATGGAAATTGGGAGAATTAGGTGCTCATACTGACAGCTTATATAAAATCATGATAAATCATCGGAAAATATTTTTTTGATCCAGCTTCTGTTTATGTCCTTAAAATATAATTCTAGATGGAAAATTACTGTCAAAAAGTATGAACTTTTAAAAATGTTTAAATATATATTTTCAAATTGATTTGCAGAAATTAAATTTTTTCTTAATACTTACTAGGATACCCATTTTGCCACATCTTCACCAATAGTAGATATTGTCTTTAAAATGCACACATACACACAACATACAATTTGATAATTTGAAATGATGTTTACATTTGCATGTATGTTTCTCTTGTTTTCATTTATATTTATTTAATATTAGAGGAGATAATGTTTTATTTATTTATTAGTTATCTGAAATTCTTCTGTAAGGCTTCTGTTCAAGTCCTCTAAACATTCTATTGTGGTTTTCATGTTTAGCATATGTTTCAAGAAAATACCAGCCATTATAATAGCTGATTGTCATTTCCCCTAGCAGTCTCCAGAAAGTATGTAGAGAATGATGATTTTAAAATATGTGGTAAAGTCTTCAATTTTCTTTATATTTTTTTTAACATTGAATCCATTCTTTATAGTCTTAGATGCAGTTTTACACATATTTTAAAGCTCAAAATGAGATTTTAAGATGTAATTATATTAATGACATCATATGAAAGTGTCCAAAAGAGGATAAAGTGAGGGAGAGACAGGAGGAGAGGGAGAGTTTCCCCTGTGGGATATGACACTCTAGTTCCATGAAGTATAGTTTAAAAACCAAAGTTTAGAACTTTTCCTTTTCTGTTTATGCTAATCAGACACTTTGGTATCATTTTACTGTAACTTCATTTGCCTTCACTGTCAGCAAATCAAGTGACATGTCCCCCTAGCTGCTTACTGCTACAGGGATACCTACATTATGGATGCCTATCATAAATTTAGTGATGATGATGATGGAGAAAAACATGCTGCTTGTTACATCCTGATTAAACCCAAAGTTAATTTTATGATTCCTTAAATCTAGGCCACATTTTAGTTTAATCTCACAGACATATCTCATACTGAAGGCAGACAGATATATTGCATTATCTTTTTCCGGCTGTTTATGATTTACGCCCTTTCTGGGTGAAAATATGTTCATATGATTTTGCTATTGTGATACATTGAAGGTGTGATATTACAAACTAGGATTTGGAGCAAAAAAGACTATGAAAATTAAAGTTTCTGTTAACATGCAAGATGCTTTTTTAGTTGTTACTGAACTTTTTAGTCCACAGTCAAGATCTCTGTATAAAAGTTGAAAAAGTCCTTCAGTTTTCTGGAAAATGACAATTTTCCAAACCTCATTTTTATATCCCTTGCTTATTTTATGACAAGGCCTTTATTTCCTTGATGTGCCTTGTTCTTTACCCTTCTGTGTTTACTGCTATTCTTTCACCATTAATAGTCTTTCTACTTCAAAATGGGCAAACTGTAAGGTTTGAGGCTCAATTCAGCCCGGCTTGAAATAGCTTTGTGTAAATAAGAGAACTGTGTTATATGCTGTTCAATCTTAAGGAATAAAAATGACTTTCACTTGACTGAAAAGAAGCATCACCATGTTTTAAAATTACAGGCTTTGAGAGCTGAGAGGAACCATGGAAATCGTCGAGTCCATCCTTCTTGTTTCATGGATTAAAAGCGATCGTGCTAGGGCTTCCCTGGTGGGGCAGTGGTTGAGAGTCCGCCTGCCGATGCAGGGGACGCCAGTTCGTGCCCCGGTCCAGGAAGATCCCCCGTGCCGCGGAGCGGCTGGGCCCGTGAGCCATGGCCGCTGAGCCTGCGCGTCCGGAGCCTGTGCTCCGCAACGGGAGAGGCTGCAACAGTGAGAGGCCCGCGTACCGCAAAAAAAAAAAAAGCAATCGTGCAATCATTCTATCATGGGTAAACTGCTCTCTGTCCTCACGGGCCTGCCTCTCATTTCCTCAGATTAGGACAAGCCAGAGTTAGGCTCAAGCACAGTACCTAAGAGCATAAGTTTGAGGTTAAGCAGATATGGGTTCAAACCAATTCTCTATCTTTCAGCTCTCAGACCTTTGACAAGTCATTTTACTCTGCTGAGTTTCAGTTTTCTCATCTATAAAATAGGGTGAATTGTATTAACCACATGAAGTCATTATGAGGACTGAATTATGTCGTATTTGTAGAATATTTAGTTCAGTGTCTGGTACAAAGTAAGTGTTTAAGAAATGGAATTACTTTTACTGACATGTGTTTTCTTGTCCATCTCCCCATCTAGACTGTGGGTTCTCAAAGCCACTGTGTCTTGTTCATCTCTGTGTGCCTGATGCCTTGACACAGCGTCTCATTTAGCAGCAACTCCCAGCTTCCAATGACTTGAGCTCAAAATCATGGAGTCATTTTTGTCTCCTCTCTTTTTTTTGTGCCCTCTCAACCAATAAGTCTGCAGACACCTAGGTTTAAGCTACCATCATCTTTGCCTGGACTAATGGACCAGGCTCTTACCTGGTTTCTCATTTCTCCATCTTACAGAAGCCAGAATTATCCTTTTAAAGTGTAAGTCAGATCATATAAATACTCTGCTTAGAGCTCCTCAATGGCTTTCCACATCACACAGAGTAATAGTGAAAATGCTTAACTAATTGACAGGGTCCTACACAGTCCCCTTCTTATTCAGACTCTTGGACCTCATCTCCCATTACTCTCTCTGCTTCATTCCACTCCAGCCACACTTGCCTTCTTTCTATTTCTCAACACTCAGACACATGACTGCCCAGAGTTAGGATCAGAGTCATATTTTAAAAGAAAGATGGTTGCTAACCCATCCACATATAGTTTGTGCATTACCAGTTAGCTCCTGCAATCATCAGAGATTTTATTTTGTTTTTTTGTGTCTTTTTGCGGCACGCGGGTCTCTCACTGTTGTGGCCTCTCCCGTTGCGGAGCACAGGCTCCGGACGCGCAGGCTCAGCGGCCATGGCTCACGGGCCCAGCTGCTCCGCAGTATGTGGGATCTTCCCGGACCGGGGCAGGAACCCGTGTCCCCTGCATCGGCGGGCGGACTCTCAACCACTGCGCCACCAGGGAAGCCCCATCAGAGATTTAAAAAATAGCTAATTTAGGGCTTCCCTGGTGGCGCAGTGGTTGAGAGTCCCCCTGCCGATGCAGGGGGCACGGGTTCGTGCCCCGGTCCGGGAAGATCCCACATGCCGCGGAGCGGCTGGGCCTGTGAGCCATGGCCTCTGAGCCTGCGCGTCCGGAGCCTGTGCTCCGCAACGGGAGAGGCCACAACAGTGAGAGGCCCGTACCGCAAAAAAAAAAAAAAAATAGCTAATTTACTTTGGCTACTTGCTTTCATATAGGAATAGACAGGGCTTAAAACAAAATTAACATATACAATTAGATTAGTAACAAAAGTGAAAAGCTGAAGGAAGGTAACTCTTTAGGAATCTAAGCTGGGCTAGGAAACCAATCAATATAATCACAAGGAAGATGGCAGAGCACTTGTGCTGAATTCACAGGAGTTTTGCCCTGATCAGTTCCTTTCTTTTCTAGATTTCATGATCTCTAGGCACCATATGTTTTACTTCTATTTTATTGTCTGTAGTTTCTCTCTCTAGTCTGATACACTATTCTAATTCCCTGGCTTTTCATTTTGCTAAATTTTTAGTTAGTTAGCTCATCCTATAATATAGGTGACCTATCACTAAACTCTCCACTTTTCATGACCGCTATGTAGTTTCTTCTTGGGCAGCTCTGCCTGAATGTGGCTTGAGCCCAGCATGGCTGGCTTAGAGTGAAAGGCATGAATATACCAAAACATTGGTCTAGCAAAGCTCCTGTGATTGAGCATTATGTTTACTGCTGAGTCACCTATCAGCCAGGATGAAAAGAAAAATACCGTGGGCGGCATTGTTTTCTTCACCCAGTGGAAGGGTGCATGTGAGTTCTTCAAGAGGCTAAATAGTATTATCTCCTGATAACAAAATAAATAACACTTGACAGTCTGTGACTTTATCAGTAACTTACTGTGTGGTATGTAAGAATTAGAACTCACGTTTAATTGACAATGTATTGAGATTTCACTTGATCTATGTTGAAATTTTATATGAAATCTTAGGATCATTGTAGTAAGGAAATGGAGGACATAAGAGCAGTTATAATTTGGTTACAAACTAATCAGAGTATTTCACCTTTGAAATGTAATCAAATTTCTACACTGAGGACATAGACTGGGATTGGCTATATTTTCAAATTTAATTCACACAAGAATAACTATGAATTCAAATGATGTTGTAGAAACACGGTTTTTGGTGGATATGGTGATAACCTTGATGGTCTTTGGGGACCGTTGTGCTGCAATGGAAAAAACCCTAGACTTAAACCAAGAATCTTCAGTTTTGTTTTTGCCAAAAATGTGTGGCCAAATACAAGTCATTTGATTTCTTTGAGATTCTTTGTGAAATGAGGACTCATTACAGCTCTTAAATTCTGTAGGGTGTTTTGCCTTTTGGCTGCTTTGTATAAGGTGGCCACAAAAAACCAACCTACAAAACTGTCTCATATTTCTAATTAGAGCAGAGGCTAATCCTTTGCGATGAAGTCGACCTTGCTGATGACCCTGCATTGCTACTGTAGCTTAAAAGGCATGAACAAAAGGAAGGAGACCCACAGAATCCAGCCAGATAGTTGGACAAGGCCCTTTGGAGGACAGCCATAGCCATGCTCTTCAGCTTTGCTTGTTCAGAAACTAAAGTGTCAGCATTTCCAGAGTATAGCAGTTTCTCATGGAATAGACTTGTAGCTAACAACTTGCAAGACACTGATATATAAACCAAAGTGTCGATTTATTAATTTATGACTTGAAGTACAACTGTTGAGGACATAAGGTATTTGTGTCAATTAGTTAACACATTCTCTTTCTGGAAAAAAGCTATAAGTGAAACATAGGAAGAGTTTAAAATGTAGCTAGATGGTCATGTCAGGGCAAGGACTAACAGCCTCATCATCTTTTAGCCTGATGCATTCACCTCTATTATAATAATATTCCTACATAGGGGCACAAAAATTGTACTTGTTGCCCAGGGCACCAGTCCCTGGATGTGCTGGACACATATTGATAAATTCTGCCCAGCTTCCTATGTTTTTATGGCTAAACTTCTCTTTTCTCTTGCTTCATTCTGTCTTTAGATGTAGCCACACCTTCATTATGGCTTTGATCAGCCCTGTTCTGTTCCAGCATGGGGGCAAGGGGGAACTGTGTTGCTCAAGAGAACTTCTGCAGCTGTCTTTGCTCATCCATGTTTACCCAGTGGTGCTCTTCTAACTCACTGAGCACTGGGTACACTTTTTGTTCCCCCTGTGTTCTGCCAACATCATACTGTGTGCTTCTCCCTACTATATATTTTGGCAGTAACAAGAGGAATTCTCTCCAGGATCTGCATTCCCATGGCATGAGATATCTTCAGGCCTAAATGCTAGGGGAGAGGACAGGAAAATGAGATGGGAGGGGGTGATGGGAAGGATGAGGGGAGGGGCTACTGCCAAAGCCAGAAAATTTGGCTTTGCTTTGCCCTTGCTGGGCTCTAGCCCTGGAGGACGAACGCTTGGTACTTAGCAACACTCATAGTCATATCGGACTCTCTTTTTGCAGTCCTTGAATATTTTCCCCCCTCAGGGAAAACTGGATTCTCAAGAGTAAAATGAATTATCTACTTGGCTAATTAGCTAGGATGTAACAGAATTCTCGGGAGGATCATCCCATCTGAGAATTTCTATAATGTATGCTTGTTTTTGCAGAGTCGATCTCTTCTTGTTTGGTAGCCTTCCTGTCCGATAGATAGCTCATGCCTCACAGAGAAGGCAAAATTGTCATGTAGGCAAAACCTCTTTCTCTTTCCTTCACCTTTCTGCCTTCCTGTTCTTGCTCTGCCTTGTAAATTCTGATGCTCACGGCTGACCTAAGGCACTGGGTCCTCTCGGTCTGACCTGGTTCTTGCATTTGCTTGCTCTACCAATTTCCTGTTGTAGGAGATGAAATGCACCCCCTTTATCCCACAACCCCCCAAACTCCCACACAGACTACCCCCCCCCCCGCACACTCTTCTTCTTTCCTTGTACCAGGCTTGTACTGACAATCAGTGAAAGCACCAATACCCTGCTTAAGTATTAAAAACTTGAAATGGTTTTACACCTTACCCTTTCCCAGTGGACATATGTTACTTCTTCTGACATTGTCCCACATTTCCCCTGAGCAATTCCTTTGGTCCCCATTTCAACCCCCTAATTTTGGCAAGAATGGTTCCACCCTAGCTTCAGAGACGAGCCCTAGTTAGTTTAAGTCAGTAAGAGAATCCTTTTCCTGAGACACTCTTGATTGGAGTATGGAAAGGGATGTTACCCAAACAGAGTTAAAGGGATGCAGGAAGATATTGGTTGGCGTTTCTACAAAGGTGGTTCCTATCGCTTCCATTGGAGCAGTTAAAGGAGACGCTTGGTCTTTCTCATGTGGTGTGAGAAAGGGAAGTCTGAAATTCTGGCTGTTGTGTTACATTCACAAGAGGAGAGCCTGGAGCTTTGGGGGCACTGAGAGAATCCTGAAACCGAAGCAGACATCATGGATGTCAGAATAGACAGATGGAGAGAACCCGGATCCTTGGAGCATGCAGGTAAATATTTTGGAGAGTAGATTGGAATTCTCTCATTTGCTGTTACCCAGTCTCTCCTAAAAAGCCACGCCCACATTTGTATGAAGGGAACCATACTGACTTCACAGAATTGTTTGGCAGTTAAATGAGACAATGTACTAAGGGTGTGCACTGGCGTGGGGCTGTGAGCTGTGCCTAATGCATGGCTAATTCAGAAAGCAGCATTTTCTGTGGTCATCATATCATAATATACACATATATAAAATCATTACACTGTACATCTTAAAATTACATAATGTTCTATGTCAATTATATCTTAGTAAAGCTGGGAAAAAATGGCAGTTCCTTCTCTCCTCACAAACAGCTAGAGACAGTCTAATTGAGTGATTAAAGTTTGGAATTAGAGTAAGACAGCCTGGCTTCAAATTCTGGTCTCTTCTGGCCTCTTCAGACTTCAGGGATTCATGGGCAAAGGCATGGTAATGAAACCGTCTGTTCCTCAGTTTCTTCATCTGTAAAATGGGGGTAATAATAGCATGTACTTCATGGGGTTCCTGAGAGGACTGATGAGGTAAAGCAGGGGCAGGGGGACCAGAGATCCTGGGAGCAGAGGGTAGGGGTGGAGGTCAAGGGCTGGTTGCAGCATACATCTCATTGAGTAGGGGTCTTGTGAGGGTTGGCTTGGAGATGAGAGTGGAAACAGTCCTTCCATTTGGGAAGAAGCTCCCATGCAGAGGGAAGATCCAGCATAGAATTTCTGAGCTGGGATCTGGCCTGGCATGGCCCAGGGATAGCAAGGGGGCCAATGACATGGCCAGCAAGGGCTGGAACGACATGGCTGAGGGGAAGGAAGTCACTGAGGGAGAGAGGAAACCTCTGTGAACAGATCCTGTAGGACAGGGTAGGCCTTTAATGGCATTGGCTTCTTCTTTGATACTTTGATGGAAATAGGAGTACTTGTAAGGTTCTGGGCAAAGGATGGAGAGATTTAATGTGTGTTCTCAGTGAGTCCCTGACTACTCTATCAGGGAGAGATTTGGGTAGAGTATTAGTCTGCTAGGGCTGCCATAGTAAAATACCACTGGGTGGCTGAAACAATAGAATTTTATTTTCTTACATTTCTAGAGGCTAGAAGTCCAAGATCAAGGTGCCAACAGGTTGGTTTCTGGTCAGGCCTCTCACCTTGGCTTACATAGCTGCCTTCTTGCTGTGTCCTCACATGGCCTTTCTTCTGTGTAGATGGGGAAGAAAGAGAGAGATCTCTGCTGTCTCTTCCTCTTTTTATAAGGACACTAGTTTGATTAGATTAGGGCCCCACCCTTATGACTTCATTTAACCTTAATTACCTCCTTAAAGCCCATTCTCCAAATACAGTCACATTGGAAGTTAAAGCTTCAACATATGAATTTGGGGGGGGTGGGGTGGGGATGTGGTTCAAAATCTAGTTCATAACTAATATGATTGTTAATTTTATGTGTCAACTTGTCTAGGCTATAGTGGCCGGATGTTTGATAAAACACCAGTCTAGATGTTGAAGTGAAGGTATTTTTTCAGTAGTTATTAACATTTAAATCAGTAAACTTTGAGTGAAGCAGATTACCCTCTATAATGTATGGATGGGCTTCATTCAATCAGTTGAGGAAATTAAAAGAAAAAGGCTGAGGTTCCCTGAAGAAGAAGGAATTCTGTGTCCAGACTGCCTTTGGACTCAAGCTGCAACATCAGCTCTAGCCTGCCCTGAAGACTTTGTACTTGTCAGTCCCCACAAGAAAGTGAGCCAGTTCCTCAAAATCTGCCTCTCTACAACCAACTCCCCCCCAACCCCCACCACTCCATCCTACAGGATCTGTTTATCTGGAGTGCTCTAATACAGGTAGCAGGGCTGTGATTAGGGCACAAGTCAGACAGCTGTTGTAATGGTTCATCTAGACCAGGGTCCAGTGAGATATCTTACAACACTATACTGAGTTAATATGTATGATTTCTTATGTATAATAATATTGTATCTAGATTTGGATTAAATTATCATAATATGTAATATTATATAAGTATAATATTGCAGTATGCATATCATATTATAGTCTGAGATATTTACATCTGCTATATAAGATATTTTATAATATTCACACTATATTCTACAAAAGAACTAGGATCCCAACATGAGAAAAACAATGGCCCATTTTAAGGAGGATGGCATGTACAGGATTACAGATATTTTGTTTTGAACCTTGTCCCTTCTGAGAGGTTTTAAAGTAGACTATGCTTATAGCTGAAACTTATGCACTGAGCTCATGGTAGGTGCTAAATACATATCACATAATACATAAATGATGGGAGCAGATGCTTGTTAGAAATGAACCTCTGGGGGCCTTCATGGTGCTGAGAGCTGCTGGTGATGTCTCTTTGGCCCATTGCCTGTGGCGTCTTAGGGGTGGGTGGGGGACCTGGTCTATTTTATAGTTATTAGTTCCCCATGGTGCACCATTCAACCACTCTCTAATCCCTGTATTCATGGCAAGTTTATTCTTCAAGTAAATGTGTTTCAAAAGCCTCATAGCTTAATCGTTTTAAGGCAGGGGACAGAATCTCAGCTCTACTATTCTTACCAGTGAGAATTTGGACAAGTAGCTTCTCCTCTTTAAGACTGAATTTCCTCATTTTTAAAGTGGGGATGACATAGAGACAGAATGCAGATTGGTGATTTCCAGGGGCTGGGAGGAGGGACAGAGGGGGAGAAACTGCTTAATGGATATGGAGCTTCCCTTTAGGGTGATGAAAATATTTTGAGACTAGACAGAGGTGGTGGTTGTACAACATTGTAAATGTACTAAATGCTTTTTCACTTTAAAATGGTTAATTTTTGTGCCATTTGCAGAGACATGGATGGACCTAGGGACTGTCATACAGAGTGAAGTAAGTCAGAAAGAGAAAAACAAATATTGTATAATATTGCTCATATGTGGAATCTAGAAAAAATGGTACAGATGAACTCATTTGCAAAGCAGAAATAGAGACACAGATATAGAGAACAAACTTATGGCTACCAAGTGGAGAAGGGGGGTGGAATGAATTGGGAGATTGGGATTGACATATATACACTACTATGTCTAAAATAGATAAATAATGAGAACCTACTGTATAGCACAGGGAACTCTACTCAATGCTCTGTGGTGACCTAAATGGGAAGGAAATCCAAAAAGGAGGGGATATATGTATACGTATGGCTGATTCACTTTTCTGTACAGCAGAAATTAACACAACATTGTAAAGCAACTATACTCCAATAAAAAGTAATAAAAAAATTTAAAAATTGTTAATTTTGTGTTATGTGAATCTCACTTCAATAGAAAAAAATGGACATGAAAATAGTACACCCCTCATAGGGTTATAATGAAACTATGGACATTAAATACTTAGCGCAACAGCTAATACTCAGTATGTGGTAACCAATCGAAGAATGTCAGTCTCCTTCCTCCTCCTTTTCTTCTCCATCATCATTGTTGTCTTCATTGTCATAGCCATTCTAGAACCAGTTCCTTCTCAGATAAAAATACTAATTTGTGTCAGGTCATCCAAAGGGGAATGCTGGGAGATAAGGCTAAAAGTTTAGGATATCTAATCTTGTGCCAACCTGAGATATCCAGAATGTATTTAATAGGCAGTGGGGAGCCACAGAAGATGCTTGAGCTGGACAGTGAAATGAGTCAGACTGTGCTTTGAATCAGTCAGCCTGGGAGCCACATGTATAGTGGTTTAGAAGGATGAGGCTGAAAGAGGGGACACAGCAGGTTACTCTCAACAGGGTCCTTAGATTTCACACCCTTATTTCCTCCTCAGCCACCTTGGATTTGGCTGGCTACGTAGCAAACACTTAATAAATACTTGTAGATTAGTTATTTTATACTTGTTTAATGCCTTCCTTTGAAGTGCTTCCACTGGAGATTACTTCTACAAATCACATAATGCAAGATAAAATACCCCATATATCTGTCAGTTTTCTCTAAGACTGTTGTCTAAGTATTATATGTGCACGGTTCATGGACTGGGTGTTCAGTTGCTGGAAAAATAGAAATCACCCCATTAGTCATGCCTCTGCAAATTTCACATTTTATATTCCAGGTTTTGTGGTGGGTGATATTTAAAGCCTTATTTTTTGCTGGCTATTGTATCAGTACAACTGTATATAGCTTGTGGACACTTTGTGATCTCAGATCTAAGGAAAATGATGATGTTCCATATGTTGTCACTTTGAGGGAAGCACAAAAAGACCTTAAAGTGAGAAACACAGCTTAATTAGCATGTTGGTGATTTATATTACCCAGAGTGAAATCTCCACCGGCACAAAAAGAAAGATCAAAACAAGAGGCATCTTTTGGATTTTAAAATTTTTTGGTCTTACTCAGAATCCACAACCTTATTTCCATGACCCTAATCAGCAAAACCCACAATGTAACATCATTGTCTCAAAGTTATCACATTTCACAATACCGGGCAAATGTACACAGCTGCTTATTGATTAAACTCAGAGGGCTAATGTCCCTATATCATTTATGAGCAAGTTTATACCTTGATGCATGTAATGCAAAGACTTTTAAACATCATAGAGTTTTAGAACCTAAGGGATGGCCAAAATTTTATTTCTTTTTCTTTTTTTAATTAATTTTTATTGGAGTATAGTTGCTTTACAATGTTGTGTTAGTTTCTGCTGTACAGAAAAGTGAATCAGCCATACGTATACATATATCCCCTCCTTTTTGGATTTCCTTCCCATTTAGGTCACCACAGAGCATTGAGTAGAGTTCCCTGTGCTATACAGTAGGTTCTCATTATTTATCTATTTTAGACATAGTAGTGTATATATGTCAATCCCAATCTCCCAATTCATTCCACCCCCCTTCTCCACTTGGTAGCCATAAGTTTGTTCTCTATATCTGTGTCTCTATTTCTGCTTTGCAAATGAGTTCATCTGTACTATTTTTTCTAGATTCCACATATGAGCGATATTATACAATATTTGTTTTTCTCTTTCTGACTTACTTCACTCTGTATGATTCTCTAGGTCCATCCACGACTCTGCAAAATTTTCTAATGGTACCTTTACTATATATTGGTTGAGAAAATCCTACTAAAAATGTAGAAAATTATTTTTATGCTGATTTATATTTGATTTGGCTCATTATCTACATATATTATAAAAATATTTGTATATCACTGAATTAGACTGGATAAATAATTCAACGTATAGACTATGTCCATCAGATACATCTCTTTCAGTTACAAAAAACTTAACAGAAACTGGTTTCAGTTACAAAAAACTTAATAGAAATAAGGGAGTTTATTTGCTCAAGTGGCTGAAATGTCCAAGGATAGTTTTTAAAATTAATTGGACTTAGAGGCTTAACCTTCTCCATCTCTTGGTTCTACTTTTTTCTGGTGAATTTTCTTCAACTCCCAGTCTCTCTCCTTGTGGTGGGTGCTAGCAGATCCAGGCTTGCATCAGTGGATACATGTGTATGTATGGTTGAGTCCCTTTGCTGTGCACCTGAAATCATTGCAACATTGTTAATTGGCTATACACCAATACAAAATAAAAAGTAAAGAAAAAATAAAGATCAAAGGGAAGATTCCTGATTTGATTCTTTCCTTGGACTCGGGTGTTTTCTTTACATGCATGTTATGACCAAGGCAAAACTGAAGCCTGAAGTTTCAAGGAAAACCAGCCCTATTTGTATCACCAGAAAAACCATTGCCATTGAGAAGTTACACAGGACAGAAGCCTTGTGGCTGACAGGGTCTTGGTGCTCTGGCCAGGGTCAGGCCTGAGCCTCTGAGGTGGGAGAGCCGAGTTCAGGACATTGGACCACCAGAGACCTCCTGGTCCCATATAATATCAATCAGTGAGAGCTCTCCCAGATATCTCTATCTCAATGCTAAGACCCAGCTCCACTCAACGAACAGCAAGCTCCAGTACTAGACACTGCATGCCAAACAACTAGCAAGACAGTAACACAAACCCACCCGTTAGCAGAGAGACTTCCTAAAATCATAATAAGTTCACAGACACCCCAAAACACACCACCGGATGCTCTCCTGTCCACCAGAAAGACAAGATCCAGCCTCATCCACCAGAACATAAGCACCAGTCCCAGGAAGCCTACACAAGCCACTGAACCAACCTTACCCACTGGGGGCAGACCCCCAAAACAATGGGAACTACAAAACTGCAGCCTGCAAAAGGAGACCCCAAACACAGTAAGTTAAGCAAAATGAGAAGACAGAGAAATATGCAGCAGATGAAGGAGCAAAGTAAAAACCCACAAGACCAAATAAATGAAGAGGAAATAGGCAGTCTACCTGAAAAAGAATTCAGAGTAATGATAGTAAAGATGATTCAAAATCTGGGAAATAGAATGGAGAAAATACAAGAAATGTTTAACAAGAACCTACAAGAACTAAAGAGCAAACAAACAGTGATGAACAACACAATAAATGAAATAAAAAATTCTCTAGAAGGAATCAATAGCAGAATAACTGAAGCAGAAGAACGGATTAGTGACCTGGAAGATAAAATAGTGGAAATAACTACCACAGAGCAGAATAAAGAAAAAAGAATGAAAAGAATTGAGGACAGTCTCGGAGACCTCTGGGACAACATTAAATGCACCAACGTTCGAATTATAGGGGTCCCAGAAGAAGACAAAAAGAAAGGGACTGAGAAAATATTTGAAGAGATTATAGTTGAAAACTTCCATAATATGGGAAAGGAAATAGTCAAGTCCAGGAAGTGCAGAGAGCCCCATACAGGATAAATCCAAGCAGAGACACACCAAGACACATAAAAATCAAACTATCAGATATTAAATACAAAGAAAAAATATTAAAAGCAGCAAGAGAAAAGCAACGAATAACATATTAGGGAATCCCCATAAGGTTAACAGCTGATCTTCCAGCAGAAACTCTGCAAGCAAGAAGGGAGTGGCAGGACATATTTAAAGTGATGAAAAGGGAAAAACTACAAACAAGATTACTCTACCCAACAAGGACCTCATTCAGATTTGATGGAGAAATTAAAACCTTTACAGACAAACAAAAGCTAAGAGAATTTAGCACCACCAAACCAGCTTTACAACAAATGCTAAAGAAACTTCTCCAGGCGGAAACACAAGAGAAGGAAAAGACCTATAATAACAAACACAAAACAATTAAGAAAATGGTAATAGGAACATACATATCAATAGCTACCTTAAATGTAAATGCATTAAATACTCCAACCAAAAGACATAGACTGGCTGAATGGATACAAAAATAAGACCTGTATATATATTCTGTATACAAGAGTCCCACTTCAGACCTAGGGACACATACAGACTGAAAGTGAGGGGATGAGAAAAGATATTCCATGCAAATGGAAATCAAAAGAAAGCTGGAGTAGCAATTCTCATATCAGACAAAATAGACTTTGAAATAAAGACTATTAAAAGTGACATAGAAGGACACTACATAATGATCAAAGGATCAATCCAAGAAGAAGATATAATAATTATAAATATTTATGCACCCAACATAGAAGCACCTCAATACATAGGGCAAATGCTAACAGCCATAAAAGGGGAAATTGACAGAAACACAATCATAGTAGGTGACTTTAACCCCCCACTTTCAGCAATGGACAGATCATCCAAAATGAAAATAAATAAGGAAACACAAGTATTAAATGATACATTAGAAAAGATGGACTTAATTGATATTTATAGGACATTCCATCCCAAAACAACAGAATTCACTTTCTTCTGAAGTGCTCATGGTATATTCTCAAGGATAGATCATATCTTGGGTCATAAATCAAGCCTTGGTTAATTTAAGAAATTGAAATCATATCAAGTATCCTTTCCTACCACAACACTATGAGACTAGATATCAGTTACAGGAAAAAGACTGTAAAAAATACAAGCACATGGAGGCTAAATAGTACACTAATAAATAACCAAGAGATCACTGAAGAAATCAAAGAGGATATCAAAAGATACCTACAAACAAATGACTGAAAACACGATGACCCAAAACCTATGGGATGCAGCAAAGGCAGTTCCAAGAAGGAAAGTTATAGCAGTACAATCCTATCTCAAGAAACAAAAAAAAAAAAACTCAAAGAAATAATCTAACCTTACACCTAAAGCAATCAGAGAAAGAAGAACAAGAAACCCCCCAAAGTTAGCAGAAGTAAAGAAATCATAAAAATTAGATCAGAAGTAAATGAAAAAGAAATGAAGAAAACAATAGCAAAGATCAATAAAACTACAAGCTGATTCTTTGAGAAGATAAACAGAATTCATAAACCTTTAGCCAGACTCATCAAGAAAGAAAGGGAAAAGACTCAAATCAACAGAATTGGAAATGAAAAAGGAGAAGTAACAACTGACACTGCAGAAATACAAGGATCATGAGAGATTACTACAAGCAACTATATGGCAATAAAATGGACAACCTGGAAGAAATGGACCAATTCTTAGAAAAGCACAACCTTCCAAGAATGAACCAGGAAGAAATAGAAAATATGAACAGACCTATGACAAGCACTGAAATTGAAACTGTGATTAAAAATCTTCCAACAAACAAAAGCCTGGAAACAGATGGATTCACAGGTGACTTCTATCAAACGTTCAGAGAAGAGCTAACACCTATCCTTCTCAACTCTTCCAAAATATAGCAGAGGGAGGAATACTCCCAAATTCATTCTACACGGTCACAATCACCCTGATACAAAAACCAGACAAAGATGTCACACAAAAAGAAAACTATAAGCCAATATCACTAATGAACATAGATGCAAAAATCCTCCACAAAATACCAGCAAACAGAATCTGACAGCACATTAAAGGGATCATACACCATGATTAAGTGGGGTTTAACCCAGGAATGCAAGGATTCTTCAATATATGCAAATCAATCAATGTGATACACCATATTAATAAATTGAAGGAGAGAACCATATGATAATCTCAATAGATGCAGAAAAAGCTTTTGACAAAATTCAGCACCCATTTATGATAAAAACTCTCCAGAAAGTAGGCATAGAGGGAACCTACCTCAACATAATGAAGGCCATATCTGACAAACCCACAGCCAACATCGTTCTCCGTGGTGAAAAAATGAAACCATTTCCACTAAGATCCGGAACAAGACAAGGTTGCCCACTCTCACCACTCTTATTCAACATAGTTTTGGAAGTTTTAGCCACAGCAGTCAGAGAAGGAAAAGAAATAAAAGGAATCCAAATTGGAAAAGAAGAAGTAAAACTGTCACTGTTTGCAGATGACATGGTCCTATACACAGAGAATCTTAAAGATGCTACCAGAAAACTACTAGAGCTAATCAGTAAAGTAGCAGGATACAAAGTTAATGTGCAGAAATCTCTTGCATTCCTATACACTAATGATGAAAAATCTGAAAGAGAAATTAAGGAAACAATCCCATTTACCATTGCAGCACAAAGAATAAAATACCTAGGAATACACCTACCTATGGAGAGAAAAGACCTGTATGTAGGAAACTCTAAGACACCAATGAAATAAATTAAAAATAATACAAACAGATGGAGAGATATACCATGTTCTTGGATTGGAAAAATCAACATTGTGAAAATGACTATACTACCCAAAGCAATCTACAGCTTCAGTGCAATCCCTATCAAACTACCAATGGCAGGTTTCACAAAACTAGAACAAAAAATTTCACAATTTGTATGGAAACACAAAGATCCCGAATAGCTGAAGCAAACTTGTGAAAGAAAAAACGGAGCTGGAGGAATCATGTGCCCTGACTTCAGACTATACTAGAAAGCTACAGTAATCAAGACAGTATGGTACTGGCACAAAACCAGAAATATAGGTCAATGGAATGTATAGAAAGCCCAGAGATAAACCCACACACATATGGTCACCTTATCTTTGATAAAGGAGGCTAGAATATACAATGGGGAAAAGACAGCCTCTTCAATAAGTGGTGCTGGGAAAACTGGACAGCTACATGTAAAAGAATGAAATTAGAACACTCCCTAACACCATACGCAAAAATAAGCTCAAAATGGATTAAAGACCTAAATGTAAGGCCAGACACTATCAAACTCTTAGGGGAAAACATAGGCAGAACACTCTATGAGATAAATCACAACAAGATCCTTTTTGAGCCAACTCCTAGAGAAATGGAAATAATAACAAAAATAAACAAATGGGACCTAATGAAACTTAAAATCTTTTGTGCAGCAAAGGAAACCATAAACAAGTCAAAAAGACAACCCTCAGAATGGGAGAAAATATTTGCAAAAGGAGCAACTGACAAAGGATTTATCTCCAGAACATACAAGCAGCTCATGTAGCACAATATCAAAAAACAAAAAACTCAATCCAAGAATGGTCAGAAGACCCAAATAGACATTTCTCCAGAGAAGATATACAGATTGCCAAGAAACACGTGAAAGGATGCTCAACATCAGTAATCATTAGAGAAATGCAAATCAAAACTAAATGAGGTATCACCTCACACTGGTCAGATTGCCTGTCATCAAAAAACCTGCAAACAATAAGTTCTGGAGAGGGTGTGGAGGAAAAGGAACACTCCTGCACTATTGGTGGGAATGTAAATTGATACCGCTACTGTGGGGAACGGTATGGAGGTTCCTTAAAAAACTAAGAATAGAACTGTCATAGGACCCAGCAATCCCAGTCTTGGGCATATACCTGGTGAAAACCATAATTCAAAAAGAGTCATGTACCACAGTGTTCACTGCAGCACTATTTATAATAGCCAGGATATGGAAGCAACCTAAGTGTCCATCAACAGATGAATGGAGAAAGAAGGTGTGGCACAAATATACAATGGAATGTTACTCAGTGATAAAAAGAAATGAAATTGAATTATTTGTTGTGATGGATGGACCTAGAGTGTGTCATACAGAGTGAAGTAAGTCAGAAAGAGAAAAACAAGTACTGTATGCTGACAGATATATATGGATTCTAAAAAAAAAAAAAAAAAAAAAAGGTTCTGAAGAACTTAGGGGCAGGACAGGAATAAAGATGCAGACGTAGAGAATGGACTTGAGGACACGGGGAGGGGGAAGGGTAAGCTGGAATGAAGTGAGAGAGTGGCATGTACATATATACACTACCAAATGTAAAATAGATAGCTAGTGGGAAGCAGCCACATAGCACAGGGAGATCAGCTCGGTAAGCTTTGTGACCACCTAGAGGTGTGGGATAGGGAGGGTGGCAGGGAGATGCAAGAGGGAGGGGATATGGGGATATATGTATATGTATAGCTGATTCACTCTGTTATAAAGCAGAAACTTACACACCATTGTAAAGCAGTTATACTCCATTAAAGACATTAAAAAAAATATGTAGGCTAGAAGAACTAAGCTAGCTTAGTCTAGGATACTCATCTGCAGGTAGAAATGTTGTATATAGTAGAAATAGTCATACAATTTTAATACCTGCTACGACAGTGTCAGCATTCTAAATGTAAGTAATTTTTGGATTTTGTCTTATTTTCATAGCTATCATTAAAAAGGAAAATACTATATAAATCATATTTTAAATATAAATTTCGTATTCTATTATATCCTGTAATAGACACATCAACTTATTCTAATTAAAACCTTTTGGAGAAAAAAAAGATCAAATAGAAGAGAATGACATCCTCCCATTTCTCTAACCAATGCTTGGCTTAGCTCTGATTATGCAACTTGAATCAGGAGTTCATCTTTGGGCCAACATCATTATGACTTCAGTTTGGTTAAAGGTTGATTGACCAGAAATAAATCTTGTGTCCAGACCTGGATCTAGGGGATGGAGCCAGTCCCATCCCAACATGTGCACTGAGTATGGAGAGTATGATTTTTCCAGAAAAACTGAGGTGTTCTTACTAGTGGTTGGTGGGAGGTAGATGCAAGGTAGGCAAAACTAACCAATGCCTATGAGACATTCACAGTGGATTCCAGGCTACCTTGCAGTAAAAACAGGATGGGAGGTAAGAAGTATTAGGAGGAACTCTCCCCAAAGGACTGTAAATGCACAGATTAGGAACTGTGTATTTCTATACGCAAACTCTTTAATGAGGATATCATCTCTGCAAAAGGAAGTGACTTGTCCATAGAATCACAGTTCAAACGGTAGAGGCAGGGTCACATCATTCTAATGCTCTACTTACAGACCAGGCTATTTCTTAAGTTAATCATACACATGATTAAAAAAATAGTCAATTTTTGAAAGTGATATTTTTGCCTAATTTCAAAACTTTGGAAAATCCAAGAGCAAGTGAATATGACTTCATGAGAAAACTATTAAACTTTTCTGTGTTGAATTGTTTTGAATTTAATTCTGTAAAAGGAGAATATATGTATAAGCTCTATTTAATCAGTCTCTTGTTATGGAATTTTTAAAGCAGAAAATTTTCACTGGGTGTTTTCACAATTTAAACCATATGTGTTTGCAAATTCCTCAATGAATTATCACCAGAATTACATTATTATCACATAAATGGCAACAGTTTTAGGTAAGGAGCTTTTTAGGCTTTCTTAGAGCCTTTTAATCTACTTTCCTTTATCAATTAGTTTTCACTCTTTGTGGCAGTTTCCCCAAGAGTTACCTCTTATGGGTGCTCACGGGAGAGCTGTTGTCATACTTGCCCTACACAGTCACCTGGCCCAGGAGACCTGGCCCAGTCTTGATGTCTTCTTGCCAGCTTCAGTACAGACCATGGGCAGGCCACTCACCCCATGAACTCTTGCTGCAGGGTC
Source organism: Phocoena phocoena (assembly GCF_963924675.1). Lineage (NCBI taxonomy): Eukaryota > Metazoa > Chordata > Mammalia > Artiodactyla > Phocoenidae > Phocoena > Phocoena phocoena. The sequence goes on along the minus strand of NC_089223.1, from coordinate 89,839,906 downwards.
CCCTCATTTAACGAATAGCCCTTATGGAAGTGCTTAAATGCCTCTATCTTCTGGCATCTGGTCGACCCATAAGAACTTTCTATATCTTTGCCTTGGTAAACTGTGGCAGATGCAGGATGCTCTCCAACCATTGCCCATCTTACCTCTGCCATCCTACTCTTGCCTATAGTCCTGAGCAAAGGGATGCTCACCAGTCCCTGACTTAGAAGGGGTCGGGGAGGACATTTGGATCCCATCAGTATTACAGAAGGGGATGATGGAGAGGTCCCAGAAGAAAGGATGTTTGCTGCTCTATGACCTGTAATAAGATGACCTCTTTCCCTTCCTGGTTCTACTCATATCTCCTGGGTTGGGTGGAGTGTTGGGAATGATTGTGGTGGTGGGTGATGAACTGAGGTCTTGAATGAAGCAAGCTCTGTGGGGAAGGGGCTGCCACTCCTTACAGGCGTTCTTTAAACTGCTCTGCCCTTGCTTCCTAGTGGTCACTTCTTTGCTCAAAACACTCTGATGACTTTCCATCTCACTTGGAATTAGATCCAAATTCCTTGCTGTGGCCTCCAAGACCCTACCTGATGGTCCTCATTTCCTGTCTCCCTCTTGCTCTACCACTTTTCGTCTGATCATTCAAATCTAGTCTGGCCTTCTTGTTCCTTGTACATGTCAAAAATGTTTTCACCTGAGAGCCCTGAACTTGCTGTTTCCTTAGCCTGGAATGCTCATATTGTATACTCTCAGATTTGCTCCCTTTCTTTTGTAAATCTTGTCTCAAATATCATTTTATCAGTGAGGATTTCCTTGACCATTCTATATAAAATAGCATCTTCTGCCAGTCTCAGCTCTTACCTGATTTCTTTTTTTTGTATCACCTATCACCAGCTCATGTATACATGCCTGCACTTGTTTATTGACAGCCCTTTCCCAGGGACTTTTTCTGCTAGGTCCATTTTTCTCCCCCTTCAGTCAGGGCAGTACCTGATACTTGGTAGCTCTCAGTAAATATTTGTTGACTTAATAAGTGAATGCCTGATGAATTAATTAAAATATATAAAGTAAAACTGAGACAAAACAAAGAAACTTACTTTGATGTTTCAGCTTACTGGTTTTAACTAAATGCAAATTTCAAATCCCCAGCTAGAAAGCCAACTCTCTCTCTTAATTTTGACACAATAGTTTTGACTGTTTCCATTTTCGTGAAGAATAACTAGGTACCTGCACAAATGCTGAGAAGTCCTGTGGGCATTTGGCACTGTAGGTTCATTTCTTCTTTGCCAGTGGGGAAAGTTTTTGCATTCCATATTTTCACTCCCACACTCTGATGTAATGGAAGCTACAAGACCAGACTAGGTAATCAGTAAGGTCTCTTTCTGCTTTAAAATGTACACCTTATGCCTTTCTTTCCTTTCTGTATGCACTTTTGAGCGGCCATTGTTACTTCGCTCATGACTTACAGGTGAGGTTATTGTCGTCCATGATTTGGATGACTGGTCCTGACTCTGTCTTTCAAATGTGAGCTAATGGTGGCTGCGGAGGATGCTAATTTAGGAAGGTGATTCAGGTAGTGTGGATGATGCAGTTATTGTTCAGAGTAGGGCTCTGCTTGGGGCTGTCAGTTTCTATCTGTAGAGCTATGTGGAGTGTAGGGTTTTGAAGGCCATTAAAAATGGCTTCTTTCCCTTTAGCCAAATAGATTTGCTGAAGTGATTTTACAGTTCCTGAAGCTGTTGACAAGAAACAAGGGGAAAGCTTTTTCTATAAACATTTCTCACCAGAATATTCAACTCTCATTCTTGGTATAGGATTTTAGTCCCACTTTTGCCTAAAATCAATACAGTTAAATTTTTCTGGGTCTAGTAGGATATTGTGTGTGTGTGTGTTGTTTTTTTTTTTCTCCTTTTAATTCACGTAGCTGGGAGAAAAAGGATTTTGTGGCTAGACTGACAGAATGTTTGTATTGTGCACATTCCCAGCAAAGAAAAGAAAAGAATGTAAAACAAAGGCCGCAACTTGGAAAGAGAAAGTTTGTTTAGAATGGGAATTAACCTGTCTTGAACATGATGAATGCCATACTTTTCAAAGGTTTGTTACAGAATTGATTTCTTTCTCTATGTTTCTGGTGGTTTAATTTGATTGGTATAGCAAAATACTGCTATTTGATGTGAGAGAAGTTATTTTTAATGCACAGGACTGTAGGTGTAAATTTTATTTGTGTTAATAATGTTAAATAAACTGCATTCATGTGTTGGGTTTATTTCTGGCTACTGAGCTACTACATAATTTGATTGTCCAGTGTTCAGACATGGATTTAAATCTTTACACAGCTGGGAATTAGCAGGTCACATTGTATTTGCTTCTGCTTGTGGAATCAGGAAAATGACCACACTGAAGAAAGGAAGCTATTTCAGGGTTTTCTTCTCTTTTTTAAAGCACAAAATTATTTCCATAGAAACTTGATAATTTAACTCTTTACCTAAGTCTGTTTGAATGACAGGTCTGCAGGTATCCAGTTCTGACTTTTCCATTCAGCAGCTACCTATGTTTATCAAAAGATGTGACATGTTTTTTCTTATTTTTCCTTTAAACAAATCAATATATTATTTTTATGCTTTTAAGGAGATTAAATTAAAATCAGAAAAGAGATTGAATAGCAATAATTGGCTTTTACAACATTATGAGGTTATTATGTTCAATACTTACCTTGACAATTATAATTTTCAATAAGTAATCATCAAGTACTCAAACCCATAAAATGTTTACTGGGTTAATGTTGTTTCAATAATACGATACATACTGTTTTCATCTATACTAAAATAGACTTCAGATTTTGCAGACAATAAAATTATTTGATCAGGCTTGCACAGCTTCAATGACAATTACAGTTAATTCATGCAGAACTTCAATTTGCTTTTTATTTTATTTTAATTTTCGGTTGCACGGAGCAGCTTGCAGGATCTTAGTTTTCCAACCAGGGATCAAACCCGGGCCCACAGCAGTGAAAGAGTGGAGTCCTAACCACTGGACCACGAGGGAATTTCCTCAATTTGCTTTTTAGAGTCTCTTCTACTTCTTAGGCTAAACTGTTGACCAACTCCAGTGGCATTAAGATCATGAAGGCTTTTGCATTCATCTACTTTAACTTTTGTATGATATCCTCAGAAAATAAACTACCTGTGGCTCAGGAGAAGTATAAATTCTTGCCTTGGCTTACTTTATTACCATTTCATTCTATGGGTCTGATTATATGTATATCTAATTTGACAGCACAACATGAATAGAGGTTAAATTGATTGGAACCTTTCAATCTTAAAGAATTAAATATTCTTGGTAATAAAGCAAACAAACCAATATTCACTCTAGCTGATTTTCATCAGGAATGACAGAAATTTACTCAAGAACATCAGTCAGCAAACAAATATCTGTTGAGTGTTTGGAAGGTATGGGCGGACATGAAGGTACATGGGACCTGTCTTCAAGGAGCATAAAATCAGATTGATAAGATAATTAATGCTTAGGTATAAGAAAAGTCACTTAGCAACACAGTGATACAAACTAATAATAAAGTATATCTTAATTGCCAAATGAGGGTTGTAGCAGACATCACAAATGTCCTTAGTAAGTTTACTTACTCAAACCTGAGTAATCAGGGAATTCCCTGGAGGTCCAGTGGTTAGGACTTTATGCTTCTCCTGCAGGGGGCCCAAGTTGGATCCTTGGTCAGGGAGCTAAGATCCTGCAAGCCACACGGTGTGCTCCCACTTCCCAAAGACTTAAAAAAAACAACTGAGTAATCAAACTGGAGTAAGTTTATTCTCCCTCCTCTCACTTTTAATATTGTATTCTTTGGAGTAAGGTGGGTTTTTCCACACAAATAATCAAGGGCAGTAAATAAAACCAGCTGACATTTACTGAATTGTTCTTATGTGCCGAGCACAGGGACATTACCACATTTGAGAGCTCCAAATCCACTGAAATAGGTCCTATGATCCTCATTTTACAGATGGGAAAACTGAGGCCAGAATAACTTGCTGAAGTCTGCACAGCTGGGCCAGAGCTGGGACTTAAATCCAGGCAGCCCAGGCTGAGAGCTTGTGGCTGCACCACTACACCATCTGCCTCTCCAGGACACCTGATTCCGGGTGCACCAAAGGAGGAATCTGGCTACAGAGAACTAGCTTCTCGCTGCAAGTTTACTTTCATAGCACTCCAGTTAATCCACAGAAAGTTCACTTACTAAATGGGCTCTGAGTAGTTAGCTAACAAGCTTTTGGTGAGCAGTGTTCTCCAGAGGGCTGTTTCCATAGCCTGTCGCTTTGGGCAATCAAGCCTGTGGTTGTTAATCCCACTCCAGGATAGCCCAGGCCTGCACACCAAAGTAGCTGGAAAATGGTTCCATATTGAAAACACAAACTGGATCCACAGTGCCTGGCTCTAGCTTTCAGAAGGCAACAGCCCAGCAAGGAGGGCCTGGATATCTGTGCTGGTAAACTCAAGAAACTGAGGATTGAGTGGGGGAAATGGCTCTCAACTTTCATATATGGGTTAAAACAATGAGGGCTTGTATTTGGATTTTTCCCTAGTTCACAGGCTTTGAAAGAACCATGGCTTCTGTTGAGGAACACAAAGATGTGTCAAGGCACTGACTTACGGCAGTGTGGTTCTGTTTGCTGTGGCACTAGACCCTCCCCATAGGGAAGATGGCAACAGGTAGATTCTTTGCCCCAACGGTACCACTTATTGCTGGCACCTCTTTGATCCTCATTTGCTTCAGCTATAAAATGGAGCCAACAATAATACCTATTGGGTAGAATTGTCATGGGGATTAAATGAATTGATAAATGTGAAGTTCTCAGAAGAGGGCTGGGTATTCAACACACACTTGCTATCGTCATTATTATTTTACTACTATTTTTACATGTATTTTGTAGTGGAAAGAAAATGAGATTTAGAAAGGGTTCAAGTTCTGATTCTTCCCTCTGCTATTTTGTGGGAGCTTGGACAAGTCACTTGATCTCTCTATTCAGGACTCTTGTCTGAGATGAGGATAACACCAGCCTCATAGAGTCGTTTAAAGAAATAATAAAACATTATCTATCAATTTCATTTGTATACTGTAAAGCCTCATGTGTATTATCATTTTAAATTCTCCAAACCTGATTATTCTCTTGAATTCTCTTTCTTATTAACCCAGTTGACACAGCTATAAAACTGGGAGTCATATTAAACCCTTCCTTTCAATGAGTTGGCTGTAAGATTTGATTCTTCTCTTAATATCTTTAGTATCTGGCCCCTCCCTCCTATCCACTGCAATTTCCTCAAATATAAGGTTTTAGCATCCTCCTAACTGGCCTCCCAGACTCCATTCTTTGGTCTGTTACCAGAATGATTGTCCTAAACTGCAAATTCATTCTTCCCATTTTCCTACTTAAAACTCCCTAGTGGTTTCTCATTGCCTTCAGCATAAAATTCCAATTTATTAGCATGGTGAGCAAGCTCTCTCATGACATGGCTTTTTACACACTTTTTACACATTCCCCCAAGATCACTCTTGCCCTTTTGCCTTTATTGATGCCTTGTGTCACATCAAATTAGGTATAGTTCCCCAGAACATGTCTTTTTCTTGTGCTTTCTGGCCTTTTCCTTCCCATTATCTTCTTACCTGCCCTTCAAGATTATTCATTCTAGCATCAGCTACTTTAAAGAGCCTTTTCTGACATCGCTTTTCCCCGATGCCCTGAGTTAACAGTTCCTCTTCTGTGCCCCCATGATGCCCAGTGTTTGAGCTGATTGCTTGTATCCCAACTACTCCTTTATGTATCTCTCTTCCTTATAAGAAAGATGAACGCTTGAGGATTAGGATCTCATCCAAGTGGTTTTTGTATTCCCAGTGGCTTGGGAAAAAAAACAATAAATGTTGATTAAATGGAAGAATAAATATTTTGCTCAATGAGAATAAGATGATGAGGTTACCCTTCAAGAATCATCTCCAAGTTGCAAATCCACTCCACTCTACAAGAGATTTACAAAGGAGATCATCTTTGACATGTATTGTCAGATGCATGATCTTGGGCAAATGACACAGCATCCCTAAGTCATTTTTCTCATCTTGTAAAGGGGGAATAATGAGTATCTACCTTACAGTACTGTTGGAAAGAGCAAATTAAATATGCATATAAAACTCTTAAAAGGTGCTTGGTATCCAGTAAACACACAGTAAACATTAATTGCTACTATCTTATTAGTTCCAAATGGAAGTGAATTCACCCCATCCTTCATTCAAGAAAGTTGCTCTTGGAGGTGGTCAATGAAAGTTTGGGTGGGAGAGGTGGTCTGTAGGTTTTCTTGACCTCAGTGAAGTAGCTCATAAAAGAGTGGATTTATTATCATCCAAATAAAGAAAAAAATCATCAAGAAAAACAATGGAGTTCAAAGACTTGTAGAGTTCTGGCATAAGCAAGAGAAAAACAAAACTCTATTGACCCCATTCTCTCCTGGTTTGATAATTTTCTTTGCCATACAGTTCACAGTAAAATAAAAGGGTTTCTATTCCCATGCATATTCTCTACACTTTCTGTGATTCTGCTGATGCCGCTTAGGAATATTTTTGTTTTTTTTTAATACTCAAAACCAGAAAAGCTTAACTGATACATGAGAGACAGAGAGGTCAAATGAAGAGACATTGGTTGGACTGGCCCAAGCCAGTCGCACGCACAGTGTCAGGCACCTGTCCAGAATGCCTTTGATACTTCGTCTGCTATGGTCACCTACATGGCTGTGATCAGCAGTCTTTCAAAGTGTGAAGTAAAATAGAGAAAAAAATGGCTATTTTCTACTTCCTAAGCAGGGGCGTGAATGTTCATGAAGATGAATCAGGAAGAAGACAAGAGAGAATCTTGGGAAGAACATGGATTTTGGAGGCAGAGAGCTGGGTTTTAATCTTTTCTCTGTTACCTGTTCTCTTATCACCTTGCACACGTCTACTTTCTCTGCAATTCATTTTCTGTGTTCATATAATGGACAGAATAGCATCAGTCTTTAAGAATTGTTGTGAACAGCATGGTTTTTAGCAATAAATCATAGCTGTTCCTCTTCCTTTGTGCCTGGACAGTGTCAGGTGTCATCTTTGATAATCCTCTGTTCTTCTCCTTGAGTCTGAAAAGGCTTGAAACCTAATGCCCTGGCTATATATTTGTGAATCATTGCTGAGAGCCTGGAGGTAACAACAGTTTAGGGATACTGTTAATTGTTGGTCCTTCCTCTTTCCCTCTTTCCCTCCTTTCCTCTTGCCTCTTCTCTTCCTCTTTGCCTCCTCTCTCCTTTATTCCCCTCCTCTCTCCCTTCTTCCCTCCATCTTTCTCTCTTTTTGCCCTCTATCCACTTGTCAAATATCAACCCCTCGTTAAAGAAGCTCATCTTCTTGCAGTTACTGATGGCATCATCATACCTCTAGGAAGCTAGTTACTTTTTTCATATGACTCCAGTTCTACCATGTAATCCCAGAGTCAAAATGTTTATATCATCTACCATCGTTAGCTTTACATTCATTATTTTAAATTCTGTATGATATAATCCTTCTAGGATACAAATCCATAGGCCCCATGTGTTCAAATGGAATAAGATATGATCTTAGCAGTCAAGACTCACTCACTCTAACACTCTGCATAATGATTAGACTAAGCGCCTTACATAAAATCCATTCCTAAAATCCCAAAATATCTCACTGTGTACTGTTTTAGGGTAGACTATTAGTTTCATGTAGACTTTTAGTTTGGAAAGAACCCTAGAGAGAGTCTAATGCCATATAGACCTATGAAGATCACCCATTCCAAATCCATCATTAGACCATATGAGCAATCTCAGACACACACGTCTTAGTCATGCGTAGGTTAATTAGAGGCAGAGATAGAAACAGGACTCTGGGCCTCAAGCTGTTATCACCTTGCTGGTGGCCTTGGGAGAGGCCATTAAAATTGACACATGGACAAAGTTCCAGTCTTCACTTACTTGGTAGCTAGTGAACTCATAGTTATCTTTCAAGTTTTGATTCAAATGCCTGTTCCTCTGGAAAGCTGTTTGTGAACTTCCCAGGAGAGCTAAGTCACCTCCTCTTTGTGCCACCAGTGTCTCTTCGTATTCTCCAACCAGTTCTCTTTGGACCTGTCTTCCCAATGAGACCATCACCTCCTGAGGGCAGAAACTATATGCTATCCATCTCTGAATCACCACATCCTGCCTGGAGTCTGGCACATAATAGCTGTTCCGTGGGTATTTGTTGAGTGAATAATGAACAAATTTGACTTTTCAAATATTTGGATCAGTTGCGGAGTCACAGGGCTCACTTGTGAAGGGAAACTGTTCCTGCCCCCTCTGCTCTGGCCATTGCTGATGAATGAAGCCCTACCTCAATTCATGTCAAATGCTCTCCTGTCTTTGAGGGGCTGCGTGATTAAACTGCTGCTTTTATTTTCGGGCAGACTGGAGGGTTCGATAGGCAATAATGTTGGAGTCCCTAGAATTTAGGAAGAGATATATGTCATGGCCCTCACTCTGAGGTCTATAAGAAGTTTTATTTTCTGAATAAGTATTGATTGCAGCTTAAAAAATACTGCAAACCTATTTAATTAAAAGAATGAGAGAAGTCATTGGTGGGTAGTGCATGGGTGGGTGTAAGAGAAGACAAACTCTTCAGGTTCCTGGATTTTATAATTGTACTTGCTTAGGAAGCTTATTAAAGCCTTGCAGGTGCAGTGTTTCATCACAGAGTAGTGAACCTTTGAAAGATATGCATAATAAACAGAGTTTGAAATATGCTTTTATTCCAGGCCATATGGTCCTGTCTGGAGCTTTCCTGGATCTTTGGGTCAGTTCATTGTTGAAAGATGGGCTTGCAAGCACCTACCTCTCGGAGCAGCTGTCAGAGGCCTATCAGAACGAATATGCTTTTGCATGATTATTTATTTTATGTGGCTCTCTGAAACAAGACCAGCCTTGCTCAGGAGCTGAAATGTGCTGAGCAAAGTCTCCTCCCCGAACAGCTTGTGGCCACATCACCAAGCAGCGTCCTTCTTTGTCCTTAAAAAACAGACGAGCGAGACTTATACAATAGGCCAGGACAGGCAGTCTGGGTGAGGTGTACCCACCTGGGCTTGAACTTGGTGCCAGCAGTATGAAACCGTACACGGTAGCATTTTAAAGACATGCCACTGCTCTTTCTTCCCAACTCTCTGTTGCTCACTTTCCTGGATCCCTCGACTCTGGGCAATTACAGTGGCCGAACGCAAGCACTTGTGTTTTTGTGGTATTATTGTGGTGTGGAGAATGCTAACACTTGCTTTCTCTCCCTTTGTCATTAACAAAAGGAGGCTTTAACTCCTCTGAGAATGGCTTTTTAAGGGGTATTTAATGTAATTTATTCAACATTTATCATATAGGTATGGAAATACTAGTAACTGACAAGAGACGTGGTCCTGAAGACAAGTGACCACAGAAAAATATCCCAGCAACCAAAATGTGCAGTGAGTTGATCATATTGGAAGGAGATATTTCTTTCTCTTTATTTGGACAAGGTGAATTTGGAGTTGAATTTTGTCATCTTGGCCAAGTAAATAATCTTGCCTTCTTGAGAATGACCTTTTCTCTACTCTCATCTTGCTAACATTATGTTTGGTATTCTGTATCTATTTGTAGTTATTCACTCATTTAAGCAGTATTTATTGACAGTTATCCTTCACCAGCCACTGTGCTAAGTTTTGGGAATATAAGATGCATGTGCTTCCTGCCCTCATGGAGCTTAGAGTCTGGGGAAGAGGACAGACACTGAACAAATAGTTAATTCTATGTCTTATTCATGTTACAAAAGGGAAGATAACAGTGTTGAGTGAATGCATATAACAGAGAAACTGTATGGGGTCTTTGCTCTTCTGTTTCATCTTGAGGGCAAGGTCTGCATTAGGTTCCATACCACCTCACCCCCCGAAATGAGAATCACTATGCCTAAAACAACAACTTGTATATAGTAGATGCTATGTAGTATAAAGTATTTTGTGGATATAAGGGAGGAATTAAAGAAAAAAACTAAGAATGAAGTACTAACACTAGTCCATTTATTCAGAATACAGTTGGACAAATTACAATTCTAGAGCCTTAAATTAGTTTTAGAGCAAAACTACACATTTTTCTCTCACGTGCAGCTATACCATTTTTTATTTACCCATGGTGCCTATTTTTCCACCTCTAGAGCCCTAGAATATAGAACTTAGCCTTTCACCTGTGTATAGAAATACAGGACTCTGATATTTCTATCTGGGAACCAGCTACTTTTTTTGAGGGCTGTTCTTAGGTCACTGTAGTTATTAGAGATAAGCTAGTTCTATATACAAGTAGATCAACATTCTTATGATCTAAAAAATAATAGCTATTCCGAAGTGTGTACCTCAGGCCTAGGGATAAGATCGTTTGATGAGAGATGTTTTCTTCTGAAGCTCTACTATGATACCCTAGGGGCTACTGGGACCAAGGAGCCACCACTCAAGCTTAGTCTGTGTCCAGGAGAGTGTAGTGACATTGCCCAAGAGCACTGAGCCCTTACAGTGATAATTCTTAAGAAGGGGAAAACACTCAAGAAGACCACCCCAGAAATACAGCCAAGGGCCAAATAAAGGGTTCCTTGAGAGATATTGGTAATCAGAGGTGAAGTGTGGTAGCAGCAGCTGAGACAGCAGAGAAGCTTTTGGGAAATGTCAGAGAAGGGAGGCCAGTGGAAAATGATGGGGAATCTTAGGTCTGAATGGGTAGAGAGTTGGAATAGCCAGGTTGCGAATGGAAGCAGAGGCTGGTTTCCCGTGGGACAGGAACATCCAGCAGTGCAGTAGCAGGGATTCAGGTGCTGGATGGGGACTTGGAATCAATGGCATTGACATCTTGGCTGTTCAGCCTGAAGATAATATGATTCTGATACCCAGATGGGAATAGTGAGACCAGAGTCCTATTAAGATTATATTAAGATGACTCCCTTCCTCCCTTTTTCCCTTCCTCCCTCCCTCCCTCCCTCCCTCCCTCCCTCCCTCCCTCCCTCCCTCCCTCCCTTCCTTCCTTCCTTCCTTCCTTCCTTCCTTCCTTCCTTCCTTCCTTTCTTCCTTCCTTCCTCTCTCTTCCTCCTATATCTTTTTCCCTTCCTCATTTCCCTTTCTCCTTCATTCCTTCAACAAGTACTTATTTAGCATCTTCTATGTGTTAAGTACTATTCTCAGGGTTAGGAATATTGAAAAGAATAGACAGACAAGGTCCCTTTTTTTCTCATAGGATTTTCAGTCTTCCAGGTAGGATCAATAATAAAAGCTAAGTACATGAACAAGGCAATTTCACTTAATAATAGGGCCACAAAGGAAAGAGTACAGGATGAGACAGAATGAGGTAGTTGGGAATATAAATGGAGGCATCAAAAAAGACCTCTTATGGAGGTAAACTTGAATCAAGACCTGAATGGAAATAAGCAGCCATGAGGTAAAGACATAGAGGAGTGATTCAAGCAGAAGGGAAGTCTGTGTAAAGGCTGTAAAATGGAAAACAGCTCAGTACATTTTAGGAAGCGAAAGAAGCCCAGCGTGCCTAGAGAATGGCCAGTGGAGAGCAGGAAGGAGAGGAGGGGGGAGAGCTGTGCAGAAGGCTGATCATGTAGGGCCTTAATGGTCAAATAAGGATTTAAAATTTTGCACTAAGTGATATAGGAAACCATTAAGTGGGGGAGTTAGAAAAAGACATAAGGCAAATTGGTTTTTCGAAGATTTATACTTTCTGGCTACATTGTTTGCAAGAGTTGTGGCAGGAAGACTAGTCGGGAAGCTATTGTGGTGGTGTAGAGGGATCAAGAGCTGGGTGTGGGGAGAGCCTGTTACAGATGGGCAGATGAAGAGGATATGGAAAAGGGAGAAGCAGGCATGACGTCTAGGCATTTGGTATGAAGAACTGAGTGATGCCATTTTTTGAGATTCGAAAATAGAGTGGGGGCAGGTTTGAGGAATGGGTTATACATCAAGAGTTCTATTTTATATACGTTAAATTTTATTTATTTATTTTAAAGTTTTAAAATAAATTTAAATTTACAGTTCACCTTGTTGTGCAAGCATGATCTCCATCTATCTCCAGAACTTTTTCATATTCCCGTTGTACCTATTAAACTCCCCATCACTCCTCCCCACCATCCCTTGTAACTATTATTCTACTTTGTGCCTTTGTGAATTTGACATTCTAAGTGCTTTATATAAGTGAAATCATACAGTATGTGTCTTCTAAGTTTGGCTTGTTTTACTTAGCCTGTCTTCAACATTCATCCATGTTGTAGAATGTATCAAAATTTTATTTTTTAAAAATATTGAATAATATTCCATTGTAGGTATACACCACATCTTGTTTATCCATTCATCCAGTGAGGGACATTTGCATTGTTTCCATCATTTGACTAATGCTGCTTTGAACATCAGTGTACAAATACACCCGTTAAATTTTAAATGTCATTTAGATCACAAGAGCAGAAGTAAAGTCGTGAATTATATATAGATTTTGCAGGTAAGAGAGATGCTAGAGCTAGAGATATAAATTTTGGTGTCATCATATAGTCTTTGACCAGAGGATCCATGAACCAAATTAGGTTGTGGCCCCGATTCTTTTCAGATGTCTAATGAGCTAAGCTGAGCCACATGACATAGTTTTTGCCTAAGTAGAGGTGGGGTAGAGTTAGTCTAAAACCCAGTGTTAAAATAGGCTGGAAAGGCCGTAATTTCCCCTAAATTCGTCTGAGCATCTCTGAACTTATCCTTCTAATAGGATAAAAATAAGAACACACCGCTGTTCCACGCCCTTGGAAATGGAAGCAGTGCAACAGACAGCAGGAGAGAGTGCGTCCCCAGTGCTCCCTGCCCCCTCTCCCCGCCCCACAAGCCTGCCTCTGTCCTGGGCCTAAGCAAGTCCAGAAGCTCTGTTTTCAAGTAGCGAAAAGAGAGACTTTGAACAAAATCTGAACATTGGCCAGGTGTGCTCCAGTATGCCATCTGACCACTCTGACTTTAAGGTGCATGAAGGAGAGACCCCTACTCATGCAGGCTATAACTCCATAAGGTGATCCCCTTTAAAACTCTCACCCCAGGGCTTCCCTGGTGGCGCAGTGGTTGAGAATCTGCCTGCTAATGCAGGGGACACGGGTTCGAGCCCTGGTCTGGGAGGATCCCACGTGCCGCGGAGCAACTAGGCCTGTGAGCCACAAGTACTGAGCCTGCGCGTCTGGAGCCTGTGCTCCACAAGAGAGGCCGCGACAGTGAGAGGCCCGCGCACTGCAATGAAGAGCAGCCCCCGCTTGCCACAACTAGAGAAAGCCCTCGCAGAGAAACGAAGACTCAACACAGCCAAAAATAAAAATAAATAAATTAAAAGAAGGCTCAACATTAAAACAGAAAACAAAAAACTCTCACAGCAGAAAAACTTGGACCAATTACTGAGTACTCCTCTTTCTCAATGGTGCTAGTTGTTTGGTTTTGATCTTGAATTTTCCCTGGAGAGATGTAAGAGGATTATAAAAGGGGTGGAAGAGACTTGAGAATTTTCCCTACACTACAAGCACTAGATTTTTGCTCTTAAGGAGTCAGTGCTACAGGTGTCACCCCCAGCTTTATGCTCTCCACATGCTTTTTATGCTCTGGCCATTTGATTCCCATAGTGGCTTTGACCCCTTACATGTCACCCACAGTCCTAGATGTGCAGTCTTTCTTGATTTGCAGTGTTTCCATGGTATTCTTATAAAAGGATCATGGACTTTGGAGTCAGACAGTTTTAGTATTCATTTCCAAATTCTCCCTTTTTAGTTGTGTGACTTTGGTCAAATTACATCCACAGAGAGTGTCACCTGTGGTTGTATCAGGTCAAGGACATGGGGCATTTCTGGCCCTCCTCATCAATCTCTCTTTCCAGCTTATCTTTAAATGTTGGGATAACACGAGGCTTGTACCAAGTCTTGTTTTCTTATTCTCTAAATTCTATTCAACAGCCATGATTTCAATTACCATCTTTACACGATGACTCCAAAATTTACATTTCCATGTCAGACCCTACTTTGAGCTCTTTAATTTGTCTGTCCAACTACCTGTTGAACTTTTCATTTAGAGGTCAAAAAAGCACCTTAATGTCATCATAACCAAAGCTTGATTCATTATCTTCCCTGCCTTTTCTCCAAAAGTTGTCTATGCCCAATATTTCCTAACTTAGAGACTAACAATACTATCCATTAAATTGTGCTAACTTTATCACCTTAGCTCCTTCACCACTAATCTCCAATAAATTGTTCAGTCCTGTTGATTTTATCTGAGTATCTGTTGAATCCATCTGATTCTTTGTCTTCACTTATGCCAACCCAGACCAAGCTCCTATCATCTCCCTCATGGTTTAACTGCAATCACTCCTAAATGCTCTCTTGGATTCCACTCAAGTCTATTCTCCACAGAGGTCACAGTTCTCTTCTAAAAATGCAAATTAGCTAAACTCACTCCCTTGCTTAACTCCTTCCATGACTTTTCATTGCTGTTGAGATAAAGATTAAAATCTTTATAAGGCCCTGCATGTCTCAGTCCCTGCCTCCTGGAGTGCATGTTCTCTCTCTCTCTCATTATTTTTTCCCTACAGCTTTTTTGAGATACAATGACATACAACATTGTATAACTTTAACGTATACAACATGTTGATTTGACACACTTATGTACTGTGATATAATTCCCACTGTAGCATCAGCTAAACCCTCCATCACCTTACATAATTATTATTTCTTTTTTGTGACAAGAACGTTTAAGATCTACTCTCTTAGCAACTTTCAATCTCATAAGACAGTATTGTTAACTGACATGACCATACTGTACGTTGGATCCTGCAAACTTATTCATTTTATAACTGAAATTTTGTACCCTTTGAGCAATGTCTCCCTATTTCCCCCACTCCCCAGCCCTTGGTAACCACCATTCCAGTCTCCGTTTCAATGAGTTCCTGATAATTCTTTATGATCCATTGAACTATATTTTGTAATTCCTTAAATGTGCTGTGAGCTTTCCCATGCCTGATCTTTGACATATGTTATTTATTTTTCTCGGATTTTCTTATTCTTCTTCATTTAGTGAAGTGGACATCTGTCAGGTTTTCTGACTGCTTAGCACTTGTTGAATACACTTGCTACATTTGAGGAATAGCCAGTCTTAAGGGCTGTGTCTAGTCAAGGTAGAGAATGACATTCCCCAGGTTTCTTTGGAGCAAAGGCATGCACATGTGATCTAGTCTCCACCAATCAGACTGACTCATGTGAGAATTTAATCTGAAAGTAAACAGCTTGAAGAAGGCAGAGCCTATCACGTGCTGGTGAGGATAGCAACAGAGGCATCCATCTCTTGAGAATGACAGTGGTTATAAAGTCTAGTTTCTGGTGCAGAAGTAGTTGAGATGCCTGTGGCTGCATGGCTGCAAGAAAGTTGGGTTTTGACAGCAACACGAACTATGGGACTTAGTGCCCATTAGGTCATTAGCAGTTAAGGAAGTTTCTTCCACCCACCAGTTCCATGGTATGCTTTTGGGCACTATTTCTGAAAGCTTCGTTTGAGCCAAGTTTTCCACCTTGACACGTTTTTTGCTTCATCTGTCAAGGTCAGCTTCTGTTACTTACAAGTAAGAAAGAACCCTGGCTGGTAGCATTCAATAACTCCAACTAATCCTTGAGCTCTGAGCTCTAGTTCACTCTAGGAGACTGTTCCATTTTCCCTGTTCTCCAACCCTTGCTGACTTAGATAGATCTTCCACTACAACATGTTGTCAAGACTCAATATAGTAGTTCTATTTTTAGTTTTCTGAGAAATCTCTGTATTGTTTTCTGCAGTGGCTGCACTAATTTACATTCCCGCCAGCAGAGTAAAAGGGTTCCCTTTTCTCCACAGTCTTGCTACCATATGACCCAGCAATTCTACTCCTGGGTATATATCCGAAAAAGACAAAAACACTAATTTGAAAAGATACATGCACCCCAATGTTCATAGAAGCATTATTTACAATTGCCAAAGAACTGCCAAAGTATGGAAGCAACCTAAGTGTCCATCAACAGATGAATGGATAAAGAAGATGTGGTGTGTGTGTGTGTGTGTGTGTGTGTATATATATATATATATATATATATATATATATATATATACATATATACACATACACAAGGGAATACTACTAAGTCAATAAAAAAGAACAAAATTTTGCCATTTGCAGCAACATGGATAGACTTGGAGGGCGTATGCTAAGTGAAATAAGACAAAGACAAATTTTGTATGATATCACTTACATGTGGAATCTAAAAATTACAACAAACTAGTGAATATAACAGAAAAAGAAGCAGACTCATAGATATAGAGAACAAACTTGTGGTTACCAATGGAGGGAGGGGCAATATAGGGGTGGAAGAGTGGGAGGTACAAATTATTGGGTATAAGACAGGCTACAAGGATGTATTGTACAACATGGGGAATATAGCCAATATTTTGTAATAACTGTAAATGGAAAGTAACCTTTAAAAAGTGTATAAAATTTTTTAAAAATTAAAACAAATTGGAGTTGAATGTAACCTTTAAAAAGTGTGTAAAAATTTTTAAAAATTAAAAAAAAAACCTTGGAGTTGTAAACAAAACAAACAAGCAGACAAACAAACAAATGACTCAGTATAGTGTCCTGGCTTGGCGTGCAGGCTCTGCTGGTATTCTGCCTGAGTTCCAGTCTCAACCCTCCTACCGACCTGATATTTGCTCTCTGTGATCCCTTCCCTTCTCTGTAAAATGGAGACAATGGTAATATCCATCTAACTCACAGGTTTACTGTAAAGATTAAATGAATTAGTGCATACATGAAACGCTTAAAGTGGTACCTGAGTGCTCAATAAATGTTAGCTAATATGCTGTTCTTACCCACAGTTCCCATGTCTTTCTTTTCATAATGTTTTTCACGGATTGTAATTAAAGGCTCACAGGGTGGTAATTTGATTAAGATATGTCTTCCACATAAGCTGTTAAGCTCTTCAAAAAGAGAGGCCACTTATTTTGCTCACCCTTATAGTTCCAATTCCTAGCACAATATATATTTATTGAATAAGTGTAGGATGGATGTAGGATCCCAGAAACCTTAAGTTATGCCATTCCCAGCTCCGAGTGCCCCAGGGCAGGAAGGCTTCAGCAACACTTGGTGTTCCTGGCAGCCTCACCCTAAGATCCTTGTCTTTAGTAATTTATTTTTCATGACCCACAACTGACCCTTTCTGACTGAGCACAAACCCTGCCCCAGATGCTGCACTTTCCCTTGATGCCCTGATTTCTCTGGTTCTCAGCACTGAGCACTTTGTGCTGACTCTACACCCTCTGAAAGCTGTTTGGAGCCAGATGGGAGGAAGAGAAAAAACAGATTTCATTCATTGCCCTTCCAGACTCTGAGAGAAATAACAAGAACAACAGTACCAACAAGCAGTGTATACTGAGTGTTTACTATAAACTAGGCATTATTCATAGAGCTTTATATGTATTAATTTATATAATACCCCCAACAATCCTAGGAAGAAGATTGCCCCCATTTTATAGAAGGAAAAAGTAAATCTCGGAAGGAAAGAAAGGAAGGAAGGAAGAGAGAAAAGGAGGGAATGGGGCAAGGAAGGAAGATTTTCTGGTAGAAGACAGATTTATTTGCTGAGAACTTTGGTTCTAATAAGAACTTCCCACTGTAGCAGAAGTAACCATAAAAATAATATTGATGTAGAAATTATAGAAGATGACAATGAATGTGTACCTATCCTCCAATCAGCTTTATAATTAAATAAAAATATGATTTTATATGATATCTTTCATCTGCTATTTACAGCTTCCACCCCCCTTCCCCCAATCTAATATAAGTAATAGGAATGCTGCAGATAATTAAGAAAACTTTACAGCTCATTTCTGGTTAATTGTCATTTTCCTATAAAATATTTATACATTAGCCTTTGCTTTTCAAAGACTCTCTTTTCAGAGAGTCATAGTTTTTGCTTCTGGGTGTTCCCATGTGCCGGTGGGGCCTCCTGCTTTGGGATTATTTGGGCATTTTCGCAGATGCTGTCCAGCCACTGATATTCACCTGGAGTTGTTAGGAGGGTAGGCTTATTGTGCATTTTCTATGTTTAGATCTTCCTGATGTTGTTTTATTTTATTTTTTTGAAAGAAAGGGGAAACAGCAGGCGTGCCAGTTGTCTTTTAGGAACCCTTATACAGCTGAAGCTGTCCTCCAGTTGTAGTGTTCTCGTGCACTTGCACCAGACTCAAAGAGACACAATTTCTCAGTTTGTATTTGGGGCAATGGCCAGAACATCGACTTCAAACTGTGTCCCGGGAAGGCTTTCTCTCTCCAGCTTTGCAGGCCTTGAGAGAGATTTGTATAAGCACTCAGCCTATTCGGGTGGGTGGTTTGGGACTTGGAGCCCGGTTGGTGTCCACACCAGAGGATCTGGTGGGTCTCTTTCCTGTGGCTACTGTAACAAATTACCACAAACTTGGTGGCTTAAACAGCAGAAATTGACTCTCTCAGAGTTCTGGAGACCAGAAGTCTGAAACGAAGGCTTATCAGTAGGATTGGTTCCTTTTGGAGGCTCCGAGGGAGAATCTGTTCCATGCCCCCCTACCAGCTTCTGGTGGCTGCCTTGGCATTCCTTGGCTTGTAGGCAGATCACTCCAGTCTCTACCTCTGTCCTCACATTGCCTTCTTCCTTGTATATCTTCTCCCCTTCTCTTATCTGGTAAGGACACTTGTCATTGGATTTAGGACTCACCATTATGCAGGATGATCTCATCTTGAGCTCCTTCACTTACATTTGCAAAGGCCCTTTTTCCAAATAAGGACACATTCACAGGTTTTGGATGGACAAATCTTTTAGAGGAGCCTCCAATCAAGCCATTACACATGGTGAACTGAGAGGATTTCTCATGATCCACTGGGATAAGGGTGGGCTTCGACTAAGCAGTGGGATGAAAAGGCATTTTGACACTCCTGAGCATGCAGCATCTTTCCCTTAGTGTCTTGTGGTCCTCATGCCTGAAAGTTGCTGTGACTTGGCCTGCACATAGCTGTGTCTCTGCACAGAGCTCCTCTAGCTATGACTATTGAGGAAAGGGGCTGATGGTGATTCTCTAACACTTATAAGCCTCCAGAGGGATGCCTCTGGGGTTGCAAGCTGTGCTCAAAAAATCGTAGTTGACCATCAGAATTTATCCTAGGCTTATCAGCCTCAAACTTGATTAAGTATAAAAAATCACTCAGGGATTTTATTGAAAATAGAAATTCTCAGTTCTCAACCTGTATTAGTTTGCTAAGCACTGCCGTAACACAATGCCGTAGACTGGGTGGCTTGAACAACAGAAAGGTATTTTCTCACAGTTCTGGAAGCTGGAAGTCCAAGATTGAGTTATCAGCAGGTTTGACTTCTCCTGAGGTCTCTGGCTTTCAGACAAGCACTTTCTCACCGTGTCCTCACTGGTTTTTCCTCTGTGCCCATGCACCCCTAGTGACTCTCTTCTTATGAAGACACCAGTCATATTGGATTAGGGCCCACCCTAATGACCTCATTTTAACTTAATCACCTCTTTAAAGACTTTATGTCCAAATAAGGTCATGTGCTGAGGTACTAGGGGTTGGGACTTCAACATGGTGGATTTATGGGGGACATAATTTAGCCCATAACCCACAACCCAAGAGACTCTGATTTTAGTGGGTTTGGGATGAGGCTAACAAACTTTTTTAAAGCCATGCCCCAAGATCTAACTGGTTTAGGTGGTCAGAGTCAACATTTTGAGAAAATTCCTTGGTGGACTGGTAATCATTTTGACATTTATTTTGGCTCCATGTCTTTATATTGTCTTGCTTTTTTCCATATGCAGCAACAAATTAATGCAAATAGAAGATACTCCATGACCCTCTGTGAACACTCCCCAAGACCTCTCCCCAACTCTCGTGTCTTTCTGAGACCTGTTCCCATTCTAGTTCAATAACCTTGAATCTGAGGTGGTTTTGCATCCTGTCTTTTGGACTTGTTATGACATTGACTTAGCCACATAGTATTTAAGGTTTCGACTCAGACCCACTCTACTAGTTTTTTCCACATCTTGGAAAGGATTTGCTGCTCGAGAAGTAAATCTCAGGATGCACCTGCTCAACTAACATCACACGAGTTTGAGAGCTTGGACATCAGAAACTCAGTGCTTTACGGGGGTCTTAGAACTGCTTCTCAGGGCTCAGGGAGGAAGGAAGCCAGGCAATGACTTGGAGATGTCACCCTGGAGCAAAGAAAGGAGTCTGTCAACTGATGTAAAAAGCCCTGCCTTCAGATTTATAGTCTGTAGCTGTCACTTTGTCTTTACAGTCACCTTTCTCAGACTGAATATTGTCCCTGTGACTCCCTTTTCCCTTTTACACTGTTGCAGATGTTCATTAAACCCAATTTCTACTTTATAAAAATGTTTGGGATGGGGGAGAGGGCACATCAAAGTGTATTTTTACTTTGGCTTCTATATTCTTCTAAGGGGTGGCCAGAGGAAAGGAACAGAAACTCACCATGGGCTAAGTATTGTGCTGGGGTCCACACTATCCTGTTTCGTCTTTACAACAGTCCTAGGAGTAAGTATTAGTGTCTCCACGGTACTCAGGAGAAATGAGAGGCCCCTTCAGCTAGTGACTGCTGGACCTGGGGTGCAAACCCAATCTTGCAGAGGTTTCTTTTTCAAAAGATATTCCAAGTTGGTCTCTATGATTTAAACATAATGAACATGGTTATCTTATAGTCTGTCTGACAATTCTAATAACTGAGATCATTCTGGGTTTGTTTCTTATTGTCTGTTGATTCTGGTGATTTTTTTTGTGTCATTATTTTCCAGCAGTCTGTATGGTCATACATGTGCTGATGATTATACTTTAAAATGTTTTTAATAATAATTTGAGGTTTAGAATATAGGTATCTTCCTTTAGAAAGAATTTGAATGTGTATCTTCCCAGTATCTGGGTACTGTTAGTCTGGGGTCACCTCAATCCAAGATCCAGACTTAACATTTTCTGAACCACCATGTGACTTAAGACTTTACAGTGACTGGTTTGCTTCTGGCTCACACTTACACTCAGGGTTTAGTCTTTTGGGATCTTAGTTTTCTGAGTGTGGGGTCTCATAGTAGATTTCTTTGACACTTATTCTCACCCCAGAAAATAGAAAAAGTTTCTGATTTCCTAAGACTGGAAAATTCCATCAGGCAAAAGTAGCTGCCATGCCCACAAATCTCAGTTCCCACTTCCTGCTTTGGCCTGTTAATTCCCTATGAAATTAACAGCTTTCCATTGTTTTGAAAATATGTTTAAAAAATTTTAGTCAGCATGTTTACTTATTTTCATTACTTGATTGAATAGTGTAATCTGCCATTACCTGAACACAGAAATCTAGGGGCTTATAATTTCCTTTTTTTAACATCTTTATTGGAGTATAATTGCTTGGCAAGGTTGTGTTAGTTTCTGCTGTATAACAAAGTGAATCAGCTGTATGTATATATATATATCCCCATATCCCCTCCCTCTTGTGTCTCCCTCCCACCCTCCCTATCCCACCCCTCTAGGTGATCACAAAGCACCGAGCTGATCTCCCTGTGCTATGCAGCTGCTTCCCACTAGCTATCTATTTTACATTTGGTAGTGTATATATGTACATGCCACTCTCTCACCTCGTCCAGCTTACCTTTCCCCCTCCCCGTGTCCTCAAGTCCATTCTCTACATCTGCCTCTTTATTTCTGTCCTACCCCTAGGTTCATCAGAACCATTTTTTTCTTTTAGATTCCATATATATATGTTGGCGTACGGTATTTGTTTTTCTCTTTCTGACTTACTTCACTCTATATGACAGATTCTAGGTCCATCCACCTCACCACAAAAAACTCAATTTCGTTTCTTTTTATGGCTGAGTAATATTCCATTGTATATATGTGCCACATCTTCTTTATCCATTCATCTGTCGATGGACACTTAGGTTGCTTCAGTGTCCTGGCTATTGTAAATAGTGCTGCAATGAACATTGTGGTACATGACTCTTTTTGAATTATGGTTTTCTTTGGGTATATGTCCAGTAGTGGGATTGCTGGGTCCTATGGTAGTTCTACTTTTAGTTTTTTAAGGAACCTACATACTGTTCTCCATAGTGGCTGTATCAATTTACATTCCCACCAACAGTGCAGGAGGTTACCCTATTGTCCACACCCTCTCCAGCATTTATTCTTTGTAGATTTTTTGATGATGGACATTTTGACCAGTGTGAGGTGATACCTCATTGTAGTTTTGATTTGCATTTCTCTAATGATTAGTGATGCTGAGCATCCTTTCATGTGTCTGTTGGCAATCTGTATATCTTCTTTGGGGAAATGTCTACTTAGGTCCTCGGCCCACTTTTGGATTGGTTGTTTGTTTTTTTTGATATTGAGCTGCATGAGCTGCTTGTATATTTTGGAGATTAATCATTTGTCAGTTGCTTCATTTGCAAATATTTTCTCCCATTACGAGGGTTGTCTTTTCATCTTGTTTATGGTTTCCTTTGCTGGGCAAAAGCTTTTAAGTTTCATTAGGTCCCATTTGTTTATTTTTATTTCCATTTCTCTAGGAGGTGGGTCAAAAAGGATCTTGCTGTGATTTATGTCACAGAGTCTTCTGCCTATGTTTTCCTCTAAGAGTTTTATACTGTCCGGTGTTACATTTAGGTCTTTAATCCATTTTGAGTTTATTTTTGTATATGGTGTTAGGGAGTGTTTTAATTTCATTCTTTTACATGTAGCTGTCCAGTTTTCCCAGCACCACTTATCGAAGAGTCTGTCTTTTCTTCATTGTATATTCTTGCCTCCTTTAACAAAGATAAGGTGACCATATGTGTGTGGGTTTATCTCTGGGCTTTCTATCCTGTTCCATTGATCTATATTTCTGTTTTTGTGTCAGTACCATACTGTATTGATTACTGTAGCTTTGTAGTAAAGTCTGAAGTCAGGGTGCCTAATTCCTCCAGCTCTGTTTTTCTTTCTCAAGATTGCTTTAGCTATTTGGGGTCTTTTGTGTTTCCACAAATTGTGAAATGTTTTGTTCTAGTTTTGTGAAAACTGCCATTGGTAGTTTGATAGGGATTGCATTGAATCTGTAGATTTCTTTGGGTAGTATAGTCATTTTCACAGTGTTGATTCTTCCAATCCAAGAACGTTGTATACCACTTCATCTGTTTGTATCATCTTTAATTTCCTTCATCAATATCTTATAGTTTTCTGCAAACAGGTCTTTTTTCTCCTTAGGTAGGTTTATTCCTAGATATTTTATTCTTTTTTGTTTCAATGGTAAATGGGATTGTTTCCTTAATTTCTCTTTCAGATTTTTCATCATTAGTGTATAGGAATGCAAGAGATTTCTGTGCATTAGTTTTGTGTCCTGCTACTCTGCTAATTTCATTGATTAGCTCTAGTAGTTTTCTGGTAGCATCCTTAGGATTCTCTATGTATAGTATCACGTCATCTGCAAACAGTGACAGCTTTACTTCTTCTTTTCCAATTTGGATTCCTTTTATTTCTTTTTCTTCTCTGATTGCTGTGGCTAAAACTTCCAAAACAATGTTGAATAATAGTGGTGTTGAAAAATGTTGAAAAAGTGGTAAATCCTTGTCTTGTTCCTGATCTTAGCAGAAATGCTTTCAGTTTTTCACCTTTGAGAATGATGTTGGCTGTGGGTTTGTCATATATGGCCTTTATTATGGTGAGTTAGTTTCTCTCTCTGCCCACTTTCTGGAGAGTTTTTAGCATAAATGGGTGTTGAATTTTGTCAAAAGGTTTTACTGCATCTATTGAGATGATCATATGGTTTTTCTCCTTCAATTCGTTAATATGTATCATATTGATTTGCATGTATTGAAGAATCCTTGCATTCCTGGGGTAAACCACTGGATCATGGTGTGTGATGGTTTTAATGTGCTGTTGGATTCTGTTTGCTCACATTTTGTTCAGGATTTTTGCATGTATGTTCATCAGTGATATTGCACTGTAACTTTTTTTTTGTGGTATCTTTGTCTGGTTTTGGTATCAGGGTGATGGTAGCCTTGTAGAATGAGTTTGGGAGTGTTCCTCTGTCTACTATATTTTGGAAGAGTTTGAGAAGGATAGGTGTTAGCTCTTCTCTAAATGTTTGACAGAATTCACCTGTGAAGCCATCTGGTCCTGGGCTTTTGTTTGTTAGAAGATTTTTTTTTTTTCGTTACGCAGGCCTCTCACTGTTGTGGCCTCTCCCATTGCTGAGCACAGGCTCCGGACGAGCAGGCTCAGTAGCCATGGCTCACGGGCCCAGCCACTCCACAGCATGTGGGATCCTCCCGGACTGGGGCATGAACCCGTGTCCCCTGCATCGGCAGGCGGACTCTCCACCACTGTGCCACCAGGAAAGCCCTGTTGGAAGATTTTTTTGTTTTTTTTTTTTTTTTTTGCGGTATGCAGGCCTCTCACTATTGTGGCCTTTCCCGTTTCGGAGCACAGGCTCTGGACACACAGGCTCAGCGACCATGGCTCACGGGCCCAGCCGCTCCGCGGCATGTGGGATCTTCCCAGATGGGGGCACGAACCCGCGTCCCCCGCATCGGCAGGCAGACTCTCAACCACTGCGCCACCAGGGAAGCCCCTGTTGGAAGATTTTTAATCACAGTTTCATTTTCAGTGATTGGTCTGTTAATATTTTCTATTTCTTCCTGGTTCAGTTTCAGAAGGTTGTGCTTTTCTATGAATTTGTCCATTTCTTCCAGGTTGTCCAATTTATTGGCATATAATTGCTTGTAGTAGTCTCTCATGATCCTTTGTATTTCTGCAGTGTCAGTTGTTACTTCTCCTTTTTCATTTCTAATTCTGTTGATTTGAGTCTTCTCCCTTTTTTTCTTGATGAGTCTGGCTAATGGTTTATCAAGTTTGTTTATCTTCTTAAAGAACCAGCTTGTAATTTTATTGATCTTTGTTATTGTTTTCTTCATTTGTTTTTCATTTATTTCTCATCTGATTTTTATGACTTCTTTCCTTCTGCTAACTTTGGGATGTTTTTGTTCTTCTTTCTCTAATTGCTTAAGATGTAAGGTTAGGTTGTTTATTTGAGATTTGCTTGTTTTTTGAGGTAGAATTGTATTGCTATAAACTTCCCTCTTAGAACTGCCTTTGCTGCATCCCATAGGTTTTGGGTCATTGTGTTTTCATTCTCATTTGTTTCTAGGTATTTTTTGATTTCCTCTTTGATTTCTTCAGTGATCTCTTAGTTATTTAGTTGTGTATTGTTTACTCCCCATATGTTTGTATTTTTTACAGTTGTTTTCCTGTATTTGATATCTCATCTCATATTGTTGTGGTCAGAAAAAATACTTGATACAATTTCAAATTTCTTAAATTTGCCAAGGTTTGATTTGTGACCCAAATCAAATATTTGATTTGGAGAATTTGATCTGGAGAATATTCCATGAGCACTTAAGAAGAATGTGTATTCTGTTGTTTTTGGATGGAATGTCCTATAGATATCAATTAAGTCCATCTTGTTTAATGTGTCATTTAAATCTTATTATAATTTTATTAAAATAATAAAATTATTTTAATTTTGGATGATCTGTCCATTAGTGAAAATGGGGTGTTAAAATCCCCTACTATTATTGTGTTACTGTCGATTTCCCCTTTCATGGCTGTTAGCATTTGCCTTATGTATTGAGGTGCTCCTATGTTGGGTGCAAAAATATTTATAATTGTTATATCTTCTTCTTGGATTGATCACTTGGTCATTATGTAGTGTCCTCTTTGTCTCTTGTAATAGTCTTTATTTTGAAATTTATCTTGTCTCATATGAGAATTGCTAATCCAGCTTTCTTTTAATTTCCATTTACACGGAATATCTTTTTCCATCCCCTCACTTTCAGTCTGTATGTGTCCCTAGGTCTGAATTGGGTCTCCTGTAGACAGCATATGTACAGGTCTTTTTTGTAACCATTTGGCCAGTCTTATGTCTTTTGGTTGGAGCGTTTAATGCATTTACATTTAAGGTAGCTATCTATATGTATTTTCCTATTACCATTTCTTAATTGTTTTGGGTTTGTTATTGTAGGTCTTTTCCTTCTCTTGTGTTTCCTGCCTGGA
This sequence comes from Phocoena phocoena, assembly GCF_963924675.1. Classification (NCBI taxonomy): domain Eukaryota; kingdom Metazoa; phylum Chordata; class Mammalia; order Artiodactyla; family Phocoenidae; genus Phocoena; species Phocoena phocoena. The sequence continues at coordinate 89,813,695 of NC_089223.1, read as the reverse complement.
GAAATTTCTTTAGCATTTATTGTAAAGCTGGTTTGGTGGTTCTTAATTCTCTTAAGTTTTGCTTGTCTGTAAAGGTTTTAGTTTGTCTGCCAAATCTGAATGAGATCCTTGGTGGGTGGAGTAATCTTGGTGGTAGGTTTTTCCCTTTTATCACTTTAAATATGTCCTGCCACTCCTTTCTGGCTTGCAGAGTTTCTGCTGAAAGATTAGCTGTTAACCTTATGCTGATTCCGTTGTATGTTATTTGTTGCTTTTCCCTTGCTGCTTTTAATATTTATTCTTTGTATTCAATTTTTGAAAGTTTGATTAATATATATTTTGGCATGTTTCTCCTTGGATTTATCCTTTATGGGACTCTCTGCACTTCCTGGACTTGATTGCCTATTTCTTTTCCCATGTTAGGGAAGCTTTTGACTATAACCTCTTCAAATATTTTCTCAGACCCTTTCTTTTTCTCTTCCTCTTCTGGGACCCTTATAATTTGAATGTTGGTGTGTTTAATGTTGTCCCAGAGGTCTCTGAGACTGTCCTCAATTCTTTTCATTATTTTTTCTTTATTCTGCTCTGTGGTAGTTATTTCCACTATTTTATCTTCCAGGTCACTTATCCATTCTGCTGCCTCAGATATTCTACTATTGAGTCCTTCTAGAGAATTTTTAGTTTCAGTAATTGTGTTCTTCATCATTGTTTGTTTGCTCTTTAGTTCTTCTAGGTCCTTGTTAACCATTTCTTTATTTTCTTCATTGTGTTTCTGAGATTTTGAATCATCTTTATTATCATTACTCTGAATTCTTTTTCAGGTAGACTGCCTATTTCCTCATTTGTTTGGTGTGGTGGGTTTTTACCTTGTTCCTTCATCTGCTACATATTTCTTTGTCTTCTCATTTTGTTAAACTTATTGTGTTTGGGGTCTCCTTTTTCCAGGTTGCACATTCATAGTTCCCATTTTTTTTTTTTTTTGTCTGCCCCCTGTGGATGAAGTTGGTTCACTGGTTGTGTAGCCTTCCTGGTGGAGAGGACTGTTGCTTGTGTTCTGGTGGTTGGGGCCTGGATCTTGTGTTTCTGGTGGGTAGGGCCATGTCCAGTGGTGTGTTTTGGGGGTGTCTGTAAACTTAGTATGATTTTAGGCAGTCTCTCTGCTAATGAGTGGGATTGTGTTCCTGTCTTGCTAGTTGTTTGGCATGGGGCATCCAGCACTGGAGCTTCTTGTTGGTTGGGTGGATCTGGGTCTTACCGTTGAGATGGAGATCTCTGGCAGAGCTCTTGCTGATTGATATTACTTGGGGCCAGGAGGTCTCTGGTACAAAGTCTGGAATTTGGCTCTCCCACCTCAGAGGCTCAGGCCTGATACCAGGCCAGAGCACGAAGACCTTGTCAGCCACACAGCTCTTATGCTGTAACCTCAGAGCCCGGACAGTACCCAGCACATAGGAGATAGTTAATGAACATTTGTTCAATGAATAAGTGAACTGTCTCGGTAAATATCTGCAGTGACCTGAACTTGAAGGCCTGACTGTTGCCTTTCTCTGGATGAGAAGTTTAGATTTATTCTCTTGGGCACTAAACAGTTGAACCTAAAATGGTCTGCTGGAAACATGTTTCTACTCAACCAAGAAATGCCTTTAAAAGGAGCAGCACAGAGATGTCTCAGGAGGAAAGTAGTCTCGCAGTCAGGTCACTCCCAGGCCCTGCCTGGTATCCAACTCACCCCCAGGGTCATGACTTAAGGGCCTATAATTTTTCTTCTTATCCATTCTTGGTGCTTTATCTCTCTCTCTCTCTCTCTCTCTCTCTTTTTTTTTTTTTTTTTTTTTGTGAGGTGCTGCCTTTTACACTGTCCTGGACCTTTCCACTGTTTCGTGTCCTGGCAGCTTGGGTCTGTTTTATAGCTTCATAGTTATGTCACATTCATGGATGTCTTATATACGTTCTAGGCAATCTTGAAAACACAGATTATCTATGTTTATAAACTGTGTGGAAATAAATCCCACTGATGCTGAGTGCTCGATTTCTAGCCCTTTCTAACATGATAGAGGCATAATCACGATACCTCGTTAAGTCAGTAAATTGAGAGGAATTTGCCCAATACCATGAAATAAGGTGTTTCTAAAATGTGTGTGTTCGTATGTGTGTGTGTAGTAAAGAGTTTGGTTTTGCCCAAAGCATGGATTGGCCTTTGCCCTTAGCTTCTGGGAGAAAAAAATCTATTACAACCTGATGAATGTCCTTGTTTAGGGTGAGTGCTAGTCACATTAGGAAGACCAGTCATGTGACTGAGTGAGGGACTCTGGGTCACACGGTGTCACTTGACCTGGGGATTGAGACATCCACATGGGCAATCAACCAATCATGCTAATGTAACAAAGTCCCTATAAAAACTGGACACCGAAGCTCAGGTGACCTTCTCTGGTTGGCAGTACTCTGTGTGTGTTGTCACATGTCAACACCAGGAGGACAACTTGTCTTGACTCCTAGGGAAAAAGACAATGTAAACTTTATGTTTGAAGACATCAATTTCTGACCTATGTATCTTTTCCTTTGGCTTATATTATTATGTATCCTTTGCTGTAATACACCATAACTGTGACTATAAGAGGTTTCTGTGAGTTCTGAGAGTTCTTCTAGCAAATTATTGAAACTGAGCATGGTTTTGGGAACCCCTTGAACTTGAAGTTGGTGTCAGCAGTGAGAACAGTCTGGTGAAGGACTGTTTCCTCAACCTTTTCAGTTTGGCCAACACAGGGCAGTAAGTGTATGTGTACATGCATAAGTGTGTGTGTGTGTATGTGTGTGTGTATAGTACAACACTGGCATAGATTTCTTATAATGAGAACAGCTGAAGGCTATAATATATTAATAAGTCTTAGATATTTTTCTCCTTGCATCTTTAAATTCAACCTGCTGACTGTGAGATCTTTCCTACTGGCCTTTTATTCCAAAACCAAACTCTGACCCCGGTATGGGTATCATATTCATCCCCGTGTACTTTGTACCCATCTGCAGTTCCTGTCAGTCTGGGTTTACTTTGCCTGCAACTCTGCTTAAAGAAAGAGAGTGAATTCACAGAAATGTTTTTTCCCAACTAAGATTTGGGACCCCATAAGTCATGGTGACAGGAAATGTGATGATGGTCTCTTTCTGTTCTTGAGAAGGTAGGAACAGGAGAAGCATGCAGGTTCCGATACGGTTTTGTAATTTTTACCAGTGGTAGCACCATCAGAAGGATTCCAGCAGGCTAGCTATTCAGCCCTAACCAGGTAATTCTCTACTTGAGTGTTCCTGCAATGAAAATGCAGAGACATCCACCAGTGTCACTCAGGCCGTTTAGTACCTGCTGCGGAACTCCTGGCAGTTAACAATGAAATTGTCAAGATTACCTTTTTGCTCCCTTCCAAGCAGGCAGGGCATTGTTTTTATCTCCTGGTTTAGCACATGAATCAATCATTTTGTACATGATTTGTGGCACTGTGCATGTTTTCAGAAACTGTCTGGCTTTATACCTGGCAGACTGCCTTGTTGAGAAGTAGTTCTGCAAATGAGAAAGAAGATATGCAGATTTTCACATGTTCCCACATTGAATTATAAGGCAGTCAAAAGAGATTGCCATTTTATGGCCTGGTATTTGGTTTTAGTCATTTTCATTCTTAGATATATTCCTTCCAGAAATTAAATTTTAAAAGATTATTTAAAAATATTTGTATTTTGCAGATTGTGGTTGACAAGAGAGGGGAGGAGACATGTGACAAGGTGGTCAAGTGGGAGGAGAAGGCATACCTAGTAAGTGTTTTAACTCCTATAAAGCTTGATGTGCTTGAATGGTATATATTTCATTTTCCAATAATACTTTATTTAAAAAGAGTCAATCCAGTGTGGTTTAATTCCTGCCTTGAGGCCATTCACAGGGCATTCTCTAAGTAAAGCACTTTGTATGCCTCCATGCACAAAGGTAGAGGGGTTATGCATCAATTAACCTGTCAGAAAACCTTTGTCAATGGACTATCCATAGTAAAAAAAAATAATAATAATTCCATTTTTCTATAGAATATCCATACTAATAAAAAACATTCCATTTGTCTACAGAATATTCATAGTAAAAAAAAAATTCCATTTGTCTATCCATAGTTAAAAAAATTCTAAGATTTGGCAATCAACACATGTGTAATAGTATATGGGTATAGTAATTTGGAGACACCTGAAAAATACAGATTTATAACAGAAAAAATTAAAAAGTGGATCTTGGTTTGCTGAAGCTAGAAGAGTCATTTACGTTAAAAGAAAGCCCCAGTAAAATTAAAATTTGATTTATTATATAAATGTTCATTTTCACCTAACTTATTTAGGATTATGTCTACCTTATAAAGAAAACTTGCCTTTGAATTTAATTTCTGCACTATGAAACAGATTTAAGTACATTCCATAGATAAGGTTTACTTGCTATGGTTTTAAAAAAAGAAAATGCTCAATGCAAAGATTCACACAACCTAAAGGTTTTGCCAAACTTAAAATGCTAATTAAAAAATGAGCTCAATTCCCTGACTGAAAGAAAGAAATCAGTGTAAAACTACTTAAAGAATTCTCCACACTTTGGCGTCTTAATATGGAGTCCACGGATGGTGTCTGGGGCATCCACAGATGAAATTATATAGAATATTGTGTTTGTGCATATGTGCATTTGGAGGGGAGGTGGTCTAGTGCTTTGTCTTTTAGGGCTCAAGCACTACTCTGAGTTTAGATGTGGGGCAGAGAAGATGCTGTGGCATTTCTGTGCCTACTCAGTCTAGGATAAAGGCACAGCCAGAACCCTGTGCTGATCCTTTTCATTTCGGAGATTCTATTTCCAGAATTATAAGACATACCTCAGTTTGGTCACAAGGTAAGTACTGGGTCTTCCTCAGCTGTGCTGCTATCACTTTTTTCCAATTTACTAATGGGCTTTCTAGATTATCTTGAAGTTGTATTTAGAATCTGGGTAGTATTTTTACTGAATACATTTCTAAGGTATTAGGGAGAAACTCTGTGTGTGTGTGTGTGTCTTCGTGTCTGAAGAATAGTAGGTGTTGAAAAGATGTGTACTGAGTAAAAGACAATGAATAAAATGAATGTCAAAATGAATGAATAACCAAATATTTAGAATTATGTAATTTAACTTCTTTTTTTTAGTGTCATAATTTATTTATTCATTTATTTACAATTTTAATAAAAATTAATTGGGGCCTATTATATTCTTGGACCTTGGATGAAATTCAGAGATTAAAGAGCTCCTCAATCTAAAGAAGGGGGGGGACAACAAATAAAAAGGCATGTAAATTAACTTCGTGAATGAAGCCCTTGCTTGGTTAAAACAGGAAATTTAAAAAGGGGATTGAGGGGCTTCCCTGGTGGCGTAGTGTTTGAGAGTCCGCCTGCCGATGCAGGCGACACGGGTTCGTGCCCCGGTCCGGGAAGATCCCACATGCCGTGGAGCGGCTAGGCCAGTGAGCCATGGCCGCTGAGCCTGCGCGTCCGGAGCCTGTGCTCCGCCACGGGAGAGGCCACAACAGTGAGAGGCCCGCATACCGCAAAATAAAATAAAATAAAATAAAAAGGGGATTGAGACAAGCCTTTTTCTGTTCCCACTGTGATCCTCTGCAGGAGAAAGACACCCATCCACACTGGTCATCAATGATTTTGTGTTCTCATAAAACCTTTGGGGAAATGGTAATTTTTTGTTTTTGTAATTTTAGCTATCCAACTTGATAAAGTCAGTCTTCAAATATATTGTGCTTGGTCTTTTCTGGATAACTTGAGTGGACGCATGGGTACAGCAGCCGGTTTGGTCTCTTCCACGTTGATTTTGAAGATCCAGCAAGACTCCGAGTGCCTCACATGTCAGCCAAGGAGTATGCTAAGATTATCTGAAACAATGGCCTGGAGGGACCTCTATAGGAAGGGTGGCTGGGCAATTTCACCTGGAGAAGGGGCCTCTGCTCTCGGAAAGGAAATCTGCTTTGGTAGATCCTTCAGACATCCTCAAGTTGCCTTTGTAATAAATAGGTCCTACCAGCTGATCTGTGATCATGAAGTCTGAATATATAATGTCTGGGGATGTATTTAATGATGACTTTTACTCTATTTGTATTTGATCAATGAAGCTTTTTAAAAAAATAGAATAGAAAACCACTGCAATTGATTTTTATATTAAGAAATCAGATGGACTTGGAAACTTCGATTTAAATCCTTAGAATTTTTCTAGAAAAAATAATGCAAAATTTATAAGCACAGTGTGCTCGTGATTTGCAACTCTAACGGCAGAACACTTATTATAAAAATACTTGTTTATGAGCCTATTTTTTTCTATCTACATAAGCTATTCTTTGCTTTTGTAGGTCCATTGACATGTGTTCCATAACTTTCTACTACTTAATCTAGTATAAAAATCAAAATTAAAAGTTAGTCCCACTGTATCGTTATGAATTCTGTTCACCAAAGGGATTAACTGATAACCTAGTTAATAAAATGGATTGGTTGATATATTTGGCACATAGTTTACCTATGCATGAACAAGTACATCTTTCTCTTGCCTGATAAACTTTTGGAAAATAAGAAAGTAATAAAACAAACCAGAATGTGAATGGCAAAAAAGAGTATTTGAGCACTGATGTTTAACAGAAATTGGATTACTACTCTATAACCACACCAGATTAAAAGCAAAACAATGAGCAGGGCATGGTGTCTACTTTTGGATATTTTTAAAAATTAAGGATCCGGGGCTTCCCTGGTGGCGCAGTGGTTAAGAATCTGCCTGCCAATGCAGGGGACATGGGTTCAAGCCCTGGTCCAGGAAGATCTCACATGCCGCAGAGCAACTAAGCCCATGTGCCACAACTACTGAGCCTGCGTTCTAGAGCCCACAAGCCACAACTACTGAAGCCCGTGTGCCACAACTACTGAAGCCCACGTGCCTAGAGCCTGTGCTCCACAGTAAGAGAAGCCACCGCAATGAGAAGCCCGCGCACCGCAGCAAAGAGTAGCCCCTGCTCTCAGCAACTAGAGAAAACCCGTGTGCAGCAGCGAAGACCCAATGCAGCCAAAAATTAAATAAAAGAATAAATAAATAAATTTATATTAAAAAAATTAAGGATCCGTCAGAACATTGATGACAGCCAATACATAAATACATGAGTTAATTGACTTACATGAGTGTAAGCAAAGGAGGGGAGGATTTCTTACCTCGGTGGTTGAAATGCCTGAGGTGTATGTGAGGTTGCTTGGACTTGGACATTTTACTCAGCTTCCTCAGTGGGGGTCAGTAAGATATAGGGCTCCCTCTGGACTTCCTGTCTTCACTCCATCACATCTTCCACATATGTGGACTTTGTGCCCTCACATCCATATTTAAGTAATATTTACTAAACTTCTATGTGTCTATCCGGCTTGAAGAGAAGAGGTAAGTATTATCACCCCATTTTTCAGACTGAGAAACTGAGGCTGCACTGATGTGCATCTTCCTCAAGTCACATCAATGCTTGTTTACTGGACCTGGCACCTCCTTGGCATCAGCTCTGTTATGGACAGCACAGTGTAGATTGTGGTGTCATCGAAGTCTTCTCTGCATTTTTTAAAAAGTAAAAAAAAAACAAGTGTGTCGAGTTACTTTATGCAGGAAGACATAGGGAAGGTGGTTTTCTATATTCTCCTTCTGCTTGCCTGAGGAAATGGAACATACTTTGCCATTCTCTTAAGGCTTTGGCGCCTAGCAGATGCTCTGCCATTTTTAAAAAACACTGTGGTCAGTTTCTGGATTGTTTTCATGTTCATTATCAGGGAATTCTTTACAGCAAAGTACATTCCCTCAGTAACTTTGGACAGGGTGAGAAAGAAACTGTCATAGTAGTTCAATAAACGTGGATGCACTGGGGAAAATTATATTAAAATTAAAATGGTATACATAGGAATTTCTATTACATCTTTGCCACTCGTCTGTTATTTTTATTGTTTAATGAAACATTATCTCACAATTTGTGTTCATTTTAAAAGCACATTTCCAAATCTTATTTCATTCTTCTCCTATCCAGCCTGTCTTTTTCATTTTTACCATGCATCTTATTTACAGTTTATGTGCCCTCCTTATATTATCTTGCAAAACAACTGAGTTTTCCTTTTAATTAGGATGTTGCTTTGAATACTACTTATCCTGCAGCGCATATTTACAAGTTTTACAACAATACAAATGAGCATTGTATTTTTGTTACCAAAACTAGAAAATTAATATTCTTGCTGTAAATAAAACGATCTGTCACAACTGGTCTACCAAGTGAAACAAACAATCTAGCATCAGCGGCTTGGCTGCCTCACAGTGCTGTGGCCTCTGCAGATCTCTGCTGCATTTGAAAGGCCAGCTCTTTGTCCCAAGAGATAGATCAAACCAAAGGTGCTTCTCTAATTAGCCCTGTAAATTAAAATTGCTGTAGGTGGGGGACCTTCAAGATGGCAGAGGAGTAAGACGTGGAGATCACCTTCCTCCCCACAAATACATCAGAAATACATCTACATGTGGAACAACTCCTACAGAACACCTACTGAATGCTGGCAGAAGACCTCAGACTTCCCAAAAGGCAAGAAAATACCCACATACCTGGGTAGCGGAAAAGAAAAAAGGAAAAACAGAGACAAAAGAATAGGGACAGAATCTGCACCTCTCGGAGGGAGCTGTGAAGGAGGAAAAGTTTCCACGCACTAGGAAGACCTTTCACTGGCAGAGACGGAGGGTAGGAGGGGGGGAAGCTTTGGAGCCATGGAAGAGAGCACAGCAATAGGGGTGCAGAGGGCAAAGCGGAGAGATTCCTGCACAGAGCATTGGTGCCAACTAGCACTCACCAGCCTGAGAGGCTTGTCTGCTCACCCACCGGGGCAGGTGGGGGCTGAGAGCTGAGGCTCAGGCTTCAGAGTACGAATCCCAGGGAGAGGACAGGGGTTGGCTGCATGAACACAGCCTGAAGGGGGCTAGTGCACCACAGCTAGCCCAGAGGGAGTCCAGGAAAATGTCTGGACCTGCCTAAGAGGCAAGAGACTGTTGTTTCAAGGTGCACAAGGAGAGGGGATTCCTTCCCTGTCTGCCCACAGAAGACAGAGCACCACCTAAATGAGCTCCAGAGACGGGCGTGAGCCACAGCTATCAGCTTGGACACCAGAGACAGTCATGAAACGTTAACGCAGCTACTGCAGCCACCAAGAATCCTGTGTGCAAGCATAGGTCACTATCCACACCCCCACCACCCGCCGCCAAATGGAGCCGGTGTAGCCCGCCACTGCCAGGGTCCTGTGATCCAGGGACTACTTCCCTCGGAGAACACATGGCGTGCCTCAGGCTGTTGCAATGTTATGTTGGTCTCTGCTGCTGTAGGCTCGCCCCACATTCCAGTTAGGACTACCGTACCCCTCCCTCCCCTGGGCATGAGTGAGCAAGAGCCCCCTAATCAGCCGCTGCTTTAACCCCCTATTTTCTGGGTGGGGAACAGATGCCTAAGGGTGACCTACATGCAGAGGTGGGGCCAAAACCAAAGCCAAACCCCAGGAGCTCTAAGAACAAAGAAGAGAAAGGGAAATTTCTCCCAGCAGCCTCAGGAGCAGTGGATTAAATTCCCACAATCAACTTGATGTCCCCTGCATCTGAACAGACAACGAATCATCCCAAAATTGAGGCGGTGGACTTTAGGAGCAGCTGTAGAATAGGGTTTGCTGTCTGTGAATGATTTGTTTCTGATTTTTATGTTTATCTTAGTATAGCTTTTAGCGCTTCTTATCACTGCTGGATTTGTTTATTGGTTTAGTTGCTCTCTTTTATTTTTTATTATTATTAATTAAAAATTGTTTTATTTAAATAAATTTTTATTTATTATTTTTCATTCTTTTTTTCTCGCTCTTCTTCTGAGCCATGTGGCTGACAGGGTTTTGGTGCTCTGGCCTGGTGTCAGGCCTGAGCTTCTGAGGTGGGAGAGCTGAGTTCAGGACATTGGACCACCAGAGACCTCACGGCACAAAGTAATATCAATTGGCGGAGCTCTGCCAGAGATCTCCATCTCAATGCTAAGACCCAGATCCACCCAACCAACAGCAAGCTCCAGTGCTGGATGCCCCATGCCAAACAACTAGCAAGACAGAGACATGACCCCACCCATTAGCAGAGAGGCTGCCTAAAATCATACTAAGTTCACAGACACCCCCAAAACACAAAACTGGACACAGTCCTGCCCACCCCAAAGACAAGATCCAGCACCTACCCACCAGAACACAGGCACTAGTCCCCTCCACCAGGAAGGCTACACAAGTCACTGAATCAACCTTATCCACTGGGGGCAGACACCAAAAACAATGGGAACCACGAACTGCTAGCATGTATAAAGGAGACCCCAAACACAGTAAGTTTAACAAAATGAGAATACAGAGAAATATGCAGCAGATGAAGGAACAAGGTAAAAACCCACCAGAACAAACAAATGAAGAGGAAATAGGCAGTCTACCTGAAAAAGAATTCAGAGTAATGATAGTAAAGATGATCCAAAATCTCAGAAATACAATGGAGAAAATACAAGAAATGTTTAACAAGGACCTAAAAGAACTGAAGAGCAAACAAACAGTGATGAAGAGCACAATAAATTAAATTTAAAATTCTCCAGAAGGACTCAATAGCAGAATAACTGTGGCAGAAGACTGGATAAGTGACCTGGAAGATAAAGTAGTGGAAATAACTACCACAGAGCAGAATAAAGGAAAAATAATGAAAAGAATTGAGGACAGTCTCAGAAACCTCTGGAACAACATTAAACACACCAACATTCAAATTATAGGGGTCCCAGAAGAAGAAGAGAAAAAGAAAGGGACTGAAAAAATATTTGAAGAGATTATAGTCAAAAGCTTCCCTAACATGGAAAAGGAAATAATCAAGTCCAGGAAGTGCAGAGAGTCCCATAAAGGATAAATCCAAGGAGAAACACACCAAGACACATATTAATAAAACTATCAAAAATTGAATACAAAGAATAAATATTAAAAGCAGCAAGGGAAAAGCAACAAATAACATAGAAGGGAATCCCCATAAGGTTAACAGCTGATCTTTCAGCAGAAACTCTGCAAACCAGAAAGGAGTGGCAGGACATATTTAAAGTGATGAAAGGGCAAAAACTACAACCAAGATTATTCTACCCAGCAAGGAGCTAATTCAGATTTGATGGAGAAATTAAAATATTTACAGACAAGTAAAAGTTAAGAGAATTAAGCACCAGCAAACCAGCTTTACAACAAATGCTAAAGAAACTTCTCTAGACAGGAAACACAAGAGAAGGAAAAGACCTACAATAACAAACTCAAAACAATTAAGAAAATGGTAATAGGAACATACATATCGATAATTACCTTAAGTAATTACCTTAAGTAAATGGATTAAGTGCTCCAACCAAGAGACACAGACTGGCTGAATGGATACAAAAACAAGACCCATACATATGGTGTCTACAAGAGACCCACATCAGACCTAGCAACACATAAAGACTGAAAGTGAGGCGATGGAAAAAGATATTTCATGCAGATGGAAATCAAAAGAAAGCTAGAGTAGCAATTCTCATATCAGACAAAATAGACTTTAAAATAAAGACTATTACAAGAGACAAAGAAGGACAGTACATAATGATCAAGGGATCAATCCAGGAAGAAGATATAACAATTATAAATATTTTTGCATCCAACATAGGAGCACCTCAATACATAAGGCAAATGCTAACAGCCATAAACAGGGAAAGCAACAGTAACACAATCATATAGGGGACTTTAACAGTCCACTTTCACCAGTGGACAGATCATCCAAAATGAAAATAAATAAGGAAACACATGCTTTAAAAGACACAATGGAACAGATAGATTTTATTGATATTTATAGGACATTCCATCCCAAAACAACAGAATACATTGTCTTCTCAAGTGCTCATGGACCATTCTCCAGGATAGATTATATCTTGGGTCACAAATCAAGACTTGGTAAATTTAAGAAGTTGAAATTGTATCAAGTATCTTTTCCAACCACAGCGCTATGAGACAAGATATCAATTAAGGGAAAAAAACTGTAAAAAATACAAACACATGGAGGCTAAACAGTACACTACTAAATAACCAAGAGATCACTGGAGAAATCAAAGAGGAAATAAAAAAATACCTAGAAACAAATGACAATGAAAACACGTTGACCCAAAACCTATGGGATACAGCAAAAGCAGTTCTAAGAAGGAAGTTTATAGAAATACAATCCAACCTTAAGAAACAAGAAAAGTCTCAAATAAACAAACTGATCTTACACCTAAAGCAACCAGAGAAAGAGGAACAACCCCCCCCCACCAATTAGCAAAAGGAAAGAAATCACAAAGATCAGATCAGAAATAAGTGAAAAAGAAATGAACAAAATGATAGCAAAGATCAATAAAACTAAAAGCTGGTTCTTTGAGAAGATAAATAAAATTGATAAACCATTAGCCAAACTCATCAAGAAAAAGAGGGAGAGGACTCTAATCAATAAAATTAGAAATGATAAAGAACAAGTTACAACGGACACCACAGAAATACAAAGCATACTAAGAGACTACTACAAGCAACTCTATGCTAATAAAATGGACAACCTGGAAGAAATGGACAAATTCTTAGAAAAGCACAACCTTCCAAGACTGAACCAGGAAGAAATAGAAAGTATGAACAGACCAATCACAAGTACTGAAATTGAAACTGTGATTAAAAATCTTCCAACAAACAAAAGCCCAGGACCAGATGGCTTCACAGGCGAATTCTATCAAACATTTAGAGAAGAGCTAACACCTATCCTTCTTAAACTCTTCCAAAACATGGCAGATGGAGGAACACTCCCAAACTCATTCTACAAGGCCATCATCACCCTGATACCAACACCAGACAAAGATGCCACAAAGAAAGAAAACTACAGGCCAATATCACTGATGAATAGAGATGCAAATGTCCTGAACAATATACTAGCAAACAGAATCCAACAGCACATTAAAAGGATCACACACCATGATCAAGTGGAGTTTTTCCCAGGAATGCAAGGATTCTTCAGTATATGCAAATCAATCAATGTTATAAACCATATTAACAAATTGAAGGAGAAAAACCATATGATCATCTCTATAGATGCAGAAAAAGCATGCAACAAAATTCAACACTTACTTATGATAAACAGTCTCCAAAACTAGGCATAGAGGGAACCTACCTCAACATAATAAAGGGCATATATGACAAAACCCACAGCCAACATCATTCTCAATGGTAAAAAATTGAAACCATTTCCTCTAAGATCAGGAACAAGACAAGGTTGCCCACTCTCACCACTATTATTCAACATAGTTTTGGAAGTTTTAGCCACAGCAATCAGAGAAGAAAAAGAATTAAAATGAATCAGAATTGGAAAAGAAGTAAAACTGTCACCATTTGCAGATGACATGATACTATACATACAGAATCCTAAAGATGCTACCAGAAAACTACTAGAGCTAATTAATGAATTTGGTAGAGTAGCAGGATACAAAATTAATGCCCAGAAATCTCTTGCATTCCTATACACTAATGATGAAAAATCTGAAAGAGAAATGAAGGGAACAATCCTATTTACCATTGCAACAAAAAGAAAATATGTAGGAATAAACCTACCTGAGGAGACAAAAAACCTGTATGCAGGAAACTATAAGACATCAATGAAAGAAATTAAAGATGGTACAAACAGGTGGAGAGATATACCATGTTCTTGGATTGGAAGAATCAACATTGTGAAAATGACTCTATTGCCCAAAGCAATCTACAGATTCAGTGTAATCCATGTCAAACTACCAATGGCATTTTTCACAGAACTAGAGCAAAAAGTTTCACAATTTGTATGGATACACCAAAGACCCTGAATGGCGAAAACAAACTTGAGAAAGAAAAACAAAGCTGGAAGAATCAGGTGCCCTGATTTCAGACTATACTACAAACCTACAGTAATCAAGACAGTATGGTACTGACACAAAAACAGAAATATAGATCAATGGAACAGGATAGAAATCCCAGAGATAAACCCACACACATATGGTCACCTTATCTTTGATAAAGGAGGGAATAATATACAGTGGAGAAAAGACAGCCTCTTCAATAATTGGTGCTGGGAAAACTGGACAACTACATGTAAAAGAATGAAATTAGAACACTCCCTAACACCATATACAAAAATAAACTCAAAATGGATTAAAGACCTAAATGTAAGACCAGACACTATAAAACTCTTAGAGGAAAATATAGGCAGATCACTCTATGACATAAATCACAGCAAGATCCTTTTTGACCCACCTCCTAGAGAAATGGAAATAAAACCAAAAATAAATAAACGGGACTTAATGAAACTTAAAAGCTTTTGCCCAGCAAAGGAAACCATAAACAAGATTAAAAGGCAACCATCATAATGGGAGAAAATAGCTGCAAACGAAGTAACTGACAAACAATTAATCTCCAAAATATACAAGCAGCTCATGCAGCTCAATATCAAATAAACAAACAACCCAATCCAAAAATGGGCAGATCTAAATAGACATTTCTCCAAAGAAGATATACAGACTGCCGGCAAACACATGAAAGAATGCTCAACATCACTAATTATTAGAGAAATGCAAATCAAAACTAAAATGGGGTATCACCTCACACCAGTCAGAATGGCCATCATCAAAAAATCTAGAAACAGTAAATGCTGGAGAGGGTGTGGAGAAAAGGAAACCCTCCTGCACTGTTGGTGGGAATGTAAATTGATACAGCCACTGTGGACAACAGTATTGAGGTTCCTTAAAAAACTTAAAGTAGAACTAACATATGACACAGCAATCCCACTACTGGGCATATACCCTGAGAAAACCATAATTTAAAAAGAGTCATGTACCACAATATTCATTGCAGCTCTATTTACAATAGCCAGGACATGGAAGCAACCTAAGTGTCCATTGACAGATGAATGGATAAAGAAGATGTGGCACATGTATACAATGGATTACTCAGGCATAAAAACAAATTAAATGGAGTTATTTGTAGTGAGGTGGATGGACCTGTAGTGTCATACAGAGTGAAGTAAGTCAGAAAGAGAAAAACAAATACTGTATGCTAACAAATATGGAATCTAAAAAAAAAGAAATTGTTCTGATGAACCTATGGGCAAGACAGTAATAAAGACGCAGATGTAGAGAATGGATTTGAGGACACAGGGAGTGGGAAGGTTAAGCTGGACGGGGTGAGAGAGTGGCATGGACATATATACACTACCAAATGTAAAATAGATAGCTAGTGGGTAGCCTCTGCATAGCAGAGGGAGACCAGCTTGGTGCTTTGTGACCACCTAGAGGGGTGGGATAAGGAGGGTGGGAGGGAGAAGCAAGAGGGAGGGGAAATGGGGATATATGTATGCATATAGCAGATTCACTTTTTTATAGAGCTGAAAGTAACACAACAGTTTAAAGCAATTATACTCCAATAATGATGTTAAAAAATAAATTAATTTAAAAAGTGTCAAAACAAAATTGCCGTAAGTTAAGGTGAGGAAAAAAAAAGTCCACCAGCCAAAACCCTATGAGCCCTTGTAGTATTTTAATTCATCTTATTTTTAATTGCTTTTTTTAGCATTTGAGAACAGAATTGATTTGCTATTGCCTGTCCAAAGAAACAGAACTTGTATTCTTTAAATGGAAAAACAGGAGTTGTTAATTATACTTAAAAATCCATATACACTGTACTTAGATGTCTTGAAGGTCATCTGAGGCTTGTATAGCACATGTTTTATGTCTGTTTTATCTAAGAAGAAACTTGATATCACAATGATGGATTGGATCTACTTGTATTTCTCTCTACCTTCCTTCCTTGATTTTTTTTAACAAATGGCATTGTGTACACATGTTATTAACATCCTGGGGATCACTTTTAAAGAATTTTTTTTGATAGTTTTCATTTTAGGGTAAGTCATTTCTGAATTGCTAAAAACATGCAGAAAGTAATAGTAGTCCCTTTTCAGTTTGATGTGTAGGACTTTCATAACTCCTGCAAACAACACCAGGAAGTGTCCCCTTAAGTCCTTCATTGAATGAGCAGTACAATTTCTCATTAAGAAACCCGTAAACTAAGACACTGGCAACCCTGGTATTTGGCAGTGGAGTGCCAGTCAGGCTTTTGTGGTCTGGGAATTTTTATTCGGCCTGTAGTTTTTAATTATTTTTATGAACGAGAGAGTAATGAATACATTTGTAATATATTGAAAAAATTCCCCAGCACTGGCTGACCAAAAAGTAGATTTATATGATAATCCCCAAACATCAATTCTATTGCTTGGAGCAAGGCAGAAAGAAAATAGAAGATTGAGCTTCATTATTGAAATAGCAGAATAAATCAAAACTGATAGAATTAATACTGTTTAATTACTAGCAATACTCCTTACCTGGAGAACACATATTCATCACTGATCATGGTATTTTAGGCTCCAGTTGTCCTGGGAGGGATATAGTACAGAGCACAAAGCATGATGAGCCTTAAAGAATGAAATCAGAAGACATTTTGACATGGAGACACTTTATGGTGGGCTTTAGAATTATGGGTTACAGCAGCAGGAAGGGAGAAGAAACCTTATAGACTGTGGCAGTAGGTGAGATGGGGACATGGTGGAAGCACTGGGTTAGATTCCCAATGGTGAGAGTTAATGAGTGTCTCTTGTGGAGAGTAAATGGAGCCCATTGTCCCAGGATTTCCCAGGGTCTCTAAGTGTCACCTGACCCACGACTGTCTTATGTGATTTTGCCTGAGTGATGGTATTGGTACCTGTTTTGAGGCCCATATAGTGTAATCATTAAGAGCCAATTCACCCGCATTTAAATCCTGACTCTGACATGTACTAGCCAAGTGACATTAAGTACCTTACTGGGTGTCCCCGAGCCTCAGTTTCCCTATCTGTAACACGGGCTCCTCATAAGGCTGTTGTGAAAGTTAAACAAGCCAATCGATGTCACATGTTCAGAGAGGTTGGGCACAATGAGTGTGAGCCATTATGTCTAACTTTCATACTTGTTCACTCCCTCTGGTTCCTGCAGAGTTTTCTGCTCTGGGAACTTGTGATTCACCGTCTCTCCAATGTTTTGTGGCAACACTTTCCCCTGTTACCTCAATTGTCTGATGGATCTAAGAAGAATTGTTAATTTTCAGTTTGTTTGACTTTCTTCTTGTCCTTAGGATGGGAGCAATGACTTGCAAGCTCCTTACATATTGGACTGGAAACCAGTCAACATATTGGAATGGCAAACCAGTTGCCATTATTTTTATAATTATTAGAAGTGAAGGTTTCTAGCAGCCTAATCAGTACATATTTATTAAACTAAACTGTGCAGTACATTGTAGAGATGCAGTACTGCAGACAAGACAGTTCTTCTCTAAAAGAAGCTCATAGTCTGGTTTGGGAGCTAGGAGAGGGACATGAAATGATAAATGATGCTGGGTGAATTTCCCAGATGCTAAGAGCAGAGAGAGTTCTCTGCTAGATGGCATGGTCGGATATGACTCCATGGGCAAGGAAAATAATGTAATATAAAAATAATATAATATAAATATTACATGTAAAAATACAGAGGTGGAAAGCATAAAGCTTGTTGGAGGTGGGAGGCAGGGTCTACTGCAGCTCTCCTTAGGGGAGAGGATGGGCAGGTTGGGACCAGAATGTGGAGAGTCTCTGATGTTCTTTAAAGACTTTCTGGTTTCATCTTAGAGCAAGGCTAAAGATTTCTGGACAGGATAGTGATGATTTAAAAGCAACATGTTGAAAGATGGCACAGAACTGGGGATGTAGGAACCAGATAGAAAGCTTCTTTTCAGAAGAATACAGTTGATGTGTTAAGGGCCCTGGTTAAGGTAGGAAGTGCATAAATGAACAGTTAATGTATAAATATAATTAATGTATCAAAAGTACTCAGGAACTGAAATGCAACATGGTCCCTTGGATTGAGTCCTGGAACAGAAAAAAGGACATTAGTGGAAAAACCTGGAAATCCAAATAAAGTCTTCAGTTTAATTAATAGTACTTTACCATTGTTAACTTCTTAGTTTTGATAAATATTCCATGGTTATGTAAGAAGTTAACATTAGGGGAAGCTGGGTGAAGAATATAAAATTCTCTGGACTCTCTTTGCAACTCTTTTGTAAATCTAAAATTATTCCCTCACCCCCACCCCCGCTAAAAGTTTTAAAATTGTACGTGGGAAGAGTTAATATATTCAGAGTATATATTAGCTATAGAAATATAAGCAACGTATATGGAGCTGATGGAGATAAAAGATAAGAAAGAAATAACCACTGTTAATGTCTTGATATTTCCTTTTATCTCTCTCTCTGGTTGTGGTATGAAAATTTTTTCCTTCTTTATAATTTGTTCCTAAATTTTCTTCCTTAGCTTCTGTTTTCTTTTATTATTAGAACTTTTTTTTTTTTTTTTTGTGGTATGCGGCCCTCTCACTGTTGTGGCCTCCCGTGCTGCGGAGCACAGGCTCGGGATGCACAGGCTCAGCGGCCACAGCTTACAGGCCCAGCCGCTCCGCGGCATGCGGGATCCTCCAGGACCAGGGCACGAACCCATGTCCCCTGCATCGGCAGGCAGACTCTCAACCACTGCGCCACCAGGGAAGCCCTATTAGAACATATTTTTAAAGACAAATGTCAGCGGTCAGATGATTCACTGGGTGTTCGAGTAATGGACATAGATAAGCCAGTGATGGCTCTGTAAGGAAACAATGATACAAGTGACAGAAATTGCCAAGTATACACTTCACTCCTTCTAGGTGATACTTTAAACACATCATGGCAACAACTGTTCTTTAAGTACTTGTCACACTTTCTAGATACCTATAAACCAATTGTTACCACTAGTCTATACTCATCAATTTATTATATCTCTGTCACACATAATGTTTTTTGTTTGCCCTTCTCGATGGCAAACAACTTTGAGGTCTTATCTTAATATTTCTAGTACCGAGCATGATATCTGGCATAGCTAAGCAACTTATAAATGTGTATTAAATCAGTGATGTAATGGATGTTAGGCAAATTCTTATTTGCAATGGAAACTTAAGATGTATATTAACTCCTTTAATCCTTTACTATGATGCAAATTCTACAACTGTTATCCTCATTTTGCAGATGAATAAACTGAGGCAGAAAAAGGGTAAGTAACTTGCCTGAACCATAGAGCTAGTAAG
Source organism: Phocoena phocoena (assembly GCF_963924675.1). Lineage (NCBI taxonomy): Eukaryota > Metazoa > Chordata > Mammalia > Artiodactyla > Phocoenidae > Phocoena > Phocoena phocoena. The sequence continues at coordinate 89,794,427 of NC_089223.1, read as the reverse complement.
TAGTGGAGCCAGTGTTGCAACCAGACAGTCTGTTTCCAAACATCAAAATGCTACTTCATATTTTTAATGATAAAGTTGTGGCAGAATCAAGCCTGGCACTGGGGCTTTTGGCTCCCAGTTATTTTCAATGACACACGATTTAGCCAAACCACAACATTTCAGTATAAGATCTTCTGTGTCTCTGAAGGTTTAGTTGATTTTCCATATTTCACAAAGTAGTAGATGTGTAGCTTCTTTCTTTCCTAAGACTTCCATTGTTTATATAAACATTATGTTCTTTGTTTCTGCACTCATGCAGGCTGTTTTGTTTTTGAATCTCTTTTAATAAATTAGTTACTCTTCCCAGCAATGGCACTGACCAAACCAAAATTATTCCCACGATAAAACTGTTGCATTTCCAGTTGCCAGTTGAGCAGATGTGTTAAGCGCATGGATAACACCAGCTAACCCAGTGTTTGATCACAGCCCTAGCGTTTATGGAACACACGCCCTCAAGTGACTATCCGACCTCTGATTTTTCTTTCCCTCATCTGTAAAGTGAGAATTAAAATAAAACTACCTACTTTATAGGACTGTAGTGAGAATTTAAATGAGGTGGTACACATAAGATAACTTAGGACACCCTCCACTAAGTGGCAATTACAATGTCCATTAAGTGGTAGCTATTATTATTTTTTTCTATTAATATTAGTGCAAAGACTCGAAAGTTAGGGAAATAATTTCAGGCAGTCACCTCTTGCTACATGCCTACTTTGCTTCCTTATCCCTTCCATGTGTACTAGAGCAGTGATTCAGTGAAGGGCATCCATTGGCAGCTCCAAGAAAGCAAAAGCTCATCCTTCTGGCAGAGGAGGGTTATCCTTCCCTGGGCTAGAGTTCCAATCCAGTGCTCAATTCCTCCATTACTTTACCAGGTCCATCCTGCCCAGGGGATGGAGGGCTGCCTTCCAGAAGAGTAAATTGCCTTCCTAAAGCTGCTGGCTGCTGAGTGATGATTTGGAAACTGTCCTGCTTCAAATATAATTCTGTGTTGGGCTCCAGGGGCCTCTTGTGGGTTCAGGTCACACATCAGGCAGAACCGAAAACATTTGATTTACCACTTGCATAGCAACAAAGAAGACTGGTGTAGAAATCACACTTGTTTTTTTTTTCTCTCTCTCTTCTTTTCCTCCCCGTAAATGACAATACACGGTTCTTACTATTTTAATAGACTGTGAATTGATTTGTGTGCAAGACGGAACTAGTGAAAGGGTTTGGCTGAGAATAAATTTTTTTTCTCTTCTCTGTGTTTCATTTTTACAGTAGAATGGGCTCTGAAAACCTTCCAGATTCTCTTACTTCTGATCACACTGTCTATTATAATTCTGCCCGATGGCAAACTTCTTACTGACTCTAAATTACCTTTAATCCTGTTAAGATCACTTTTTATTGAAAGGCATGCATTGTGTTGACATTGACGGGAGTCCAGAAGCCAAGATGCCCAGCCAGAGGAAAATAAACTCGAAGTTTTCTAATGCTTGTCATTTTCATGCTGGGCCCAGCTGTGTAGCCTCTTGGAGGATGTAGCGGGTTGGGGTGTTTCGTGCAGATAATGGTGGGCTCCTGGGTGGTGTGGAAAACTTTCCAGCACAAGGAAATGATCTTTTGAACCCAGTGGACTGAAAAACCAAAGGCCATCCTGAGCTAAGATAGTATAGTTCTATTAGTGAAAAGCCCTTGCATGGGGAAATTGCCTGTGCTAAAATCTGTGCACAAATTAAAATAACAGGGCTAAGGGGGAAACTATCTCTATAAAAGGCTTTTTGACTAGTGGATAATAATATCCTTGTCACATTAGGACCTGGGGACCTAAAGATATAGGAGCTTATTTATACAGCATATGGGCCTTCCCTACTAAACTTTAGACTGTGCAATACAGCCATTCTTGGGTGCTTATCTGATGAGTTTGAACGCTGTGCCAAAGCATACTTTTGTTCTTATCAAGAAAAAGGAGAAAAACAAGGTCTGAATATCATTGCTGTGTGTTTACACCTTATAAGGTTGATGTCATCTAAAAGCCCCATTTTGGCTAAATGTTTTGCATGTGTAAGTTCCCTGTAATTTGCATGGGGTTTTTTTTTGGCAACAAGGACTGTTAACATTGCTGTTTTGATATGGCTTGTAAATTTTATTTAAATGCACACCTCGGTTTGGAATAGCTTCATTAGTAAGGGATGAATTGGGAAAAAAAAAAAAAGCTGTCAGCACAAATGCTGTTCATTTTCTAGGGTGACAGAAATCAAAAGTGCCAAGGACTGTAACAGCTGAATAGCTAACTTCATGTATCACAGCACTATCTGCACGGTGGGCCCTCCTCACTGATTGGACGGCAGCTGCAAATTTAATTCCATGACAAAGACAGTGTGAGCAACGAACGGGCTGTCACGTATTTGAAAATTGTGCCATGCAAGTAAATACCCAGTTCATAATTCTATAAAAGGATGAGGGCAACATTTATTCTGGAATTAAGCAATAGTGAACCAGATAATTCTTTGAGCTCTAACAATGGACTAGAGTGTCTAGTACCAGTACACCTTTTCTGTAAACTATAGCAGAATTAAGATAGTAACCAACTGGTTTTATTTCCTGCCTCTCTTCTGCCTTCTTTCTCTCTCTTCTGCCCCCTTACCCCCCTCTTTTCCTTTCCTCCTCCTTTTCTCCCTGTCACTTTATTTTTTCTACCTCATTCTCATCCTACTGCTCTGTCCTACTCACTCATTCACTCACCCACTTGCTCACTCACTCATTCTTGTATCCTTTCATCAGATATTTATTAAGAACCTATTTTACCTCAGGCGTTGTAGGACTACATTGTGACCAAGACAGATACAGCTTTGGTCCTCATGAAACTTACAATTTATGTGGAAATGGTGTGGGATTTTCCAAAGGAAGACCAACACATGCTTAGGGCACCAGCCAAGGAGCTGCCTTCTGGCACTCTTTTAAAAATTAAGCTTGGCATATGATATTTGGAGCAAAGCAGTCATGATGGGAAGTAAAACCTTGCTGGACATCTTAAACTTATTTGAAAGTTTTGATTTTTTTTTTCTTAATTCAAAATCCATATGGTGTTGGAGTAGACACCATTATCCTGTCAGAGCTTCGGGCCTCTAAAAGTCTTAATTGAGAACATGTGGGGAACAAGTAATTAGACAGTGACATTGAACAAGTAATTAGAAGTGTGAGGAGGGCTGTAAAGGAGAAGCACAGAGTCCTATGGAGCATGTGACAGGGGGGCCTAACCTCCCTTCATTTTTCTTGATGAAATCCAAGGCATGCACATTTCAAACTACAGTGGAATAAAGCCCTTGAAAGAGTTTATGTTTACAGTGCCCCTGAAGTGGGCAAGGGGTGGGGAGAAGTAATTTCTCTTTCTGACTGCCTATGAATTGGATAAAAACACAGTTCTGGGCAGACTGAGAAAGAATTGAAGACCCTTGAAAAACAATTTGCATAGCTAGGATAAATATTTTTTTACTTTGACAAAATTGAATAGTTGGACGATCTTGACCTCAAGAGATAAAAATAATTTTCTTTATCTCCAAATGGTAGGGAATAAGGGGAAGGGAAGCTACAAATAATGGCCATGTCACCTGCATTGTGTGGATAAGCTTTAAACATTCTTCTCCTCGTGGCTTTGAGGTTTTCTAGAGGCTTAATATAAAAACTATTGATATAGGGACTATTTCCTGGGATGGCTTTCTGATTACTGTAAGTATGAGCATATTGCTTGATCCTTAAGAAGTTTGATGGAAAATTATACAGCAATCATAGTAATATGTGGGCTACAATGTTTAGCAAATGCCAGTGGTTCTCAAACATGAGTGGGCCTTAGTATCACCTACAGGTCTTGTTAAAACATGGATTGCTGTACCCATTCCTGAATTTCTGATTCAGCATGTCTAGAGAAAGCCCTGAGAATGTGTATTTCTCAAGAGATGCCAGATGCTGACCACTTTGAGAGGCCTTAGTATATGCCAGTGAGTCAACTAACATTAAGGGTGGCAAGGTAGGTGGCAAGAGCACTGGCCTGAGAATCAGAAGATGCAAGTAGAGCTTCCAGTGCTACTGTTTAAATGCCTTGATCATCTTAGTCTTGCCATTGAACTGCTCGAAGTTTCTTCCCTCATTATAGAATGCGTGTTCTTATAACAAGGTTGTTACAAATCAAATTATATATCTGAAAGCATTTTGTAAACTGAACAAAACCCTCTGAGATTTAAAACTTTTTCTCAGATCTCATCATGATCGTCCATCTCTAGCTAGTGTGTCCGATGAACAGATGCCCAAAGATTGGGGAAGGCTTCCCAGAGGGAGGAGAGACCAAATCTCTGACCTCCAGTAATCTTGGTGACATGAAGCACGCAGTGCAGACTATTGATAGGCCACAAATCAGACTTTACAGAAAAACTGGGGGAGAACAATTCTATGGTGTTTTGGCACTCTGTCATTTTTAGGGGGGAATCAGAGCTGCCATTTTTCTCAGTTGGTTCCAATTCTGGGTGGATGGATGAAGCCTTTTGGCCAAGAGGGGCTATACCTACTTCAAGAGTAATAGAGTGTCATCAAAGAATGCTATAGTTTAAAGACTTACTGCTGTAAAAAAAGAAACAAGCAAACAAAAAAGCCAGAAAACAGGCAACATGATATCTTGGCTGCATGAAGCAACTCATTCCTATTAGTTGAGGAACGCTACATGTCATTTTTATTTTCTGGTGTATTTCCCCACTGTACAGTTCCTATTATTCAAATTTATTAAGGCTTAAAAAATTTAGACCTTAAACGAAAAAGCTTTCTGTCCCCATAAGCTAAAACTGAGGCCCTGTATTATATTGATTGTCAGCTTCCTAAGATTCTTTATCTCTAGTCTCAGCTGAGCTCTACCAGTGCGAGCTGTTCTAGGAGAAATAGATGACTCTGAGCCCTGGTGAAAATTTGAACATCGACGTGTCCTCAAAGCATACCTATGAGATGTACTGGGAGCACAGCAAAATTGAGAATCCCTTCCATGGGGTATCCAGAAATCCTTTATTTGGCCGTTAAACTGTTCATAGAACTTATCACTTTCAAGTGGTGACAGCAAATCATTGAGAAAGGTCTTTCCTGTCCAGCAATGACAAAGAAAACATCCCTGAGTATCAGTTGTCCTAGTGGTGGTTGTTCTGAGCCCTGGGCACATGCAAAGCAGCTTGTCAGGCAGTCCTGAAGGTTTTACTTGAAATATGGTTTTTCCCTCAAGTGTTGGGGGTACACGTTTACTTGTGTTTTAATAATTATGGGTGGAAGATTTCCTGTAGGAGGCTGAATAGTCTTACTATAACATTTCTAAAGGAGAATAATAGAGAAGGGAAGAAATCATACTAAAAATAGGCCAGGACTGAAGGACTACTAGCAGGAGATCATTGAGGGTACTTCTTAGTTCTCATAAGAGTGAAACATCAGCAGCTGAAAGATGCAAGTCCAAGTTAACAGTCTGGACTCCAGAGACAGACAGGGTTGAATTCCTTGCTCCACACTTTCTAGCTCTCTGAACTTGGTTGGACAAATTAGCTTTTCAGAACCCCTGTTTCCCCAAGTACAAAATTAGCTTAAAAATATTTCCTTCCTTACAGAAGTATGGTGAACGTTAGATGAGAGAATGTCTATTCATCTCACCTAGATTGCATGTTTCTTTAGGGAAAAGAATAAGAACTTTATACATTTATTTTAAAAATATTGTATTGAGCAACTACTATATGCTGGGCCATGGAGACATCTTTCTCCAGTATGTTACCGCATCCCATTGTGATTAATTTCATGCTCACAATGCAGTTAACACTTAAGTATACTTCCTGAAATAACTGAATGAAAGTTTCCTATTTTGCTCTTTTAAAATATGACCTAGTGTGGGTCAACTCTTTATTCACCTCTCACATCCTCCTTAAAATACGTGGGACTTTTAATTTGGACACCCTATTATGGAAAAGATGGAATGGTAAAATGTCTTCCCAGGTCTCCCATGTCACAGTTTTTCCTGTGGACATGCTTGACTAAAACTTAACACAAGGGAAGTTTTATTTTATATGGGATAAAATATATGCAAAAAACCATGACTATGTTACTATCATAGTTTGCATTCTTGAAGTTTGGATCTAATATTTGATTTAGGCATTTTGCCCCCAATGAAATATTGTATGTTATAATGTAGCAGCTAATAAGATCTGATACAGTGACTTTAGATTGAGTTTCATTAAAAAAATAAGAGCATAAAATGTCTTCCTAATAGTCTTAATTAGGGAAAATGGAAGATCATAGTATTTCTATATTAATGCACCAACTTAGATAATTGGGATAATATGAAACGTGTAGCGAGAAAAATAGGAAGTTTGGAAGCCAAGGGAAAAATAACCCACTACTTTCCAGTTTCTACTATTTTTGGTTTGGGACCAAGGAAGCTCACCAGATGTCGAACACAACGTCTTAAAGTAATTATTCTCTTTCATGTGTACAAGTCAGTATCCTCCTACTGCAGCCCTGTTTTGTAGTGACTACTTCCCTGGTAAAGGCATTGTTCCCAACTCGCTGCTTCATAACAACTACCACTCATCTCCTGATTAGGGCATTGTATGAAAACAGTACATTCATCACAGGGTTCTCACTAATCTCTCTCCTTTCATCCAGAGCCTTCCAGTTTTTCAGAGAACTCTGCCTTTGCATTTTTAGTTGAATGCTCCTAAAAGTTGATATTCATGAATTCTGCTTGCCTGAAATCTCTGTTCCTACCTCACTATGAAGGTCTTATCTGTCTCTTTTATATTTCAATCTGGTTGGGGAGTGAAATTAGTGTTGGTTTCCTAATTGGAAGCTACATGGGGCATCCACATGATGATAACTGTATACAGAACTCAGTCTACCCAGCACTCTGAAACAGAAGGTCGCCATTTTGTAAAACCATAGAAAATGCTACCAGGCATTTTACAGAATTGTGAATCAGGATAGAATGGACACTAATTGCTTCTTCTACAGCTGTTAATATTCCTCTTCAGTGGCCAAGTAACCCTTAAGACAGAACAAACTCTCTTAGACGTCTGAAAATTTCCTACAAACTGAAGTACAGGTTTCCAAGGTGACATCTGTGATGAGTTGTCCATCGATTAACATGAATGAAGAGCTAACATTTCTGAACAAATAAAATATTTTAGACAGAATGAACTGATTCTACTGAAAGGATAAAGTGATCAAATAAAATTCTTTGTCTATAATTTTAGGGAGTGTTTGTGTTATTATGTTACTTTATGCAGTGTTCTGCAAAGCAGGCATGAAAAGTTAGCATATCAAGGGATGGATAAACCAATCCAACAGAGTCCATACCCATAACGAGTTATTAAAACTTCCTTCTATATTTATTTTTATCTAATAATTAAGAAAAAATGTAAGCCTAACTAGTATTTAAAGTAAAAATTTGCAGTAGGAGATGTTTATAATTCATAGGTAAATATACATATATTGGGACTACATGCCCTGAAAATTTTTACTAATGGGAGTATATGTTACTTATCTATTGCTGGATAACAATCATCCCAGAACATAACATCTTAAAACAGCAAACATTTATTATCTCAGTTTTTATGGGTCAGGAATCTGGATGTAATTTAGCTGGCTGCCTCTAGCTCAAGGTCTCTTTATGAATTTGAAATAGAGCTGTTGACCAGGGCTGTGGTCACATGTGAAGGCTGAACTAGAGGAGATTGTTTTAAGTTCACTCACCTGATTATTGGTAAAATTCAGTCCCTCTCAGACCGTTGGCCTGAAGGCCTTAGTCCTTCGCTGGCTGTTAGCTGGAGACCTTTCTACTTTCCGTGCCTTTTTATAAAGTAGCTAATCAATATGGCAGCTGGCTTTCCTTAGAGCAGTTGAATGAGAGAGGGAGAGATAGTATCCAAGTCAGAAGCCAAAGTCTTTTACAACTTAATCTTAAAAGTGGCATTCCATCAATTTTGCCATATTCTATTCAGGGAAATAGAATAGAAACAAGTCTGTTCAATAGAACAGAATAGAATAGAATAGAATAGAAGTGAGTTGCTAAATCTAGCTTATTCTCAAAGGGAGGGGATTATACAAGGACTTAAATACAAGGAGATAGGGATTTTTGGAAACTACCTTAGAGACTGCTTGCCACAGAGGGCATGATCAAAAATTCTGGAGACAATTTTTTTTAGAGCACAGGTCTGTAGACTCTTTTGTAAAAGTCAAGATTGTAAATATTTTAGGTTGGGTGGGCCATATATGCTTACTACTGCATATTCTTCTTTTTAGTCTTTAAAAAATTTAAAAAGTATTCTTAGCTTGAGGACCATACAAAAATAGGCCACAGGGCAGATTTTTCCTTCCAACCATTGTTTGCTAACACGTGCTCTAGTAGACTGTGAGGTAGATTTCAGCTCAAAATTCTAAAGATTTCCAACGATTAAGGCTAACCAATAACAGAACGTTTGCTCAAAAAATTGGATGAATCACTTATTGAATTGTTTAGGCAGAGTTACAAAGTTGTCTCTCACTGGTTTAAGAGTGGTGAGGTTGGGGGGTAAAGCAAGGAAAATGGACCAGTTGAGCCCTTACCAAAGTCAGACATTAGTTTCACAATAAAAAATCCCCTGGATGAATAAGGTTGGAAATGCTATGTGCTCTATCTAATTTTGAGAGAAATACAAAATTTTAACTCATCAAAGTCTCTGGGAAGTAAAGAAACTTGTTTGATTCTGTTTCCTTTGAAATTATTTGACCAAGGAATCTCCCACCCCCGTTAATTTTAATAACACCTAATACTTTTATTCCATGGAACAAACCTAGATTTGTTCCATAAGATTCAATGACATATATGATCTCTTCCAATTTTTAACGTTTAATTTTTATTTTTTCTTTATTTTTTATTGAAGTATAGTTGATACACAATGTTACGTAAGTTACAGGAATGCAATATAGTGATTCACAATCTTTATAGGTTATATTCAATTTATAGTTCTTATAAAATATTGGCTATTATAAATAAACATTGTATGATATATCCTTATAGTTTATTTTATACCTAATAGTTTGTACTTCTTGATCCCCAACCCTCACATAGCTCCTCCCCGCTTCCCTCTCCCCACTGGCAACCACTAGCTTGTTCTCTAGATCTATGAGTCTGCTTTTTTTTTATATTTACTATTTTTTTGTATTTTTTAGATTCTACACACAAGTGATATCACACAATGTTAGTCTTTATCTGTCTGACTTATGTCACTTAGCATAATGCTGTCCAAGTCCATCCATGTTGCTGCAAGTGGCAAAATTTCATTCTTTTTTTTTGTAGCTGTGTAGTATTCCATTGAATATATATACCACAGCTTCTTTATCCATTCATCTGTTGATGGACACTTAGGTTGCTTCTGTATATTCCTCCAACTTTTTTAGTTCATGATTCTATACATTGTAAGATAATATTTGGTTCTCTTAGCTTATAGTTTTATGTATATCTGCTTCCCTAAAAGGTTTAGTTCAAGTTAACATTTATCAACTACTTATATCAGGCCAGGCCCTCTTGGCAGGCATGGAAAGGTAAAGGTAATATAGCTCTTGTCCTCAAAAACACGTTAATTTATTCTAACCTCTGAACTTTACCACAATGCTTTTCACACGGACGGTACTTAGGAGAGGTTTGTTGAATGAATGAAGATTGAAAAACAGTGCCTTTTGAGTCATTTGGGATTATGGACAGATAGAAGAACTCAGTAAATGTATATAAAATGAATCAATGAATTCTGGACGAAAAGTAACAATGCATTCAGTCATCCTGAAGTTGCCATACATCTGCCAAATATGTTCCTGAGCAATCAAACTAAGCTTATCACCATTATAAATTAAGAAGCTTAAACTAAACTTGTACCTCAGAAATTTGGATTCATATTAGAATCTGCCACTTTAAAAATAACCCTTGCAGATTCAGTTGATGTCTTTCCACTAGATGGTTTGATACGACTGTGGCTTTCATCTTTGTATAATAGAGTATTATCTGGTTACAACACATGATTCAATTAACATTATCCTTTAAATTTCTCCATCCTTTGTTGAAATGCTTAAATTTATTCCTCTTTTATCCTTGCCTCTCCTTTCTCAATCTTAGAAACTACTGTCATTAATCTATATCTTTTGAGGTTATCATTTCACTTTAGCTAAGAACCATTTCATTCTTATCATCCACAGTGCATCATCTGGGCTGTTCTTCTCTATCCTGCATATTGCCATCAATATTCCATCCTTATATATTTTTAATCTCAGCCAAGAATGTTGCATCATCTTCAATTCTGGTCAGATAAAATGAATGTTCCATTGGATATGTAAACGATCCTCTAAGCCAGATGAATTAGGTGGTTTTGCTTTTAGTGCTGAAAAAAGATCTTTATCTTTAAATCAGACATTAGGGAAACAAACGAAATGTTACTTGCTTGCATATTTTTAAATGCTAATTTTTTTCACTTCCCCATGAAGAAAAAAATGGCATTTGCGACTCAGGATTTGCTCTGGAAAATGAAGTCTTTTCATTTATTTACAAAAAAGGAGGAACAGGAACACTTAGGGAAACTTTTATTCCTCGTCTATCTCTCCAGCTGTCAGGTTGTAACAGCACTGGCCTCTGTTTACCAGGGCTGGAAGCAAATGGATGTCCCCCAAATTAGCCTGGGAAATCAAATTCCAGAATGTTTTAACTGGAAAGAATCTAAAATGATACCTGGTCCAACTTTCTGTTTTTATAGTTGAGGACACTGGGGCTAAAGGAAATTAAATGAATTATTAGAGGCCACACAGCTCTCAAGACTAGACTGGAGACTAGGATTTCTGGCTCCCAACTCAGGGCTCTTCCTACCTGTCAAAAACCAAGCTCTGCACACTGAATAAAACAAAGGAAAAAGATGAGTTTATTGCAAAGTTTCCATCAGCGAGCCAGGAAACTCAAGACGATGGGAGCAATGAGTTCCAAGTTGCTCACAGACTAGGGGATTTTTATGCAGTAAATGTAGAAGTCATTTAGTTTTTGGGGTTTTTTTTCAGATTATTGGTTGCCTAGAGGTCTTCTTCCCTATTGGATTAGGGACTCTTGAGTTGGGAGAACAAGGAAGTCTGGAGATAGCATGAACACACATGGCATTTGGGGAGTGGCTGTCTTGCTCTGCTGATTGCTGAGAAGAGTTATAAGTTCCTGTATGGTTAGGTTAAGGTTCCATTATGCTCCTGCACTGACCATCTCCATTCTGTCTCTGACATAAGTGACTCCACTAATTTGGCTCTACATACTTCATCATATCATGGTACATTCTCTTCATCAGCTTTGCTGAATATTTAAGTGAAGACTTCATGAGCAAATCAGAGTCGTTAACAACAGATGCTCACTGGGACCCCCAAGTGGAATAGCAAAGCAAAATAAGCCTTAAAATAATATAATAAATGGAATTTTGACTTACAACTAGGTAATCTATGGTGGAGGAAGAAATATGAGCATGGGAGTTATTAGTGGGTGGGTCTCCCTTAGTGTTGAAATGACGAGTTGCATCAAGACAGAATAAAGTCCACAGAGAGGGAAAGCATACATGAGAGGTGAAATGTTTGGGAGGTTTAGATCCTCTGATGCTCCTCTCCAGAGGCCTAATCTGTATTTCATTTTCGTCGCATTTTACAAAGAGATTTAAGATGTTCTGAATGTTTAAAGAAACAAAACAAGTGGTTTGGATGTTGATATATCTGAAGGGTACCTTCCTTTGTTATCTTTAAATTTATTTATTAAAGATTCAAAAGAAACTTCAGACAATTAATGGGATACAAAACAAAATCTATGATGATCAGCAATAAAAAATCAATAGAAATCATTCTGATATCAAAAGGTAAATTGTAACTAAAAATTCAGATGATAACCAAAGCAATAACTTCCATTATGATTAGGTGTCCATCAAATCTACATCCTCTGTTTATGATTTTGGACAATGGACTAGCTCCTGGTATCTTTTTTTTTTTTTTTTTTTTTTAGCTCCTGGTATCTTATATTTCAAACTTTGTTTCTTCCTCCAAACCTACATAATTCCAGTTATGGGAGCCTGAGTTCATATTGTGATTTGGCCCCTTTCCCTGCATCTTTATGTCAGGAGGCAGGTTAACTCCAATTCCCGGTGGTAGAAGTTCCTTAAAGCCATCCCTACATCCCTGTGGATATCAATAACTTAGCTATACATGAAAGTGACTGTGAATACAACTATGTAAACCCATCCTCCTAAACTCAGACAAAGTGTGTCCCAAAGCAACTTTCCCATTTACCAAGAAAAGAAGAGACCCGGGGAGCCAAATGACATGACTTTGCTCACTCGCTGGTCTGTATGCTACTAGGGTTAGAACCCATGTCTCTGGCTCCCAGTCTGGTAGCATATTCCCTACTTCATTCTTGGATGCCTGGGTTTTCCTGAGCTTCTCACTACACTTCCCCCTGGGAGCTGGGGAAAGGAGGACCTTAGGAATCTCCCCAGTTTTCCAAGGGGATGATTGTCAACGTTTCCTAAAAACAAATATTTCATTAGACTCTTCAAATGGAGGATTTTCAATGTATTCCCATAACTTGATGGTACAGGGCTCTCACTGTTGTGGCCTCTCCCGTTGCGGAGCACAGGCTCCGGACGCGCAGGCTCAGCGGCCATGGCCCACGGGCCCAGCCGCTCCGCGGCATGTGGGATCTTCCCAGACCGGGGCACGAACCCGTGTCCCCTACATCAGCAGGCGGACTCTCAACCACTGCGCCACCAGGGAAGCCCGGAAACACATTTTTTTACAGTCTGGTCCCTGCCTAGCTCACCAGTGTTCTTTCTGGCCCTTCTCCTAGGTGCACTACAAGTTTTCTTTGTTTAGGAATTTTTGCTGTCCTCTGTTTTTTTTTTCTTTCTGTTTTTCTCCTTGCTTTTATTACTGTGTGTCTCTGTGTGAAATGCCCTTCTGATTTTTTTTCCTGCCTGGCTAATTATTTCTAGGTTCAGCTTGGGATATAGAGGAAAAAGTCATATATCTCTCACCAATTTTTCAGTTTCCACCAGTCCCTGAAACAAATTGTATGCAGCACCATGTACCTAAAAATTACCTTCAAATACGGCAAATGGTTGCGTTAAAATATCACCTCTTAGCCCTAAGTGGGGACTATACAAATATTTCACAGACAATGTCTGTAGTTAGTAGGCAATACAGTGCAAGCCAGCTCTTGTTTTTAAATATTATGCCCAGAAGAGATGAAATTTTATAAACAGATGGATTCTTTTTGCTTGATTCACTAACGTTTTACAATTAACTAATTAACAGGTTTATTGCCAAAATTAGCAACAAAAAGTGTTCAGGAGCTTTGACCAAAGCAGTACTTTGCAATTATATAGATACCAAAACAATCTGCATGATAGTTTGAGGCTAAATGTTGCTCAAATCAGGATTTCACCTGCTGTTTTCAAATAAAAGTTGACAAATACAAAAATGAACCCTGCAGATTTCCACACTCCTTTCATATACACCAGTCTCTGCCTTAATTAATAATAATTACAGGTAACACAAACTATAGTTGTAAGGCCTAAATGTACCCAGATTGCTTTCAAGTGTGCAAAACTGCTTAACAAACACAGTTCTGCAGAACGATTAGAAACCTTTTTTATGCGACATCCATCTGCTCTCCTCTAGCTGGCAGGACCTTATTTGACCTATTCAACTTTATCTCCTCCTGTTCCTTAACCACCAGCTGGGTCAGTCTCCTGTCCTGTGAGTCATCACCGCACTGCTCCTCAGATTCTACCCCTCAACCCTCTCCAGCACATCCCAAGTTTCAGCTATGTTTAAATCCTTGTGTTTCCTTGAATATGCCACACTCCGTATTTTGCTTTGGCGTGAGCTATTTTCCTGCCTTGCCTACCTTCTGGGCTCCTTTGTGATTTAGTTTGGGCATCACCTCTTTTGGGATGTATTCCCTGATCAACTCCCTATTTATGACTCCAGAAGATGGCATTAGATTTAGGAGGGGAAGGAGGGTCAGTTATGTTCTCTTTTCTTGGTGTCCCTTCACGGAACTGTAAGCAATCTGCAGAAAGGGAATACGTTTTTGATTTTAAAAATAATTTTAGGTTCAATAAATATCTATGGAAGAAGGAAAGAAAGAAAAGAGGAAAGAGAGAGGGAGGGAGGCCAGAAGAAAGGGCAGGAGGAAGGGAAGTTAGGAAGGAAGGAAGGAAGGAAGGAAAAAGACAATGCCATGTTTTTGCTTATTCCTAGGCACTGTTTTCAGAGTATTCCCTCTGTCTGGAATTTCCCAGTTTATCTCTCATAATCGCCATGGAAGTTTCTGTTTGTATCATACCACTCATTCTTACATTTTTATAAGCCTTGTTTTATACCTTTATTTTTTCTGGCATGAAAAAAATCTGCTTCATCTATTAGGTTATAAGCTTCTTAATGGTGGAGAAATGGAACCTCAGTATTCAAAGGGACATAGTGGAATATGACCTATTCTAAGTCCTTTCCCATTGTGAGAATCCCATTGGTCATAGTTCTGGTACTTCTGAAAATTCCCCTGAAGCTTTTCTGGTGCCTAGTCCTTGATAAACACGCTCTGTGCATGATTGATCAATGAAACATTCTTTGTGCTTAATAAGATTAAATACTGCTCTTATTATTTTATTGATTTATTAAATTAATTGCTTTTATATTTATACCCTGCCATGTTTCCCAAAACACATGTGATTGGATAAGAATCAGTTATGATCTCTTAACCTTATGGTGTGACTTGAGCAGTGATTAAAGTATAGCATATGTGCCTTTATGGCCTGATTTTCTAGGCTCAGTTCAGCTGACACTTCCTCCTAGAAGCCTTCCCTGACTTCTCCACCATGAGGTAAGTAGTCCTCCTGTGTACTTCCAAAGCACCACTGTGTATAAATTCATCACAGCACTTAGCCTTTTCTATTACCTGTCTCCTGATTTTACCTGCCTCCCTCACTAGGTGTCCACCGCCTGGAAGGCAGTGACAGCATCTTCTTTATCTTTGTGTGGCCACTAACACAGGGCCTAAGACATGGCATTCCTCTCTCAATCCAGCAACTGTTATGCTACAGGAGATCTCCTCTTTATAGAAACAAGCCTGCATACATACTCCCCTACAGAAAAACCTCTGAGGACTCATTTTCTGTAGGAGCAACTACAAGCTCTTTAGTTTGGAATAGACATCTTTTATTATATGGCCCATTCTACCTCCCAGTCTCATCTCTACCCTCATCCTCTGAACTTTTCAGGGCTTACGTGTCCATTTACCCCTGCATTACCTTACATGTTAAATGGAAATAAACAATCTTTCTTTCCATTGATCTCTTCCAACTGAATATTTCTCTTCTTGGAAACGCCCTGTCCTTCCTTAAAGATTCAACTCAAACATCACCAACTCCTTGGTATTCTGAAAGCACTTTGACCCAACATACCACATAGCCATCATTTAAATAACATTTCAATAAGCACCTACTAAGAGAGAACAGGAAACCAGGGACTCACTATGTGAGCGTGGAGTCTCTTGACTTGTTTACTTCACTCACCTGACTAGGCAGGAATCCTGATTGTTTTGTCTTTGTACTTCTAACAAAACAATGTTTGTCTAATGATGACAGTTTGGATGAATTCACTTTTGGGCATTTCTTGGTCGTTGATTCATTATCTACCTAAAGTCAATATTGCGTTTTAACAACTAGTCATGCTACAGATCATTTATGAAAATGTAAATGACTACAGGTAGTACTTCCATGAATGATTTTTGTTTTCAGAGCACTACATTAAAAAACTCTCTGTATTTATTCTAGAAACTGAAGACGTCTTAATGCTACCATCTCTCTAATCTGTTCATTTGGAATTCCATTCTTTCACTTTTGTGCATTCCTGTAGTTAATTTTTGCCTTAATGTTGTCTTTGACCTTGTATTAGATATAATGCTTTAATTTTTTAGTACAATGTATGGAGAATTAGGTATACAACTTCTCTACTGATAATGGTAATACTGATAACAGCAGTTTTAGTGTTCAAACTCCTTGCATATTTTATTAAAATGTATACTATTATTTCATCCCAGTTTCTTCAGGGAGCTGAGCAGACACTATTCAAGCAACTTTATAAGGAACACAAACCTTATAAACTATCATCGTTTTTTGTTGAACAGTAACCTATTGCTGTGCTTTTCATGGAGGAGAAAATGCACTATAGAAAGATACAGCCCATTAAGAAGTGAAATTCAGTAGGCACACAGTATGCAGTTAATGCATACAGAGTCCTACTGAAACAAGCATCACAGTCAGTTAAATCCACATCCAAGATCCAGAGCAGTCTCCAAGAAACCAAACCAAGAGCACTGAGTTCTACTAGGTTTTCTCTCCTCTTCTCTCCTCCCCTGGGAGAGCACATTTAAATAGTTGTATTTACCCAGAGTGAAATCACTCTTATCTGATCTCTACTTAATCAAATTGCTGGATTAATGCTTTTCTGGATTGATTTATTGCTTTAATTGACACTCTCCATTCCTTCTCTAAAATATATGTGCTGACAATTCCTACCGACTAACACTCCTGGCACTTTGAATACTCAGTTAGCAGTCCACATTTTTTTTAAGTATATTTTTTTGATGAAATATATCACACATGCAAAAGAGTATTTAAAACATTTATGATTCCTTTAAAAGAGAATAATAAGGTAAATACCTGAGTGCCCACCCTCTAGCTTAAAAATAGAAACGTTTATGCCCCTCCCTCATGGCACCCTGTCACTGTTCTCCCCGCTCCTGAACTCTCCGCATGGTAAGCACTGCCTTGAATTTTCTCTAAATTACTCTCTAAATTTCCTTTATGATTTTATATGTAAATATATGAAATATATTTTCTTATTTTTATCTATCTGTAAGTAAAATAATATGATGTGTCTATGTCTGTGTCTGTCTTCTGTGACATACTTATTTGGCTAAGTCTTATTTTCTTTTCTTTGTTTTATTTTTTCCCTTTATATGGTTGATGTTATGTGCTCAGTGTATTATTTTTTGTTACTCAAACACTTTTAACAGGTTTATTTAACCACCACCACCAATCACCACCACTTCATTGTCCTATGAGATATTCAAGGACCTTAAATACTTTAACCTTGATCACCCCTCTTTCCAATTTAAGTCTTAATATTATGTATTTTAATTCTCCTTTATTTTCCACAACAACTAAAATTTCTTATAGTTATTTTGAACAGTCAATGTTGATTTAAATTCACCCACACTTCCTATTTTTTTCTTATCATTCTATCTCAGATACTCTATGATTGTTTTCCTTCCGTTTAAAGTCATCCCATAGACTTTACTCTAGGGAGAAGCTGGGTTGAGCTTCTCATATATTATCTGTCTAAATATGTCTTTACCCTTTTTCTTGAACAATAGTTAAACTTTTTTCTCATAACATTGAGAGTATTATTCCATTACTATCTGGCTTTCATTGTTGTTATTGAAAAGTCATAAATTGGTCTAATATCCATTTCTTTGTGGGCAATTTGTCTTTTAAGATCTTCTCTTTTTTGGTGATCTTCAGTATTACGATGATGATTAAGGTGTCTATTTCTTTTAATTTAATCTTCTTGGGATTTATTGTAATACCTAGACCTGAATATTGGTGTCTTTAAATAGTTCTGGAAAATTCTCAACAATTTTTGAACATTACCTTTTCTGTATTCTCTATTATCTCTGTGGCAGAGGCAAAGCTTTGAACATTCAGGCATAGAATAATATTAGCTTGTCTAGCTGTCTGTCAGTTAGAGTTGAAAGAGCTGGAGTTATGGCCAGTGGAATGTGGGTGGAAGGGATGCTGGTTCCACTCAAGTTTGGCAGATATACAAGTGGTGCACCTGGTTATCATTTTGTGCGACCAGAGGAGGGACAACCTCAGGATAAAATATATATGGATTCATGGGAAGATGTGAATGTCCTGAACAGGTGATCAGACATCTGAAAGGAGAAAAAACAGAAGTCTCATGACAAGGTGATCTGGCATAGAGGCATGTAGGTGAATACACGGGAATAGATGCTAAGTGTGAAAATCTTTATAAGACGTAAATGTCCATAAGAGAGCATCTTCCATGAAAGAGGTACTGACTTGGCTGGTTGTCATTGGCCACCATCTGTCCTTGGCCACCCATTGCTGGTGTGATGGGCACGTGAATGAGATATCCATGGTGACAGAGATGGAGGCCGTGAATGGCCTCAACAACATGGGCTTACACTCATCAAGGCTGATAGTGCTGTTGCCACTGCTGAATGATCGATTGATTGATAATAGATATCAATGATGAGACCCTGATACAGCACCACTCTTTGAATAAACCAATAGCCAAGTGATGGCAAGTTGACTGCATTGGGTTCCTTCTACCATTGAAGGTCTAGTGATTGAGTCTCACAGGAATAAATACATATTCCATGTATGTGTTCTCTTTTTCCTGCCTTCAGGGGCTCAACAAAATAGCTAGTGGGAAGCAGCCGCATAGCACAGGGAGATCAGCTCGGTACTTTGTGACCAGCTAGAGGGGTGGGATGGGGTGGATGGGAGGGAGGTTCAAGAGGGAGAGGATATATATATATGTATAACTGATTCACTTTGTTGTACAGCAGAAACTAACACAACATTGTAAGGCAATTATAATCCAATAAAGATGAAAAAAAACCTATCAACAGATAAAATGATCCAGGATGACATCACGTTATAGGTTTGGCCACTTCATTCATTCTTCCAAATAGCCTTAAAATATCTGCCATTAAATTGAGAGAGAGAGGTATGTGGGACAAAAAAACAAAGAAATAAATCATATCTGAAAATGATGTCTCTCAGGGTACATCTGATATCATTATGGGCATGTGTAACTGACTGAAAGCAGATAGATCAGAAACTTAATTTTTTAGAAAACCTATATTGACAAAGAAACTATTAGTCTGGATTTTTTTTTTTTTTTTTTTTGTGGTACACGGGCCTCTCACTGTTGTGGCCTCTCTCGTTGCGGAGCACAGGCTCCGGACGCACAGGCTCAGCGGCCATGGCTCACGGGCCCAGCCGCTCTGCGGTATGTGGGATCTTCCCGGACCGGGGCACAAACCCGCGTCCCCTGCATCGGCAGGTGGACTCTCAACCACTGTGCCACCAGGGAAGTCCAGCCTGGATTTTTAAAAAGCATATGACTTTTACAATTTAAACCAACTTTTGGGTTCCAACTTTTCATAAACAGAAAATCAGTTGTGAAATCTGTGCAGACCACAAGAGTGATTGACTCCCAAAGCCCACTTTAGATGTGGCAAGTGATAGTAAGTAAAAAGGAATAATTTACAGTGTGACACCACAGGGCATAAGACCAATGGAAAAAGATTTTAAAATAGGAAAATTAGGGCTTAATCAAGGAAAGTCTCCTTTGAATAAGGAGCATGCACTATGTCTGCCCAGTGGATTTTAGTGAAATATTATATTATGTTATATTATATCTTTCATTCATTTCCTTTCAGAATGGAAATATTTATTGCAATTTTTTTCCCTTTCATCATTGTTGATTTGATAGGATGGAGCATAATGATGACTTTTTTTTTTTTTTTTTGCGTTACATGGGCCTCTCACTGTTGTGACCTCTCCCGTTGCGGAGCACAGGGTCCAGACGCGCAGGCTCAGCGGCCATGGCTCACGGGCCCTGCTGCTCCGCGGCATATGGGATCTTCCTGGACCGGGGCACGAACCCGTGTCCCCTGCATCGGCAGGCAGACTCTCAACCACTGCGCCACCAGGGAAGCCCAATGATGACTTTTTAATTCACAGATCTCATGAAAAGAGAGCCCATGTTTGAAGAGACTAATATGATTATTAAAATCTTTGGATTTTGAGCTGAGAGCAGTAACTAGATGGGACTTTGGGTTGGGATTGAGTGTGTTCTATGTGTGGGTGGAAGAATGGAATGGTTTCATGACTGAAGGGCAAACAGAGGCAGAGCTAATGCTATGCAATCACCTTATCATTTTTGATTATTCTTTGACCCTCCAGCCTTCTCTTCTCCTTTGGCAGAAACTGTGGGGACCACTCATTGAGATGGAAAATCCACAGTATCTCTGGGGCTCTTCAGGGGAGAATATTTCCCTGAACAGTTGACTGATTCATACTGGACTTTAAGTGAGTGAGAAATACACTAGTTTTGTTAAGCCACTAAAACTTGGGGCTTACTTTGTTGCTATGTCATAGACTAGCCTATTTTGACTAATACCTTCTCTTTCTGGACCACCAATTAGGTTTATGCTGGACATTTTCCCTCTATTCTTTATGACTCTCACCCCCTTTTATGTTCCCAATCAGTTTTCTCTCTGGGATGCATTCTAGATAATTTATTTGGGTCTTTCAGCTCATTAGCACTCTTGTCTGTTATCTCCAATTTGCTGTTTAATTTACCCATTCTATGTTTAATTTTAATTAATTCATTTTTCACGTCTAGGAGTGTAATTTAGGTCTTTCCAAATCTATTTAGTTGCTCTTTAGAGTCTCTTTCCTCTGTTTTACTTTCAAGCTTCTCTTTTATTTCTTTAAACATATTGAATTTGTATATTTTATACTCTGCATCTGATATTGCAGTTACTGAGGACTTTCAGTTCGGATTTGCCATCTCATTGTTTCTTCTGGCTATCACTTTTGTGTTCTGTGATTTTTGGCTGTGGTCTGCTCATTTTCCTTGGCACTTTATGACAATTTATTGAGGCAGAGCCTGTAGTTGGATTCCTCCAAACTACATTTGTGTTTGTTTAGGATATTTGGTAGCATTACTAACACAGGATCACTCTACTTGTTTGGAATTTTTTAAATTATTATTCAGATGGTAGCATGGATTTGGATTGTAAACTTCTATGATGATTGCCTATTGGTAACAAATTCTCAAATGAGATATTTTCTCTCTCGACTCAGCATAGAATCAATAAATGCAATGAACTGATAAATGAAATTTTCCTTGTGTCTCTTTTTACCTTGAGTAAGCAGTCCTTGGAAGCTGAGCCTAGTGAAGTTTGTCTTCACAGGTCCCATCCTTGGGCAAATCCTAGATTTTCACTCCAGTCCCCTTACCTTTTACAGCATCAAAGCAGAGCTCAGGAACTCCAGAGTTTACTAGAAACCTCTACATATAATTTGATTTTAGTATCTTTTATCTTTCAAGGTTCCTGTTTCTACTTTTCTTTGACCTCTGTGAAGGACTTCCTTTTACGCTGACTCAGCAGTTCTTTTTAGAAGATTGAATATATATGTTTTATCCAACAATTTAGCTGTGCCAGTCAAGAAGGTTGTTCAGAAAGATCTAGTTTGCCATACTGCTAGAAACAGAAGTCATTGTAGGCCACCCTCTAGAACTACACTCATGCACATGCACCTCTGCCAGTCAGGTTGTATGCTTAGCAAAATTAGAGATGTCTGTTACCAAACTGCCTTACTACATATGTGTTTTAGTATAAGTAATTAATTTATAGAAATATTATCCTGATTAAATAATTGAGTAAGAAAACTTTTGTCTATTATGGAATAATAATAGCAAGTCTCCATAAAGATGAGTTGTTTAAAAACAGCATTAAATTAAAACTGGGAAAAATAACAGTAATAGATTTGGAAAAATTTAGAAGACTCTAGAAGGATTCTGTACTCATATTATTTTGCAAGTGTCTTTAAGTTCTTGTTCCACTTTAGCAAAACCAAAATGGAAATTAATGCTGTATTATAGGTATGCAAGAAAGATGGCTGGGAAGCCAACTGAGAGAATTTTACTTGAGTAGAAGTTACTAGATTCACAGGCAAAAATTAGCAGATAAAAATATTTTAGGTAGGTATGCATCATTTTTTGTAATTCCTATATCTAACACGTTTTTTCAACAAACCGGTCCTGACTGTGGAAGGAAAAGAGCTGCTAGTAATCTTAAACCCACATATGTGTATTAGTTAACACACTTGATACTAGACTATGTGTACAGCAAAGATTTTTGGAGGTTTTTGTTTTTGTTCTCTAACTTTATTGAGGTATAATTGACAAATAAAATTGTAATATACTTAAAGTATACAATGTGATTCTTGATATATGTATACCTTGTGAAAAGATTACCTCAATCAAATTAATTAACACATTCATCACAGAGGTATTTGTTTTCTTGTAGTTCTAGAAATAGAAGGATGGGTTACATCTCAGCATTGCCCAGCAAATAACTTTTTTTTCAAGAGAATATTTTTACTATTTCAATGTGGGGGAAGTCTTCAACCCCATTAATAATAAAATATGCAGCTTAAAACAATTATTAAATAAAAACAATTCACAAATCTTATTGTCAAAATTGAAGATGATAACACCCAATTTTGGTGAGCAGAACAGTCACTTTTTTTTTCCAGCTCTGTTGAGGTAAATTGATAATATTCATATATTTAAGGTGAATGATGTAATTATTTGATATACATATACATTGTGTGATGATGCCACAATCATTTTAATTAACATGTCCATCACCTCACATAGTTACCTTTTACATGTTTGAGTGTTGAGAACACAAAAGACTCTCAGCAAATTTCATTACACTCTTAGCAAATTTCAGGTATCATTTTTTTAAAAAAATTTTATTTATTTATTTTTGGCTGTGTTGGGTCTTCGTTTCTGTGTGAGGGCTTTCTCCAGTTGCGGCGAGTGGGGGCCACTCTTCACTGCGGTACGCGGACATCTCACTATCACGGCCTCTCGTTGCGGAGCACAGGCTCCAGACATGCAGGCTCAGTAGTTGTGGCTGACGGGCCCAGCTGCTCTGTGGCATGTGGGATCCTCCCAGACCAGGGCTTGAACCCACGTCCCCTGCAGTGGCAGGCAGATTCTCAACCACTGTGCCACCAGGGAAGCCCTCAGGTATCATTAACTTTGGTCACCATGCAACAAACAACTTTTAAGTGGATGTTTCATATCCTTCATTCTTGAAAAAGTTGTTGGAACAGTTTCTCTTTAATCAGCACTTTTTTTTTGGTTACTACTTTTTACCTTCTTCATAGTTCCTATCTTCTAGAGTCTTTCCTTCATTTTCAGACTCTGGTCTTGGGTCTCTCTTTTCACAGTGAAATGTGACACTGATCTATTTTATGTAACAAAATACAATTCTCATTCTCAGAGGAATTTTGCCTTTGACTTTAAAAAAGCATTAACTTTTTTTCTTTATGATTTTTATTGGTTTTCTACTTTGTGCCATTGAATTTGTTAGGCTCTTCCATACATGATCTTATTTGAAGTCACATAACAACTCTGTCAGGAAGGTATTATAATTTTCATTTCACAGATAAGAAATAGAGATCCAGAGAAGCTAACTTGCCCAAGGCCATAAACTAGAAGTGGTAGAATTCAGTTTTAAAACCAGGGTTGCCTGATTCTTATGCTCAGGTTTTCTTATTATAGTATCACATTACCATCTACCCCCTTTGATATCACTTGAGCTTAATCCAGTATGTCTAGCTCTAAACCATGAGCATTGTTTACTTTCTTTCATAGCCAAACTAAATGCAGTCCAAACAATCTATTTGTCTTAATCTAAAATGAGAGGATTTTGAACTAGTTTTTCCCCTTTCCAGTCAAACTATCCTCTGGGATGACTTTATTTCAGACATTTAGTTTCCTCCTCAGCATGATCACTAGACTATTAGCTCCAAGATGACATTTTCTATCTTTTTCATCTTTGGATCTTCAATATTTTCTAATGCACCCAGCATGTAGTAGGCACCATATTTATTCAATTTGAGAGTTCCCTCTTGTTCCAACTCAAATCTTCCCTCTGAATTGCTTTCCAACCTCATTACCCAAATGGCCATCTTGTAGGGGGATTTGGCTTATGCTGTAGGGTATGTCTAACCCAGAGCTTCACAAAATTCTGAAAAGTATTGCTCTTCCATAAGAGACAGTTTCCAAAAGAGGAAATACTATAAATAAAAGAAATGCAAATTAGAGTACAAAATCTATTCAACTCCCAAATTATCAAAAATACAAGTAAAGATAATATCCAGTATTGGCAATGTTGCAATGAAAGAACAAGTTCATATATTGTTAGTGGGACTATAAAATGGTACAGTCTTTTCCAGAAAGAAATTGGCCAATATGATCTAAAACTGAAAAAAAAAAAAAAGATTCTTAGCTTTGACTCACTAATTCCATTTCTTAAATGAGGAAAAAGCTTTACATGTGAAGATGTTCTACATAGCTTTATTTGTAAGATTAAAAGCAATGAACCACCTAAACATTCAGAAATATTAAAATTATTACCTAGCTATAGTAATTTATATTAGTAGAATACTATACAGCCATTAAATTTGTCTTCAATAATTTATAATAATGTATAAAAATTCTATTTTTATTAGGCTGATTTCCTGTGAAGCAGAATCTGAGATGAAGGCTTTGTGCCAGTAGGATCTTTAGGATGGGATTCCATGGAACAGGCTTATAGAGCACAGGAGAGGGAAACAGGGAGAAACAAAATGAGGATGTTTTCATGTTGTCCATGGCTGATGAACTCAAACCCATCAGGATCTTCAGAGAGGTTTACGAAATATATCTCAGAACCATCTTCCTCAGGGATGAAAAGAGGATTTATCCACTGGCTCCTGGCTGTCATTGGTCAAGCATGGCTTATGGGCACACCTCCAGGTTATGCATAGGGTTCCCATGAGTCTCCCTGTCTGGGGAATGAGAGATGCCTTCAGGCTGGAAGCAAAAGTCTGTGGGAGGCATTGTCTAGCTGCATCAGGGCCTGCAGGGATCTGCCACTCCTGTAGTACTTGGATAAGTGGAGAGATTGGAGGGATTGTGTAGTGACGTACAAGATGTGCTTATTACACTGTTGCAGTGTTGGGAGAGAAATATGAGACCTAAAGTTACATGCTCAATAGGATCTCAATGAATTGGTGCATTCACTAATCTATTGGGTACCCAAGAGGTCCCAGGTTCTGTGAAAGGAAAGAATAGGACACAACTTTCCCTTTCGGAAGCGTACTTTCCAGGGCAGAAGGAGCATTTGGGGACGGGGGTGTGGTGCCAGACAATAAACAAATAAATAAGCAAAGTCATTAAAGGTTGTGATTAGGTAGAGGTTAGAAATGAAGAGGTATAAAACAAATAGACAATGCAATTGTGCTTATAAAAAGAACTCAGTAAAAATTTACATCAAAATCTTATCAGTGATGGTCCCTGAGTAGTAGAACTTATTCCGTGACATCTCTGTATTTTCCAAATTTTCTATAACAGGCATAGATTTCTCTTGATAAGCAGAAAAACCACAGTAAAGTTATTATTAAAAATTATTAAAAGAGAATGAAGTCATTCCCCGTTACCTGGCTGGCACCTGGAAGCGACTCCGTCTCCCAGTCTGTACTTGGTCTCTCTTCTGCATGGCTTTGGGCTTTGGATTCCCTTTCTACTTATTTTTCGCAGGCTTTCTGAACTTTCACATAGGGGAAACAGATGTATGGGTCTGTGAGGGTGGGTATGTGTGTAAATGAAAAGAAAATCCCTGAAAACAAGGACATTTCCAAAATTACCATACCCTTAACAAGAACTTGGTGAGGCAGTGCTCCTGAAATATACCCCAGTCGCTACTTGTTAACACGGCCAGCCATCCATGAAGTTGATTCTTTTTTTGGGTTTTAGCGTCTGAGCATTTAAATGAATGGTTTGGGAGCAAAGTCTATTACTGTATGCAGGATAGCCAGCGATTGTTTAAATTCAGGATAAACTATGGGTAGACTTAGGTTTTCAATTTTCAAGGTGCCCACTTAGCACTGCAATGGGCAACTCAGAATTGCTTTCCTGCTCCCCATTACAAGGTGTTGCCAGAAACACAAATCTATAAGGGGCTGTGCCGCTTACCATCTGCTTGATACTCAGGGTCTCCAAATGGCCTCAAAAGGTGGTGGCTGTTTGCAGCGCTCAGACTTTTGAATTGCATTAAGTACCCGTCTGAATTTTCTCTTTGGCTGACCTCTAAAGAATGGCAGAGGAGACCGATGCAGACGTCAAGTGCCCAGCAAAGGCACCTTCTGGGACAATCTTGCTCCCGTCCCGGATGCCAGTGTGACCAATTCAGCAATTGTGTCTTTCCCCAGGATAAAATGAATATTGTGTCAGTGAAGCTAGAATCAAAGAGTGATGATCTGAGAATCAGTGAGAAGGAAGATGCTGACCTTGGAGAGGTTTAAGAATGCCTTACGAATAGCTATCTGGAACATAATTAAAGGCATTTTTAACATCATAAGCCTTGAAGAATGCGAACCATCACGACTGCACACTGGGGAGTAAAAGATATTGCTTTTATAGCTGCAGAGCTTATGGTCAGAAGTGATAGGAAATATTAGAAATGTGACAGTTTTATAATAATTTTATTCTTGCTCATTGTGATAATTTTCATTTGAAGCTTTTTACCTTTGAATATCTTGAATTACATTAAGCCTTCCTCACTCCGTCCTTGTCCTGTAATATTAGAAGCTGAGGTTTTCATCTGAGGAATTACAGTAAATGTTACAGGCACAAGCAAACATATAATGGTGTTTATGATGCCTGTTATTTGAAGAATTAAAAGTTCTGAGTGAATTTGTCTCCCAGTTAATAAAAGCAATAGAGCCCTGAGTGAAATATTGCCTCTTCTTTCTTTTTATAGTGTCACTATCTCTTCTTGTATCCTGCTCCTTCTCTTAGCTGCTTTTTATTTTGGGTGTGAGAGGGGAAGGCAGGATGCTTTCTTTCAAATAATTTACTCTGCTCGATTTCTTTTTTCTTTGTCTATATTTTTCTTTCAAATACCATATGCATTTTCTTTACTGAATAAATAATATGAATATGAAAAACTCGGGTTAGAATTAGTGCTAGAGGTCATCTGGTTTAAATATTTCCATTTCTTAGACAAGGAAACAGAATCAAAAGGCTCAGTAGCAGCAGAGCTAGGACTACCATCTAGGTCTCCTGACACCACAAAAACAATGACTAGCATTCACTGAATGTTGGCTAGAGGGCAGGAAGGCTCTAAGCATTCACATGCATTAACTCTTTTGTGTGTGTGTTCCAATAAAACTTTATTTATAAAAAAACAGGTAGTGAGCCAGATTTCAGCTGTGGGTGGTAGTTTGACAACCCCTAATTCTTTTAAGCCTCAGAGTGTCTGTATGAGATAGGTCCTGCTATTATTGTCACCTCCATTTTATAGAAGAGTAAACTGAGGCACAGAATGACTAGGCAACTTACCCAAAGCTGGATACTTAATGAGTGCCTCCATCTGAAGAAACCAAGCTGTTTGACCTGAACTTACATCTCTGCTGCATACAGTGTCTGAAAATCTTCTCCATATTCTTTCCCTTCCCTTCTTTTCCTGGGATACTTTCTTGGAGGGAAAGTATATGGGTTAGCATGTAGAATCTCACACACAAGTATGTACTATGGACTTATCTGGATGATGATTTTTAAAAATTTGTTCTCTTTCTATGGTGGGCAATGCTGTTCAGCACTGTGCTTCCTCTTTTGTGGGGAATTCAAAAGAAGCAGCTGATAAGGCTCTTGCCTTTGAGAAGGTTAAAATTTAGTTCTGAAGTCAAAGAAATTAAAATCAGATATAAATTTACTGAGCACTTACTACATGCCAGTCCAAAATCATCTTTAACTTATGATCAAGTCAAAATTCAAAAGGCTGTTCATTAGCTTATTTGTTCAGAACTCCCAGGATACCCGACAAGCAATCTCTCAGCATATTTCTGTCAAGTTTTGTAGAAGAACTGTGATTATTTGACAGCTCTGATTTTTAAAACCCTCTTAAACATTTTCTCCAAATATGCTTGCATTTTCATTTTTTATCAAAAATAAGTTGATAACATGATAACTGCTTCAGACATGCCATTAATTAATGAAAGACTTGATCCCCACATCTCAGGGGACCGTGTCCAACCATCTATTGATGGCCAGCAGATTGCTTCACTTTTGCCTGAGTGAAAATCTTTGCTACTATGAAAATTTGTAAATTGACTGTTTGTAAATGAGGGGATTTCTGGATTATACATTACAGGTGGTACAAAGATTACAAAAATATTTGAAACAGAAGTTCTGTGTTTGAGGAATAGAGAATCCAGTTGAGATGAGGCATGATTGCATTTCTGAGATCTCTCCTGATTATTCTATGAATTCATACAAGGGTTAGCTTACTTTCTCATAAGTGTAGTCATTCACGATCTGTCAGTAGGTGAGCGGGCAAATATTGGATGGTATGGCTGTGAGCCATGTGATCGCAGGGGAAGAATTGCCTGCCTAGGTGTCAGGCAGAAGAACGTGTTTGAACTGAATCCTGAAAGTTGGTTAAGATTTAGAAATGTGGGCAGGAGTGAAGAAACAGATTGACAATTCCATTTTGACATCAGAACCAATTATGGAGTGAATCACAGCCGGAATGAACTTGGTCTCCCCTTCCGCTGCCCCTGCCCTATCCCTCTGTTCTGGCTGCGAGGAAGCAGTTTTTAATATGATTGGTCAAGTGAAAGCGTTCCTTAGGGCCATACTATTGTTACAGGCAGGCTTCCAGTTCTTACAGGTGGGAATGGCTTAGTTCCTTCTCCCTTGCGATATCTCTTCATTATAATAAGCAGATCTAGGCAGAGCCTGCCATTCTAGAGAACCATGGTTAATTATTTTTCAGTCTCTCTCAGCGTATGATGTGGTAGGTGACTCAGGCCAGTGCCCACCCTCTGTATTTACTCCTCATTCACTGACTCTTTCTCTCTTCTCTGTATCCTGGCGCCTGTCTTCCATTCCCCTCCACACAGATTTGACTTTGTATAATTGCCTCAGAAGTTAGATTTGCAGGAAGAGGGAGGGAATCTTAGGCCCTTCTTAGGTCTCTAGACAAAAACAAACTTGCTCCAATTCTGCCACGTAACAGAGTAAAATGGTAGGAGGCTCTTAGTGGTTCTTTTATTCTAAATGTCCTGCTTCTGTATTTTGCATAGATGTCTCTTGGGAACCTTATGGGGAGATAAGGATATTTGTTAGGGTAAGATTTGAGGTGTCTTAAGTTCTTGGCTATCAAATCTTTACTCTTATTCCCTAACATTAATATAAGTGTTTATCCTGGAAGAGGACACCTCAAGTTGATCTTTGTTGTACCAATAGATATAAAACTATCAGATGACTTGATTATAGCAGTTTGTGGTAGTCTTAAAATAATTATCATGTTCTTTACATTCTATTTCTTATAGATTTGATAGTTTATTTGCTAAGTGATGGAGATCGGATGCTTTAATAGCTCTGATTCTGTCAGTCACTGGACTGGTGTGTGTGTGTGTGTGTGTGTGTGTGTGTGTGTGTGTGTGTGTGTGTGTGTACACACATATACAAACCTCATGCTGGTCCACATGGTAATGCCATGTTGATTTTTCTGATGTCTAATCATTGGCCTACGTGATTTCAGTTTTAAAGGAATCCACTTTAGGCCAACTTCATAATTATTTACAAAGACTAAAATTGTATAACTCAACTTTGGAATAGTAGATGCCAACCAAGGAGCATCTAGATCATGTTTCTCAAATTATGGTCTGTGGTCTAGTCTACCTGCATAGGAACCACCTGGGACTCATGTCAAATATGCAGATTCATTGACTTTAGCCCAGATCTACACAATACACAGTTTGGGATAAGATACAAGAATATATATTTTTAATATGCCCCTTAATGTGATTATTATGACTACATGGGTTTGAGAACCAATGATTCTAGGCTATGTTTGTGTTGAGCCTATACATATAGAAGTCTAGATGTAGCCAAGGCATGAGATTCTGCACAGCTGGCTAAACCACAGACCTGGCTCCACCCTCGAGCCATGCTCCGTGATGAGGAATCTGTCTAGTCTCATTGGACAATTCTTTCTACAAGTTTCTTCATCACATGTATAGTAGCTTCTACCATATCTGCAATCTGACCATTTGTTTGAGGGTGATGGGATGTAAGAGTGACAGTTTTAATAAAGTCTCCAAGCATTAATTCCTTAAACTCAGCAGATTTAAAGGCAAGCTCACAATCTGCAGGAGAATGTGTAGCAATTTATGCATTGCAAGTAACTGGCAGAGTGCAAAACTGCAGCAAATATTTAAGCAAATTAGAAGAACTTTGAGACTTTTTGATAAGTCCCAGAATGGCCCTGGTAAGTCAATCTAAATTCTTGACCAATGTCTCATTTCCCAAGGAGTGGTTGGTATGTTTGACAGGAAAATTCCAGATATGTTTTAGTTTTTCACTGTGTTTTCTGTCACCATTATCAGAATTGATTTGAAGCCATAGCTAAAAGCTAAGCCAACACTTTATGTAGTTTGGCCAAGGTAATAAGATGTCTGTTTTCTGCAATGTTGATTCTTGAGCATATTGAAAATTGATTCACAGTGCCTTATTTCATCCAGCTTTATTTTTATTCATACTCAAATGCAGTGCTTTGGAAGGTAACACGCAGATGACCAGCAATTTTCAGAAAGCATGCTTTATTAAATGATATAATGTGTATCAAGCATTCAATGCAGAGCCTGATACATGGTAGAATTGAATGAAAAAATAGTTACAGAAATTTTTTTTAAAGTAATTAACCCTACTCTATTTCCTCTACAATACAAGGGGACAACTCAGCAAGAAGGTAGGGTATAAATAAGCACATTTGGAGAAGAATTTCAGCAGTAACCTGCCCATGTGAAAATTACAGAAAGCAAAGAAGCATTCCTATAAAGATTGATGCCTAACAGTACTGCTACCCTACTTCTTCCTTTCCTGCGGAGCCCACCTTCCAAAGCTTATAAAGCCTAAAGTATCAGTTCCTTGCTTGCCTGGCCTCCCTTGCTGCTAGGGCATTGGCATGTGTCCCAATCCTGACCAATGGGACCTGAGACCAAACCTGATAAGGACACTTGTCGAAGACTTTCCCTCCTGATGAAAGAGAAAGACAAACAGGGAGTACATCTTTCCCCATTTTTCTTGCTTTACATATTTTTGTGTGTGAGGATATGATGTTGGTGGTGTGGCCGCTATCTTTACACCATGAGGACAGGTGCAAGAGCACCACAGAGAAGATGACACAGAGTCCTGTTATTGCTGAGCTACTGAATGAACTCCAGAACCACTCGAATTCTTTTTTATGTGAGAGAAACAAACCTTTATTTCACAACATTTTAGTTTCTGGTTATTTTGTTTGCTGAAACTAAAAGTATCTTCTCTGATACAACTTTATAACAGCTACACTTTCCTTTTAGAATGCAAGCCCCATGAAGACAGGGACCAGGTCTATTTCACTCCAAATTACAGTGACTTTAACCCAATGGAAGTTTATTTCTCTCTTACACAAAGTCTCACCTGCTGTGACGGCTGCGTTATGTTGTCACGTGGGTTCCTTTTATGTTGTTGCTCTGCCATCCCGAAGGTGCTGCCTTCATCCATAAAGTTGAAGATGGCTCCCCGTGACATCTACATTCCAGCCAGGAGAAGGGAGAAAGGGAAGAGGAGAGGGTGCCCTGTTCTTTTAAAGGCACTAGCTGGAAATTGCTCCGTCACTTGACTTATTATCCTATTTGTCAGAACTTAGTCTACTGGGTACAGATATAAGACACATGAGAGATGAACTCAATACTCTGCATAGCCCTGTGCCCAGCTAAAAATTATCATACTGAAAGAAAAGTGGATATTGGGACACAAATAACAGTTTCTTCCATAGCATCACTAAAGAGAATAACAAATGTAAATAGATTCGAAATATGTTAACAAAACAAAACAATGAGACCTTGGTTTATGCCATTCACTCCATTAAGCTCTTTTGCAAAATTATCTCATTCACCCTTCACAATAACCTTATGACATAGATAGTGTTATCATCCGCACTTTGCAGGTGTAGACAAAGAAACTCAAAGAGTTTGAGCAAGTTGCCCAGTGTCCTACATTGAATAATTGATGGAACTTGTATTTAAATCAAAGTTCATGCCTCTGATGTTAAGATCTGTCTCACTGCCACCTGTCCCCGCCCCAATGGCCTCACCCTAATCCTACATTCTGTGTTATGTTTACTCTCTCTTCAGATTTTGCTTGTGAAATCCAAAGGCTTACATTTTTTACCAATTACCTCTTGTTCCACTTTTTTGCTTCTCCTGAGTCTTATTCTCTACCCTCTGTCTTTATAGCACCGCCCCCCAAATGGTACATATCTCTTTCTCTCCTTGGTTATTTCCGAGGGCCAGTTATTAAGGAATTGTCTCCCCACTCCAAACTGACCCTTCTCTTTTCCTCTTTGTCACGCTGGCACTGGGGCTCTGCAACCACATTTCTGCTTTGCTCTCTCCTCTCTGTTGTTTTGCCAAAAGGAGACACTAGAGGGAGACTGTGAGCAAGGCTGGAGGGGTGAAGGGACCTGCTACTTCCTGTTTTTTCCTGCTTGCTTTATTCACCTTCCGGTTCCTGTCCGTATCACTCAGGGGATGCTTCTTCACCCCAGCAGCTGAAAGCATGTTGAAAATTTTCAAACCCTTGTAGGACCAATCCCATCATGTACCCTCAGAGACACCAGCTCTAGCCGCACAGCACTCCCTCTTCGAAAGTCTGAGTTGAGTTTCAGCCTTATTGGGTCTTTGTTCTGTTTTAATGATGCTAATCTGTTCCCTTAGTTTTCCCATCCCTATGGGTGGTAGTTATTTGGTGCAACTGCTACCTCCACAATACTTCACAGTTTTTAAGTTATGCTAAGTCAGTTCTGGTTTAACTTTTTTCCTTCTCAATAAATCATTGGCTACATTTTATTTTTTTGGTTAGATCTATATTTCCATTTTCAGAAAAATCAAGAAACTGCAGAGACAATCCTTGATTGAGGACAGGATTCCATTCCTATGTCTCTGTCTACTCCATGTAGAGCTAACCACAGTCTGGGGAACACAGCAGATGAACACAGCAGATGAATGGTTTCCCTTGTGTACGCTCCTCCTAGCCCAGAAGCAAACGCGGTTCTCATTGACTGAGTTACTGTCCTGCTTGTGCTCTGGTAAACTCGGAAGTACTTCAAGCCTGAAAGCACCTTTGTTTTCAAGTATCTCTCCGAGGAATAAAAATCTGAGTGACTCTGCCCACTCAACAGACAGGAAAATTGAGGGGGAGCAAGGAAGTTGGCCAAGCTTTCAAATTAGACTGAAACAGGGACAAGACACCATCTGATTTTTTGGACTGTTTTCTCCTAAACTCCCTAGACAAGGGTGGGTGGGGAGCAGGCAAAATTGACCATTGACAGCAAGGTTGTTCCTCTTCTTTGACCTTTCTCATTGGCAAGTATAGTCCTTCATTTTCCTGGCCTGTTAGTCTGGCACTTTCCACAAGCAAAAATGTTCACTTCAGAGAAGGAAAATAAAGTAAGATCAAAGGCTCGCATAATTTCACTTCTCATGGAGGAGATAAAACCTCATCTAGCAGCCTGCTCCTTAGGAGTTATCCAAAGCACCCTGTCTCTGTGGTTCACAGTGACATGGAAGCAGCGGAGTGGACTTGGCACTACTTTCTGCAGTCACCAATGATACAAGCAGTGGCTTAGGCAGCCAAGGGAAATAACCCCTTGGAGGTTCCGGGAGGTGAGAGTAAGTCATGGGACTCCCACCAGGACCATGGGAGCTGCACATCTAAGTTCTTTCATGTTGTGGCGAATCGGAGCCTTGTGTTTATTTGGCACAAAGTACTAGTTTGGATATTCGTGGCCAAATGGCTATATCTGAGCCTTTCACCAGGTGACGTTTCTTTGATGATGTCCAGCACTATGGCTACCATGGCTCGGCAATTGTCTGATTGCATCTCCAAGCCTAGTATTTTTTCTTTTTCTTTTATTTTTTGATAGTAGGAGATCTTGCCAGAGGAGAGGCTGGATGATACGATAAGTTGCTTTGAAGATGGAGTGATATTTAATATTTTGAGTGACTGCTTCTTGTTGAAGCAATTGGGTTTTTCAAGGACATGTTATACATGTTTAAAATGGGATGTCTGGGGCTGCCACAGCATAATCGACTGTGAAATAAGCCCGTTGGAAAGGACAATTACTCCTGGGGCCTCAAATGCAAGTCAGACCTCCTGAGGCAGTAAGGGGAGGGTCCTGTTCAGTTCTAGTCAGGAGTAAATTTGACTGTTACTTCTGTGCTTAGCATGGGCTGGAACCTGCATTATAAGCTCACTACCCAGCATTACAGAGATATAGGTACAGCCCGGACAATCAACCAACAGTGGCTCATGGTATAAGCGGCTGCTGTGAACAACCCACCTGTCCATTCTAACGTTAACTAATCCAAAAACCAGTTATCAAGAACCTACTATATGCCACGTATATATGTAGGTACTAGGAACAGGGGGACACACAGTATGCTCTTTAAGCGTATAGTTAAGTAGAAAAGGAGAGAGAGAGAGAAGGCATGCATTAACATTTACTGAAACTATATATAGTATAAACTATGTACTATATGCCAGAAATTATATATCGTATTAATCCCCTCAGCCATCTTATAAAATAAGTGT
Source organism: Phocoena phocoena (assembly GCF_963924675.1). NCBI lineage: Eukaryota > Metazoa > Chordata > Mammalia > Artiodactyla > Phocoenidae > Phocoena > Phocoena phocoena. The sequence continues at coordinate 89,759,765 of NC_089223.1, read as the reverse complement.
CATGTTCATTTTACAGAAGATGAAACTGAGGTTTGGAGTAGTTAAATAACTAGCTGGTACGGAGCAGCTTTGGGATTCAGTCCAGGCTGAATACAAGTGTCCCCACTGCCCGATGGTGCATTGGAGAGGAGCTTACTTGGAAAGTAGCTGTGAGGTGATGGAAACTTTGTTCTTTCACAACTACAGATCTTGAAAGCCTCGTGACTAATGTGGCCATTTTTATTTCTTTCTTTTAATGGAGAAACATTTTTCTTTTCCTAAACCAATCAGGGATTCTAAAAGCTGCTCAGGAGATTTTAGTGAAAGGTACATACTGAAGTCACATCAAATTAGATGCACAATTACAATGACAGTTCGCCAATACCCAAACCCGAGACACCACATTGAACAAACCCCATAGAAATTTAAGCCAACGCTTGACCTAAAACTGCAGCTGATATTTGAAGTGCCAGATGAATTCAAGAAATCCCGTGGATGGCTCCAGGATCCAGTGAGCTACAGTGTAAGATGACAACAGTAGGCAGTCCCTCTGAGCTGAGGGACGCTTTTTCCTTATCAGCATTTCATTGTTCCCTACTGATAAATGCCCTTATCAGTCATAAAACAATTTCCTTAAAACACACACACACACACACTCCAAAGCAGGAAAGATATTCTTTTAAAAAAGATTTTTGTCATCAATAAAATCTCTGATTAATATTTAGTTCACATTGTAAAATAAGTCTTTTCATTTGTTTATGTTGGTTTCTCTGCTTTCAGACTCTGTTTAATTCATCCTGGAAAAATTTCTCAAACCATCATTTTTATCATCAGCGCTTTAATCCTGTAATAGATTTTCTGAATACTGTGGTTTCCATCACTCAAACCACCAGCTTCCTTCTAGTTGAAGAGGTTAAAAAGCTGAAAACTACATTTCTGAGAATTCTTTATGGATAGGGCTCTGGGTTTGAATTAGGTGCTACCAATGAGTGATTTTGTGCAATATTTGGAAGGTGCTATCTTCCTGCCCTTCTTGGACAAGGGCCTGGATAGGTGGGTGTTTCTGCAGAAACTTTCCACTGACCACCATCAGCTTCCTGGGCATTTGGAGGAAATCACAGTCAAGCGTGAGAGGCAGTTCCAGCTTCCTGATTCTGGCATAGCTTCAGGGGCCTCAGATATACAAGCTTTCCTGGTGGCTAATTCTATATAGATCAGCAGATGTTCCTGGAGGTACAGTCCAGCAGCTCCAAAAATCCTATAAACTCCTAATTTCCTATGTTAAATCCCTCCCCGACTAAAACACCTGGGGTGTTTTCTGTTTGTAGATGGAACCCCAACTGATACTGAAGCCTGGAAGACAGTCTGGGATCACTTGCATGGGGCCACTCTATGTCTCCAGCTAATTTTTGGGTCTTAACATCAAATTTACATTCTTCTAATCATCACATCATGATTTCCTCCTTCCATGCCTTTGCTCATTTCATTTTCTCTGCTTAGAATGTCCTTTTATTCTTCCTTCAAACCGCAATTTGGATGTTATCTTCCCCGAGAGAGCTTTCTCTCCTAGAGTTAGGGGGATGTGAGATATTTGTATGCCAGGTAAATTCATTCTTTGTGTTTTGATTAAACAGTGGCCCAGGGGTATGGAAATGAAAGACAGCCCCTACTTTTAGGGGGCTTTCAGTCTACGGTGGGAGATAGGTGAGTAAATATATAACACATATATTTATTTATGTTATATATAACAGTGCCATACAACGACACTAGCTTATTGAATCTCAGAGGTTGGTAGTGTTGGTGCTTCTAAATGTCTGCTAATGTGGTTTGATATGACATATGTGGGTGAAATTATATATAGTGAAATTCACATGGCAGTACTTGATGCCGTGAAAGAAACATTGTCAGTCCCACTTTATGGATTCAAAGTGCACGCTTCATTTCAGGAGCACTAGGATAATGATTTGCCTACTGTTTGATCCCTGAAAGCCACTATGATTTCTTGTGGAAAGAGAATATTCCAGTTCTTTCTTTTCTACATAAACTTTGACATTCCTTGAATTAATTTCTTTCAGAAGACATTACATGAAGCTCCATCGGAATATTTTTTTAATGTACCTAGTTAATTCCAGGATTAGAGGCCCTCCCCCAGCTGAGAAAGGGAAAATGTTAATACGTTGGGGTTATTGCTTACTATCTCTGTTTAGTGAAATTAAGCATATATTCATGAAAGGTTTAAACTGAAGTTTTAGTAAAACAAAAACCAAAAAGGAAACCAACAAAGGACAAATTTTTTTTTTTAATTCTCCATTTTGTCTGCCTAGGAACAGGGCTACCTGCCAGACTGAGCCACCATCTAACACACATACAATTCAGAGTAACTTACAGTCTAATTTCTTTAGGGCTTCCACCTGTGCTCAATTAATGAACTGCAGAACTTGAAACCTGCTTTCCTTGAATCGTTTTGCTTCTTATTGGGTAACATACGCTTTGCCTGACAAATGGAATGCCTTGGCAGTGTCCATTGTGTGTGGCAACTGCCCCCAGACCCCAGTTGTACCAGTTCAACTCTTCCTTTCCTCATAACAATGCTGGCTTGTTCTCTGGTCCCTCTTTTCCTTTCTTCCAACTTGACAACCCTCCTTAGGGCCACCAGATGGCTCCAGCTTAATTTTTAACCTTAACATCAAACTTATCCCATTTATCCCATCTACCGATGGCCCTATACCCTGGATTCTTGATTTTGCCTTCTTGCCAAGCTATCTCCCGCAACTCAAAACTGGGCATTGCTCTCTTGTTTAGCAAGATACCAAGATAGTCCAAATCTGCATATTTCCTTTTCTGTGTCCCTTTGAGTGATAGGTTGAAGTCCTACTCCCTGGTACCTGGTACTCTTTGAAAATAGGGTCTTTGCAGAAGTAATCAAGTTAAGATGAAGTCATACCAGTATGGTACTGGCACAAAAACAGAAAGATAGATCAATGGAACAGGATAGAAAGCCCAGAGATAAACCCACACACATATGGACACCTTATCTTTGATAAAGGTGGCAGGAAAGTACAGTGGAGAAAGGACAGCCTCTTCAATAAATGGTGCTGGGAAAACTGGACAGGTACATGTAAAAGTATGAGATTAGATCACTCCCTAACACCATACACAAAAATAAGCTCAAAATGGATTAAAGACCTAAATGTAAGGCCAGAAACTATCAAACTCTTAGAGGAAAACATAGGAAGAACACTCTATGACATAAATCACAGCAAGATCCTTTCTGACCCACCTCCTAGAGAAATGGAAATAAAAACAAAAATAAACAAATGGGACCTAATGAAACTTTAAAGCTTTTGCACAGCAAAGGAAACCATAAACAAGACCAAAAGACAACCCTCAGAATGGGAGAAAATAATTGCAACTGACAAAAGATTAATCTCCAAAATTTACAAGCAGCTCATGCAGCTCAATAACAAAAAAACAAACAACCCAATCCAAAAACGGGCAGAAGACCTAAATAGACATTTCTCCAAAGAAGATATACAGAATGCCAACAAACACATGAAAGAATGCTCAACATCATTAATCATTAGAGAAATGCAAATCAAAACTACAATGAGATATCATCTCACACCAGTCAGAATGGCCATCATCAAAAAATCTAGAAACAATAAATGCTGGAGAGGGTGTGGAGAAAAGGGAACACTCTTGCACTGCTGGTGGGAATGTGAATTGGTTCAGCCACTATGGAGAACAGTATGGAGGTTCCTTAAAAAACTACAAATAGAATTACCATATGACCCAGCAATCCCACTACTGGGCATATACCCTGAGAAAACCAAAATTCAAAAAGAGTCATGTACCAAAATGTTCATTGCAGCTCTATTTACAATAGCCCGGAGATGGAAGCAACCTAAGTGCTCATCATCAGATGAATGGATAAAGAAGATGTGGCACATATATACAATGGAATATTACTCAGCCTTAAAAAGAAACAAAATTGAGCTATTTGTAATGAGGTGGATAGACCTAGAGTCTGTCATACAGAGTGAAGTAAGTCAGAAAGAAAAAGACAAATACCGTATGCTAACACATATATATGGAATTTAAGAAAAAAAAATGTCATGAAGAACCTAGGGGTAAGACAGTAATAAAGATGCAGACCTACTGGAGAACGGACTTGAAGATATGGGGAGGGGGAAGGGTGAGCTTTGACAGGGCAACAGGGCGAGAGAGAGTCATGGACATATACACACTAACAAACGTAGTAAGGTAGATAGCTAATGGGAAGCAACCGCATGGCACAGGGATATTAGCCCGGTGCTTTGTGACAGCCTGGAGGGGTGGGATAGGGAGAGTGGGAGGGAGGGAGACGCAAGAGGGAAGACATATGGGAACATATGTATATGTATAACTGATTCACTTTGTTATAAAGCAGAAACTAACACACCATTGTAAAGCAATTATACCCCAATAAAGATGTTAAAAAAAAAAGATGAGGTCATACTCGGTTAAGGTGGGCCCTAATCTGACTGTGTCCTTATAAGAAGAGAAAACAGAAACACAAGGAGGACACCTTGTGAAGACGGAGATACACAGACATCGAGGAGAGAGGGCCATGTGAAGATGGAGGCAAAGATTGGAGTAATGTTGCTCCAAGCTACCAGCATTAGTTGGTGTTCTACCAGTGTAGAACGCCTGAGCTACCAGAAGTTTAAAGAGGCAAGGAAGGACCCTTCCCTAGAGTCTTTTGAGAGAGCATGGCACTGCTAGCACCTTGTTTTTGGACTTCTAGCTTCTGGAACTGTGAGAGAATAAATTTCTCTTATCTTTAGCCACCCAGTTTGTGTTAATTTGTTACTGCAGGCGTAGGAAACACATATAGAAACTCAAACAAGATGGGGGCCCAGTTGGCCCTACACTTGGGCACCGAACATCAAGAAAAGCAGAAACCATCTGTTCCAGCTTTCTGTTTGGAAATACTTTCTTATATTTTAATACCACATTAAAGTTCACAGAACAGTTTCCACATACATTATCATCCACAATTCCATGAGTTTGGTTTGACCCTCTCATATTACAGATGATGTAACAGCTGAGGCTGGACGCTGACTGTCTTGATCAAAGTGACACAGCTGGTAGGTGGTGGAGTCCAGCTCACTCATTCTTGGTTCTTTTGACTAAAAGCCCAGGGTATTTTCTTCTACCCTATGGTGCCTACTTGGCATAGTAAAAAGAAGTCCCTTGAATATACCTCTTTTCAACCCTCTCTGTGTCTGTGTGAATGCTGCTGGACAGGTGATCTCATGACTGAAATTCAGAACCTGAGTTTAATCAGATCAGGGAAAGTAAGCACGTGCCAGGTTGATAGAGATTGCTGTTCTAGAATATGGCTTGAATGCTGTCTACCTCTCTCCATCTTGCTGCTTCCACCTGGTCCAAGTACCCATCATGTCCCAACAAGGTCACAGCACCAGCCTCCTATTGGTGTGCTCCTGTTCTTGTCCATGACCTGTTCTCAAAGCAGCCAAGTGAAACATGAAACATGACAAAAAGCAGCCAAGTGAAACATGAAACATGAAAAATCACAAAACACCAGTTCCTCCCAGAGCCTTCCACAGTTTACAAAAGAACACTTTCCTTGAACTACAAGGTCCTGCCAAATCCTCTGATTTCATCTCATGTCTCTCATCCCTTGTTCACTATGTTCCAGCCTCACTGGTCTACCTTTTTCCCCTTGAACATGTCAAGGTCATTCCCACTACTGACCTTCACCGTAACTCTTTCCTATGCCTAAGCATTCAAGTTGCAATTCGGATATTTCCTTTTTAGGGAGGCCTTTTCCTAAATATTCTATGTAAGCTAGTAGTCCCTGTCTCCCTGTCTTAGTCTTTCTCTACTCTTCTACTTTGTTTTCTTTTCTTTTTCTGAAGTATAGCTGGTTTACAATGTTGTGTTAGTTTCAGGTGTACAGCAAAGTGATTCAGTTATATATACTCTTTTTCAGATTCTGTTCCCTATAGGTTATTACAAAAGATTGAGTATAGTTCCCTGTGCTATAACAGTAGGTCCTCATTGGTTATCTATTTTATATATAGTAGTGTGTATATATTCATCCCAAACTCCTAATTTATTCCTCCCTCATCTTTTCCCCTTTGGTAAACATAGGTTTGTTTTCTGTGTCTATGGATCTATTTCTGTTTTGTATGTAAGCTCATTGTATAATTTTTTTAGATTCCACGTATAAGTGATATCATATAATATTTGCCTTTGGCTGGTCTATTTCACTTACTGTGATAATCTCTAGATCCATCCATTGCTGCAAATGGCATTATTTCATTTTTTTTTATGGCTGAGTAATATTCCATTGTGTGTGTGTACATCACATTTTCTCTATCCATTTATCTGTCAATGGACATTTAGGTGGTTTTATTTTCATCATAGAAATTGTTACTATTTCAAACAATCTTGTTTACTAATTTATTTCCTTGCTTTATTGCCTGCCTCCCTTCCAAGTCTCTAAGATTCATGATTGCCAACCCTTGTCTATCTTTTTCTATGTTGTATTTCCAGAACATAAAGGAGTGCCTGATAGATAGGAAATGCTCAGTACAGGTTTGTTGAATGAACACCAAATGTAATAAGCAGTAATAGCCCAGTGTTACAGAGCTTACTATGCGTCAGAGACTGATGTAATCCTTACATGAACGGTCCCATTCACAGCAACCCAGTGAGTTTGAAATGATTCTTCACCCCCATGTCAGAGTTGAGACCCTGAGGCTGAGATTAAAGGACATGCTCAAGGTCACACAGCTGGTGAGTGTCAGGACTCAAACCCAGGTTCGTGAATGACAAGTTTATTCTCTTGTACTCTCCGCTTGGACTATGCACAGACTTGAGAGGCTTATTTCACGGCATCAAGGACTACTTCAGAAAGCAAATGTTAGGTATTAAGGCAATGACTTTTTTTTTTTTTTTTTAATGGAAGTTGACTGACTCAGTACTTATATCCAGGGCCACAGTTTAGGACGTGGAGTCAGGAAAAGAGCCCTATTCTTGGCAGTGCCATTGTTTTTAGGGCTCCGTTCTGATGTCATTTACTTTGGTGCTTTATGGATTGGGGTTGGAGGCGGGGCATGTTCCAGACAAATCAACGGATCCCCTGACAGTTGAGAATTCTTAGAAACAAAGAGATCATGGTAGGATATCGCTCAATGCTCTCCCTCCTCTTTATATGCCTCCCATTAATTTCTTCTCCTGCGTTAGCAAAGCTGGCTGGGACACAGGCTCCATTTAGCAAAACGATGAAACACAAACGTTTATGGAGACTGTGCTTTGAATCAACGGGGTTTTCCTCAGATTGAGTTGCCGCCAATTATCCTCCATGCAATTATGGCGATCCCAGAAGCAAGCAGATGGGGAAGAGTTTTGTTTTCAAATGGAGGAGAAACCAATATGTAGGAAGAAAAGGCAGCTTGTTCATTTGAACAGACTCCAGGTGGCTGGTTGCCAAAAGCCAGAGAGCTGGGGAGCCAGGTCTGGCCCTGGATCAGTCCGGCTGCACACAGACCAGAGGAGCCAGCGAGGCGACAGGCTCTGCCCTCACTCATCCCACTGGTCTGCCGGCAGCCAGCGTGGCAGGGAGAGTGGAGGCCAAGGCAGAGGTCCTCGCAGTTCAGGCTTCCGACCTTGACGCGGCTGGAACATCAAGTCCTGCTATTTTGTTGTCGTTCAACAGCAACATGTTGGTGTGTTTTATTCAAGAAGAAAATTCAAGAAAAGACATGCAAAAGCCCAAGCCATATGGCAGACCTCCTGGGAAACCTTTGGTCATTTGGAGTTTCACAAAACCAAGAAGATATTTCCCCTTTCTTAAGGATCACATTGTCATAAACTTCTTGCTGGACTCTGCCTCTTGAGGATACCATTCATAAGAAAACCAAGGATACTATTGAGTGACTACTGTAATTATTTCTCTCTGGGTTTTTATTTACAATTATACAGGGCACCTAGGGCTGCATCAAAAATAGTCAATATTGTCAGTTCCAGAATCATCAATGCTTGGAGGGGATTTTTTTCCCCCTTTGACAAGAAGGGACCGTGCTCAAATTGAAACAAATCTGAGGCACATGACATGGAGTGTGAGAATGATTTACTCAATATATTAATTAAGGTGAAAAAAGTATAATTAAATGAGGGATATTTCCATGCAAAAATTAGCCCACCCTACCAGCCAAATAAAGGTGGTTTGAATTTCAGTTATCACCCACATAGCAAATAAGGATTTGTGGTCCTGTTTCAAAAGAGTAGCCAGGGCTTCCCTGGTGGCGCAGTGGTTGAGAGTCCGCCTGCCGATGCAGGGGACACGGGTTCGTGCCCCGGTCCGGGAGGATCCCACATGCCGCGGAGCGGCTGGACCCGTCAGCCACGGCCGCTGAGCCTGTGCGTCCGGAGCCTGCGCTCCGCAACGGGAGAGGCCACAACAGTGAGAGGCCCGCGTACCGCAAAAAAAAAAAAAAAAAAAAAAAGAGTAGCCAATTTTCCTAGATTAAATAGGCAAAAATCATTTTATATGACCTCAGTTTTAGTCCCTGTTCAGCCACATATAGCTGTGTAGCTCTGGTCAAATCATTTATACTGTCAGGGACATGGTTTCTTCCTCTAGATGAACGTAGCACTCTCAAATTCCGGGGTGAATTTCTCTCATGGATTCTGAAATGTGCATTTTTGGTTAGAGGAGAAAAAAATACCCTGATAAATTTTGAGCTTTTTAAGGGGTGGATTCACTCGGTAAGCACCTAAATAATATTACCAGAGAGCATGTTAATAGTTTCACAAATGATCCCAACAATTGCCCATCTTTTACCTGACTGAATATCATGGGGATATACGGGGGTATGCAAAACAGATTCTGGCCATAAAACAACATTTACAAGATAGATGGTGTCTATTTTGAGGGTAAGGGGAAAAAAGCCCAGGAAATCTCTTAGAGGCGGGAAGCAGTTTTGGAAGTGCTACAAAAGACTGATATTGTTCTTGGTTTAACAGGTGATCTGCCCCATGAAATAAAGCTGCAGGGCCAGGTTTGTCTTGGTTAATAATGTCAGTGGAATGAGGAGGGTTAGCTGTAATAACAGTAATAACTGTGTCGATGTAACTGCTGGGGCTGAATTTCCATCTGCAGCCTCATAATATACGACCTTTGTTATACCCGTACCTGTTGATTTTTTTAAGGCGAAATTGGCTTGTCTGTTCTGCTCAGGGAATGGAGGCTGAAATAGTCCATTTTCCCTGGATAAATCAAGGTCTTGTGGGTGGTGATTTAATCTCACAAGTGTCTTTTAGGACTTGATTAAAATTGCAGAGGAAAGAAGTCGGACATTAATAAATACATTGTTACTCTGATACTGAATCAGGTGGGTTTAAAGCTGGACGTTTTTATTTACTTCTTGTCTTTTCTTTCATCACCTTCCTTTTTTTTTTTTTTCCCGTAAAACAAATACTGATGCCTGTGTTTTCTTCTATGATGTTTTCCCTGCCATCCTCTGATAGAGTTAACCATTCCCTACTCTTGGAATGTGTTTTCTTATTACACCTGTCATAATGTTTTGTAATACACTTGTTAATCCATCTTGTCTCCATCCCTGGCTTGTGGGTCCTTTGAAGGTGGAGATGAGGTCTTGCCCATCTCTGGATCTCTAACATTCAGCATGGAGCATGGCTGATGTACATTACTTTCTAGAAGTGCAATGGAATATTCTGCCGAATGCATTTTTTCCCCAAAAAATGTTTTCACACAACGTTTCATACATTGCGTAATTCCATTTGGGTCTTCCAGTCGTCTAATGCAGTGGTCAGGAGAGGTAATGGAGTAGAAGAGACTGAGATTAAGTGAGATAGGTTGATTGGAAATTGGTTGAATCGCTAAAGATTTTCTAACTAATTAGTAGTGAATGAAGGGTCAGAGCTCTTGTTTTCTAATGACTAGCCTTGAGCTTGGGCCAGCCCATGTGAGTTGGTAACCCATGGGATATGCATGGCAGCAGACACCTTTCTTATTCTTGTTTTCACTCTAACACACCCAGGCTAATACACTACTTGTATTTATTTTTCTTTCTATCCCATCTTCCTTTCCCTCTATTAGATTTTTTAAATCTTTTTATTTTGTTCCTCTCACCACCACTTTCTTTTGCCCTCTTTTATCTTGTTCCCCCACATTGGAGGCCTTCAGGCTGTGACACATGCTGAAGCTTACTGCTTAGCTCAGACAATGTTAAGACTTTCCCTGGCAGGCCTAGTCATGTAGCTCTGTCCTTCTCAAACTTGAGGTCTTGGGATTGGGAGTTCTAGAGGCCCTGGAGTAGGCAGGTTGACATAAAAATGTGAACGACAATATACCTAATACCATAAGGGGTATATGATTACAGAAGGGGATGGATGATAAATGCAGTGATTTCAGAGGACACTGAGCTCAGTACATGGGATGTGGAGAGATCCGTGGAGGGGGAGAAACTTTGCTTGGGCCTTGAAGGATCCACCTGAGCTCTGGAGTGAGCCAGCTTGGGTTTCAATCTTGTCTCCAGCACTGATTGGCTGAGTGTGCTTGGGTAAAGTAAGTATTCTTTCCAAGCCTTCGTTTCTCCACCTGTAAAAGGAGGATGATGACAATAATAATCATGCTGTTTCATACTGTGAGGATTAAAATAGACAATGAAAGTAAAGGGCATAGATCAGAGCCTGGCTCATGGTCAGTGTTGCATACAGATTAACTATTAAAATGTTAATTTTATGTTATTTTTTTTGTTGCACTCATAGGCACAGGTCCATTATAGAGTGTAACACAAAATTCACCCGAGTCTCTGAATTTCCGTGATAAAACATAAACCCACAAAGAAGCTTTGAACCTTGATGCTAGGCAGCTTCAGGCAATCTCCAGGCCTAGACATTCCTTTGACTTGATGGGCAGTGGCTCCATGGGATGGTTTAGAAGCAGAGACCGGGATGGGCAAATCCCAGCCGAAGATATTGAAGAGGAGACAGCAGAGTTTGTACGCCCAAAATGGAGAGTTAACTAGGCTTTCAGGGAGAGGGCGGTCACATTGCATAATTCCTACTGACTTCAATGGCCACTTCCCAGACAGCTATGTACAGTGGTCCTTCTTTCAAAGACAAAATAGTGAGAAGTGGAAGCTTGTGCTCACTGGTCCCCTCCTTGCTTCCTTTTAGAGTGTCTCACACTCAGAATCTCACACACCCGACTATCTAGCTGCTCCACCTGACGCCATCTCCCTCACTATTGTGCTAACCCATCTGTGCTTGTCCATCTAGTTCAGAACACTGTCTGTCCAACCCATTCTTCACCTCTGTCCCTGCCTCCAACTTCAATTTCATTCCCAAGAGCAGTTAGCAAATCCAATAAATGAATTTGTGATATGTAACCATATCTGGATGTATTATAAGAACTGGATTAATTTGCCAGTTATATGTTGCCCCTACCTTTGGTCATCTTTTCTTCAATAGCTAGCTAAACCTGATCTGTCCTTCAAAGCTCAGCTGAAGTTTCTCTTCCATAATTTCACTCCAGAATCCTTCTGGAGGGCTCAGTATCCTCTAAAATTATAGCACTGACTGTTCATACCCCTTACTAATCATATGCCACCTTATAGAATCAGTTATATTATCATTTACATTCTTGTCTATTTTTGCCCTGTTTTCTCTGTTACATGTGCATAAAACACATTTGAATATCTACAATGTGCAACACTCCATGCAATGCTCTTTGGTATCTCCGACCTCAAACAGCTCATGACCTTGGAGTCATTTCCGATTATTTTCATATTTGCTTAGTGCTTTCTCATGGCTTTCTTACGCATCTTTGCCTCATTTATTTATCCACATTTATGTCTCTTTACAAGGTGGGCAGGGCCATGTTCAGCATCTGCATTTTATAGATGAGTGGGCTGATCTCAGAGAAGTGAAATAAGTTCTAGGTCACATGGCAACCCAAGTGCAGTGTTGATGATGATGGTGATGATGTCTCCACATTACTTGCAGGGAGACACCTGGTGGTGGTGTGGTGGTGCCTTGATGTTTGTGTGAATCCTTTTAATCAGTGAACTCCAATTTCCCTGAGAAAGGCCTTGAAAAATTCTTCTCTGTTCCAGGTTAGCCACCAGCTTATATGTTGGTTCCATTTTATCATTACCACCCTGATATGACAGTGAACACTCCAGCAGGGAGATCTGCCAAAAGATGCCAACCAGACTCTGACAGTAACTCTTTGAAATTCCAGTTCTAATGCTGATTTTCGCCATAAAAAACAACTCCAACGTCATGGGCCATTGCACAGAAAGAAAGAAGGAGGCTGGAGAAAGAGCTGACAGAAGGAAACAGTTATGATGTAAAATATTTGTATCCGATGCCGCTGGTCATACATTTTTGAGCTCATATTGATAGGGCTTCCTCTGTCTCTGCATTCAGAGTTTTGTACTCTTCTAATAGCAGACATTAAACCTTTGTTTCAAATTAGGTCAGAATCACTCAGGCAGAACCCCGAGTTAATGTGTAAATTTCTCCCTAGGGTATCCCTCATTTTGGAATGAAAGGCTTAGTCCTGTCTTAAAAGAATTTCAGGCATTAGTGAGCAGGCTTGGGAGTGGGGATTAGCAAGGAGAATTTTCCAAGTATTATTCCAAGAAAATATCACACGTATCAATAGACTATACTCTGCTTTGTTATTTTTGCATCTCAAAGTTTGTAATAATCTCTGTTAGTCAACCATCTTTCCCTCAGTCTGTCATTTGTAAAGAAGGTAAGTGGGAAAAGACTGTTCTCCTGGGTCTCTTTTAGTCCTGATGTAACCGAAAGTGGGGTCCGGCTGCTTGCTGCCCAAGCCATTAAAGAGGCAAGTTGGTGGAAAGGAAAGTTTGCTTTATATTGGATGCCGACCACAGTGGGTGGGATGAGGGCAGAATCCTGTCCAAAGGCTCACTCCCCCCCACTGACAACCGGTGGGCAAGAGCTTTTACAGATGGAGGGAGGGGGCTACATGCAGAAACAGCACAGTCAGCTCTGACAGCCATCTTGAAATTGGTCACGCTGTGGTCTGATCAGCGTCACCTTGGTTGTTGTAAGTACAGTTAATCTTCAGTGCCAGGGTCGGTTTGTTCCCATTTCCTTGAGGCCAGTTCTCGGAATTGTGGCAGCTTAGGTCATAGCTACAGTCTGATGATCATGTAGTTAACTTCTTCCACTTGATGGGGGTTTCAGTATCTATTAGTTCACAAGTTAATAGGATATGGCTCAGAATATTATCTACAGCCCTTGAGAAGGAACTAAATGTCCTTGACTTTGCTTACTGACTAAACTATTATTATTTTGTCCTGTTTGACTGCTTTGTTTTGCTTCTGCATTTTCTCACTTCTCTGATTAAACTTATTCTTTGGCTAAAGTTTTTCCACAGACAAAAGGCAGGCAGAGGACGTGGAGGGTGAGGACCAAAAGGTCCTGCTTTCTTTCACTCACATTCTAGGATTCCAGGTTTCCTCTTCCCTTCATATCTCACTGTTCTTTCCAAACTCTTAACACCTTTGTGGTCATGTTATTATTAATTTTACGTTATTACATAGAAAGGTTAAATAAAAGAGAGAAAATTCTCTCTTCTTGTCCCGTCACTCCATTCCCTATGTCCACTCCTTGTATCCATTGTTGACCAAAGTCTTGAACTACCAATATTGAGCAAAATCTATTGAAACCCCCTTTCCAACACCTTTAGAAAGGTAAGACATTGGTTTATTATCCATTCCCTCTGTATTTCTCTTCCCTGTTTTTAATTAGTAAGATATTAATCTTCAGTTTGTCTATTGGTTACCTCTGTAAATTTAAGTAATGTGCTTCAACATTTATTTCCTGGTCCATCCACTCTAGTGAGACAGGGACTTTTGTTTTTGTTTTAGATGCCATTAGAAGAAACTTGTCCCTGCTGGAGTCATTTTGGTAAAAGACCAAGCCTGGTTTTTGCACTGTAAGAGCAGCACATCCAGGAAAACTACCTGTCATTAGGTTGGAGATAAAAACTTTGGGACCAAGACACATTGGAAACCAATATCATAGAAGGTTTAGTAAAGTCAAAACTGATAAACTCAGGGTAAAAAACAAAAAGTCAACATGATAAACAATAATTGGGAAAATCACTCACTTAAAAAAGGAACACTGTCCAACAATTAGCCGAATTACCACCTCTATTGATTCTTTAAAGTATTTTCTCCCATTTAAGGTACTCAATTAATCACTTAGTTTGGCATCTGCCTCCAACTTCATATATCAGTATAACTGTTTTCTCCCCAGCCTAACTACTACTTAGGAGATAATGGGAGAGGTAGCCCATTTTACAAGACAATAACATGGTTCCCGGAGAAAGAAATCGAGAGGCTGAAGGAATCAGATTTATTTCCAAAGAAAGTGGTACATCCCTCCCTTGGTGCCTAACACATCAGTGGTTAAACAATTAGGTTTATTTTTGGATACAAAGTTAATTACTTTGAAAAGTCAGTGTGACTACCACTGACAAATACTACCCTTAAAACCCTTAGAAATAACAAGGCAGTCACTCAGAACTGCTAAAATGGCAGAATTTGGCATTTGTTATTGCAGGAATTATGGTCTTCCTGTGAAGTTACCTGATCATTCTCACCTTAACTGAACCTCAGCAGGGCAGGCTTTCGAAGTTATCTGGAAGTGGAGACTGAGAACCCCACCAGTTTTCTTGTTAGACCCCAAATGCCTCCACTAGCTGTCATTTGGAAATATTCCCCAAATGTCACTAGCATTTGGAATATTCCCCAAATGCCTCCACTAGCTGTCAAGCACCTTTCTCTCAGCTCTTAAGTCCCTTGATTTTAAATTCTGTTTAGGATTGAGGCTGGCCCCTAAATGTCAGAGAACACCATCACAGTGGCCAATGAGTGGATTGAAACTTGGTTTGCTTTCTGCAAAGTGTAGCTCCCTGCTAGAAGCCAAGGATCACAATAGGGAAGAAGATGAACCCATGTGCTATACAATATAAGATTTATATGGCCATTAAAAAAAAATCTCTACAAATAATATTTAATGATAATGAAAATGCTGAAATATATAGTTAGGTGCAAAAAGGCAGAAAACCAACTACCCTGTTTCTTTAAAACAGCTGCATATGGAACACCTGAAAAAAAACGGCTGGAAAGAAATAAGCTATGTTTATTTTAGGAAAGTAGGATTATGAATTTTTAAAATTTTACTTCTTTATATTTTCCCACATTTTTCAAATATTTATTTGACATCCATATCTCTATTAGCTGAAGAAATAGGCTATTTTTAAATAATTAAAGGGATACAAGGTTTAGAAATTCAAGGGCTTCATACTCTTCTGCCCTCACCCTTTTCTACCTACTATTTCTTGACCTACCACAGGCAAGGAGCTGGATATCTCTACATTTCTCTTCCCTTTGCAGTTAAAAAAGGCTGATATCTACTTTTCTTTGCCATAGTGGGACACAATGAAGGATGATCAAATGATGTCTATTGAAACATTCACAACTTTAGAGAACAAAAGTTTATATATTCTTTTCACTTTAAAAAAAATTGAAATATAGTTGATTTACAATATTGTGTTAGTGTCAGGTGTACAAAAAAGTGATTCAGATATATATATATATGTTTCAGATTCTTTTCTATTATAGGTTATTACAAGATATTGAATATAGCTCCCTGTGCTATATAGTAGGTCCTTGTTTATCTCTTTTATATATAGTAATGTGTATATGTTCATCTCAAACTGCTAATTTATCCCTTCCCCATGCCTTCCCCTTTGGTAACCATAAGATTTTTTTCTATGTTTGTGACTCTGTTTCTTATTTGTAAATAAGTTCATTTGTATCACTTTTTTTTGGATTCCACATATAAGTGATATCATGATATTTGTCTTTCTCTGACTTCACTTTGTATGATAATCTCTAGGTCCATCCATGTTGCTATAAATGACATTATTTCATTCGTTTTATGGCTGATTAATATTCCTTTGTGTATATGTACCACGTTGTCTCTATCCATTCACCTGTTGAGGGACACTTAATGTTGCTTCCATGTCTTGGCTATTGTAAACAGTGCTGCTATGAACGTTGTATACGCTCTTTTCATATTGTGTTTCCTACGTGATGGTGGGTCAATTAGAGGCCCAGCAGGAGACAGAGGGCATAGTCACAAGGGATCATTGACAAGAATTTCATAAAGTGGCTCTTTAAAAAGATGGCAGAAGACTTAAGGGAAACCAAAAAGGGTGGTGGAACCAGGGAAAATACCAGTTGTAGGAGAACCTATATGAAAGTAGCCAGTGTCGGTCTTTGTCGTGATGGGCCTGAAATGGAATACTACAACGCAATAACCTGTAATGAACTACTGATAGACTCAACAGCGTAGATAAATCTCAAAATAATTATATTGAACAAAAGAGTTTGTACTCTGTGTTTCCATTTCCATTAAATTCTAATCAAGGTAAAACTAATCTATACTGACAGAAATCAGATCCATGGTCACCAGCACCCGGGAAGGCAGGGACTGACTGCGAGGGGAGACTACATAACATTTTGTGGTGATGGAAGCCTTTCTTTCTTGATTGCGGTGGTGGTTACACAGGTGGTGGTTACACATTTGTTAAGGTGCATTGAACAGTACAAGTGAAAGGGGTTTCATAACAGGCAAATAAAGTTGATAAAAAGAAAGAGAGAGACAGGGAGAGACAGAGAGAGAAAAAAGTGAGAGGAGAGAGAGTGAGAAAGGAAGGAAGGATTGAAGGAAGGAAGAAAGGAAGCCACATTTAATGATAGGTCCAGCAGAAAGGAAACTGGGAGGATAAAATACAGTCTTCCTCCCCTCCCATCATCTCTCATAGGTAGAGTAGCTACCCAGAAGCCAGGGGACCAGGAGTTCTGTGGGGCAGGGCTTAGAGGGCAAATTGATTGAAGGACCCTGTCTATACCAGGAAAGTACAGTGTGATATTGTAAAAGAGTCATCCATGGTGTGCCTCCGTATTTCCCATCACTGCACATAGAAAGAAAAATCCAGGCACCATAGTTTGAAACTTCTTTCTCACCTGCAGAACCCTCTGTCTGATAGTCCCAAGGGACATGTGAAACATAGATGTGCCCATCTTTCTGGATGTCAAAATCAAACATTAGGGGCTACTTCATGCAGCCTAGCGTCCCTCAGTGATTCATTAGATGTCTGAGATCTTTTTTTTTTTAATTTTTATTTATTTATTTTGTGGTATGCGGGCCTCTCATTGTTGTGGGCTCTCCCGTTGTGGAGCACAGGCTCCGGACGTGCAGGCTCAGTGGCCATGGCTCACGGGCCCAGCCGCTCTGCGGCATGTGGGATCCTCCCGGACCGGGGCACGAACCCGCGTCTCTCGCATCGGCAGGTGGACTCTCAACCACTGCGCCACCAGGAAGCCCTGAGATCTTTTTTTTAATGCATATATTTAATATCTTATTTACCTGCTGTCACAAAGTTAGGGGGATTTATATTTGAATTCAATGGATGGTGACTGAAATGCGACATTGTATATAATTTTTAATGAAAAATAACAATAAAAAATTTTTTAAAGTTATGGCACACTTTCACGTTTAGAGAGAGGAAATGCAAAACATAAGTTTTTTCATCTTTGGAAAGATTCAGTTTAATCAGAATACTTACGTACTTCTATAAAATAGGGATGCACTGATGTTATGTGTTAAGTAGGACTTCCTTCCTCTTCATTAAATGGCCTCGGAGTGCTCTTATTATTGTTTTTCAGGTTTTGTCTGATTTTTTGTCATTTGTCTTCTTTCTGTCAGACTAGTGCTTCCCAGTGCTTCCAGCTTGTTTGACTATGCAACTGAGCCTAATCTAGAGAGGACTGAAAAATTACATTTCCATATTTGTTAGGATTGTGTGTAAACAAAAGCTAAACAGGCACCAAGAAACTAAAAGTGACAAATTTTCATGAATAAACATTGTGACACTTATTCTGTCTTTTACTGGACTTTTCTTCTCTTTTTCTAAGATTTTCAGATAAGCTCTGGGTTTTCAAATCCCCTTTCAGTTCTATATTTCTACATTTCCATTTCATCCCATACCATTTCTCAGGTTTCCTGGTTTCTTATGTTTATTACCTATTTTACACAGTCATTTTTAAAGTTTATTTTTCTCAAAATAAGTGACTCCTGCTTCCATATGGGCTTGGAGGATGTGGAGAAAAGTCTGAGATCTAAGTGTACCCCAGTTCGTTTTAAAGGTTTAGTTATAGTCATGCTTGGTCAGAAATTCCTGCCTATAGGTTTTCGATCTCCCAACATGAGTCACTCGCTTTTCTATGGGATCCTCGTAGTTGACCCTCTCTGTATTTTTCCTACTTGACGATACTGTTTTTATTTATGGCAAATGAGGCCATAAATCTTTTTTGTTTTGTTTTGTTTCTTTGGATTAGAAATTCTGAACCTGGGGTTTGGACCATATAAACCTTTAACAAGGTAGATATCATGATACCTATTTTACAATGAAAGAAATAAAGAAGTTGAGGCCTTGGAGAGATTTATTCACTTCCTCCAGACATCTTTGTTAGTCAGTGGAGAGTCAAGACTTATATACAGGCTTGTCTGGTTCAATATTCTTTTAAAATTATTATCAGATTTAGTAAGTTCTCATTTGCTCACAATTCTATAAAGGGTGCCACTATATGGAGTGATAAAAAGACTGTTGTGTTCCTTCTAGTTTGGAAGGTCCATTTTGGAGTCAGAGAATGTATCGTATTCACTTTCTGACACTTAGTGCCTTCAAAAATTTTGTTAATTGAATAAGAATCTCTGATTTCTATACTTATATTTGTGTAGTTTCGGACTGCAGAGTAAAGTAAAAAAAGTTGCTTTTATAAATCTCTGAATTCATATGTCTTAATTGTCAATCAAGAGTCAGAAGATATTCATTTGGTTACTTGAAGAACATTGATTGAGCAACTACCAAGTGCCCTACATCAGTGTATTAGTTATCTATTGCTGTGTAATAGGTAATCCCCAAGCTTAATTGCTTAAAACAACACGTATTCATTATCTCAGAGTTTCTGTGGGTTAGGAATCTAGGAGTGGATTAGCTGGATGCCCTAGATTCAGGGTTTCCCACAAGACTGAAATGAAGGTATCTGTGGGGGCTGCAGTCATCTCAGGCTCAGCTGGAGAAGGATCCACTTCCAGGTTCATTCACATGGCTGTTGACAGGTTCAAGAATGTCCACTGCCAAGCTCACTCATGTGGCCATGAGGAGGCCTCAGGTCCTGGATGTTGATGGGAGACATCAGTTCCATGCCATGTGGGCCTCTCCTTAGGGCTACCCAAAAGATAAGGAGGTTTTGTGTGGCAGTGATGAGTGGGCTCTAAGGCAGCCAAAAGATGGGTGTGAATCATTTCCATTTCCCAAGAGAATTGCAGTGGAGTTGAAGAGGTAGCCTATAACCAACAGGAATTGTCAATTAATACAAGGCTGTGTGTAATTCTTTGTAAAAATAAGTGGCGTTGCTTATTACAGATGAAGCATGTATCTGAATACCTGTGGTTTAAACTAAAAAATCACAAGTTCTGCAAGAAAGAGATTGTATAGGAGTAAAAAGAAAGGTAAGATGACTGCAGAGTTAAGGTACTAGTAAAATCTAAAAATTTACCTGGGAACCCAGTCATAATTTTTAGGTTTCAAAGAAAGGCTCCTAATTACTTTCATAAATTTTAATTCATTAAGTATTTACTGTGCATGCCCTGTGTATGAGACACTGCAAAATATTACAAACCAGAATCTTCTTTAATGCACATAACCCTGAAGGTAGTTATCATCACTCCCATCTTTACAGGTGAGTTCACTGAGACTCAGTTATGCAAATTGGCATGCTCAATGATAGAGTTGGGATTTAAGTTTGCAATGCCATGTTGCAAGTACTGTATCATTCATTCTTTTTTTTTCCCTTTTATTTGTTCAATACTTTTGTCTAAATAAAAATGTTCCAGGATCTTTTCAAGGCCTTGGAGATACAGAGATGAACAAGGTAGAAGAGTGCCCTGATGTCTTATGGTTTACATTCTAGTGGGAGGAGCAGTGGGCTGGGCAGACAGTTAAGAAATGAATAAACCAGAAAAACTTCAGGTAGGGATAAGTCACTTATCTGTCTTTCCCCATTGGAAGGTAAACTTGAGAACAAAGACTTTATCAGTCCACGACAGTATTCCATAGTACCTGGAAGAGTTCTCAGCACAGAGTAAGAGTTCAATCAATATTCTCAATTCATCAAAAATAAATTACCAAGTAATAGAATATAACAAGTAGAGAACAAAGTCAAGATGTGATCGAGGGGGACTGAGGGATTATTTCAGATTAGCTAGTCAGGGAGTACTTCACTGAAGAGTTCAACATTAGATCTGAGGTCTGAAAGGCAAGAGGAAGTCAGCCATGCAAATACCTGGTTCAAGAACGTTCCATTCAGAAATGAACAGCTAGTGCAAAGGTCCTGAAATGGGAGTAGGCTTTGTGATTTTTTAACAACAGAAAAAGGTGAGTGTGCTGAAGCATGGGGTATAAGGTGGGTAAGAGAGGAGGCCAGAGAGATGGGCAGGGCAAGGTCATGTGAGGCTCAGGAGGCCCCTGGGTAGAGTTTGGATTTTACTTGAAATGCAATAGAAGCCACTGGAAGGTTTTAAATAGAAAAATAAGACAATCTTTTGTAACAGGCCAGACAAGAAATAATGGAAGGTTAGATTAGCAGATAGCAGTGAAAATGGAGGGAAGGGGGCGATGTTACTCACTGACAGACCGCTTATTGATTGGTGGTTGGAATACAGGGAGTTGTTGAAGAAAATGAACAAATCAAGGATGACTCTTAACTTTGTGACCTTGGTTTCTTGGGAAATACGGGTGATGTTTCCTCAGACATGGAAGACTGAGACAAAAATCCGTATGAGTTTGCTAGAGCTGTCTTAACAAAGTACTATAAACCAGGTGCCTTAAACAGCAGAAATGTATTGTCTCACAGTTTTGGAGACTAGAAGTTCGAGATCAAGGTCTGGTACGGATGGACCCTTCTGAGAACTGTGAGGGAGAATCTGGTCCATGCCTCTCCCCTAGCTTCTGGTGGTTCGTTGACAATCCTTGGTGTTCCTTGGCTTGTAGATGCATCTCCCCATCTCTGCATTTGTCTCCATATCGCATTAGCAGGCTGGGGGCAGGGAGGAGATCTCACAGCTTCTCTTTTGACTATGCTAACAGAGGTTTGACTATTCGATTCCAAGGAGTGATGCCAGTTACTACAGGAGAGCAGAGAAGAAAGAGGCAGATCATAGCCGGAAAGGTTTCATGGAAAAGTGCCTCGAGGATGGGTAGAGTTTTGGCAATATCAAATTCCAGGCTTCTCTGGGACTCCCTTGTCATTTGGATAAGGAAACGGATAAGCAAATGTATTATAACCACAGAGAAGCATTTATATTGAACAGTTTTTCCTTTCACAGAGGGGAAGATTGCCAAGGAATTATTACACTTGTTATTCCAACAAATAAGTTTAGCCATTTCCAGATGGAGCTGACATCTGCCCAGGAGGGAACGCTGACTTATAAATATCCCTTGCTTCCCAGTGACAGCATCTCTCCTACAGTCTGGGTTCAGCGAGCAGGTCTCAACTGCTATTGGTTTAGTCTCGCCCATGTCAAGGAATATGAAATGAAGATAATGGAGATAACAGAATCACTGGATTGGGAAAGACTCCCAGCTCTAACATGGCATAGATATGATGTAAGGGACTGGCTAAAAATTCTAGTCTGATCATGCCCCTTCCTTGATTAAAGACTTTTAATTGCTTCCCATTGCTTTTAGACAAAACCCCCCAATCCTAAACTTTGCCTAGAAGAGCCTGCATGTTCTGGCCCTGCTAATTTTCTCTCTTCTGTGAATTCCAGCCTCTCTGGCCTTCCTTTATTCCCTCCTCCCGCCCACACATAGCTTACTCCCTTTTGCTTCAGGGACCTTCACCATAAGGGTCTCCCCTGTAAATTTGAGTTTTCTTACCCTCCTCCAACTCCAACTTATGAATTCCACTTAGCCTCCAGATGACTGAAGTACCTATGTTTTTAGGGCACCTCAGAAACCTGTTTCATCCTCATTTGACATTCCACACTCGTCTGCTGCTTCTTTTTGTGATATCTTTCAAAGAAGTAGGTGGGTTTTAACAAAACAACTCATTTGTAACGCAGGCAAATTTAGGATATTCCCTGCATCACCACTAGGGGGAGGGCTGCACTGCCCAAGTTTTCTGCTTCAGAACTTTGGTTATAGGTTATTTGATGGAATAAAGTGCGAAAGAGAAAAGTTCAGGGCAGATGCCCAGCTGCAGTGGAGAAGTGGGGGAGTGAAGGCAGTGTTGGTACTGGAGGATAACAAAACAGGACAACGCAAGACAAAAATCAGAGAGGAATGGTTGGCGATTGCTGGTGTTGAAGGGATGTGGCACCAGGCGTTAAAGATGTAATACTGACTGCATTTGAGAGGAAAAGACATCTTTGCAGAGGGCACTGCTAGGGTATTTGGTGCTTGGGGGCTCTTTGCTTACTATTCCTTGTTGGCACCACTGTGCAAAAACTGGAGATAATCAAGCAGAAGGGCTAAAATGGGGATTTTACAAAACGCTTGCTAGGTAATCTGCAGATTTGAATTTTGTTGCACACAACAGGTCCAGAAGGTGGGGTTAAAAGCTTGGGCTGTGGTTCTGGAATCTCTGACTTTGAGTCCCAGGTCTGTCACCTACTTGTTGGGTTACCCTGGACAAGTGACATTACTTCTCTGGGCCTTGGTTTCCTCATCTGCAAGTTAGGAATAACGTGAGTCCTAGGAGGGTTATTGTGAGAATAATTAACAGTTAAAAACAACATCCTGCTTATTATGCGTCAGATGTTATTCTAAGTCTTTTATGTCTGAGTCCTTTGGTTCTCAGGGCAACCTATGACAAAGGTATTGTTGTTATTATGGTTATTATCCTTATTTTACAGCTGAGGAGTCTGAGGCATAGAGGAGTTTAGAAATTGGCCTGAAGTCGCACAGTCAGAAGTGGCAGAGTCAGGATTTGAACCCACCAGGTGCTTGGAACAATGCCTGGCTTACATTAGGTGCTCAGAAGGGGTGAGATGTTCTTCTGCTATTTCCTGAGAATCCCCTGCCTGGCTCTATTTGGGTTCAGGAGCTAGACATCTAGTTTTCATAATTTGATTTTGTGTGGGAGGGGAGGTCTGGCCGGAGTGAAGGGAAGCCGGGGAAAACCTCGGATGCCTGGGAGGTTCAGCTTCTTGGACTACTTTCTGTCGACTTTGAGAGGATTCTAGATGCCGGGGTCTCAGCATCACTTGCGTGGATAGCCTGGGAGGGGAATCCTTCTCTTCGTTTCTGTGTGAAACGTGGCTTGGTGCCTCTACCTCTGCGAGGCCTGAGAGGGTGGCAGTGCTGTTTTGGGACCCCTCAGCTCGCAATGTGGGGAGGAGGGACATTCTGACTCTGACCCCCAGGTGGACATCCTTGATCCCACTGAGGACCCTGGATGAAGTGAAAATGGGAGAAGCTTCTAGAAGAATAGGGTGTCAACTGATGGGCTGGAGTGAAGCAAGAAAACGCTTCAGAGGGTACGTTACACACCTGGGAGACCTCAACAAATAACCAAGAGAGAATTTAGAAGAGGGAAATCGAAATACCTTTTGCATGCACATCAGGTCATCAGGCATCCAAGAACGATAGCTCTCAAAGGGAACATATTCACACTTAGTCTGTTATGTTTGGGGTTATGGGAGAAACAGGGATCTATTTCCTTTTAATTCTCTCTATATTATAGAAACAATGGAACAATTCTCTCTATATTATAGAAAGGATATTCCTGTTGTATTGTATGGTATTTATTCCCTGGGACATCCACCCCACATCGCTCAGAAATCTGCATCTTTGCACCAGAGTTTGATTGACGTGAAAGGAAGAGGCTGTAGACGGCACCGAGTTATGATTCAGGTTCAATTTATGGCTCAGTCTTGAAGCAAAATGATAGTCAACACAAGTTTTAAGAACATACTCTCTTAGGAAAGCACTTAATACACTTCTACAGAATTTGCTATGAATAGAGACCACAGTAATAAGTGCTGTTGAAACCCAATATTTTTATCTTATATAACTGAGTGCTGTGTCCATCACATAGGAGCTAGAAGTGCACGCTTGAAGCCTATGTGTATCCACAGACTTGGTATGTGTTTAAGCTCCTAGAGGGCAGGATGGCCTCTACTTATCTGGTTTTATATTATGCCCAGAGCTCTGCTGGGAGTAGATGGATACTCCATTGACGCTATTTAAAGCTACTGGTGCTGGTGACTTGTTTCTGTTCACTCACCGGAAAGCACAATTGGAAAATATATCTAACTCTCCTAAGAACTAATGACCCCATGAGATATGAAAGATTTAGATTCCCCTGCTAGAGATATGGATCAAAAGGACTGGTAACCAGCCTCAGAGATTAGAGGGATGTCAACGAGTACTATGGTCACTACAAATTATTTCCATCAAATTTATTACAGTCTGGTCAAGGTTAATAAACTTGTAGTTCATTTCTCATCAGCGTATTAAAGATGTAGAACAATAAACGATCATTTCTGCCACCTTCCTTAGAAAATATAATCACAATAACTGACTGTGGAAGGTGACAAGACATGGAGGTGGTGGGGGGGATTGTCTGAAACACAGAGGGAGTAAGCTGCCACCACGACGAGTTTGTAAATATTCTCTCAGATTGAGACAACTCTACTTGTGAAGGCGTTTTCAAATAATCACCCCTCCCCACAGTATTGCACAATGGCTCACTGTTACTGAGAGTAGATAAACAGGAAGTGATGCTCCCAAGTTTGAAAAGCTTTATTGGAGGTGTACAGAGAAATGGTTAGTAAAGTTGGATCAGAAATGATTAGAGGAAAAAAAAAAAAAAAAAAAAAAGAAATGATTAGAGGGTTTCACTCAGCTTTGCATGTTTTCCCAGAGTAGTTTTTTTTTTAACATCTTTATTGGAGTATAATTGCTTTACAATAGTGTGTTAGTTTCTGCTTTATAACAAAGTGAATCAGCTATACATATACGTATATCCCCATATCTCCTCCAGAGTAGTTTTTGAAATGGTAAAACTCCAGTCCTAAGTATAACAATAATACCTAACATGTACTGAGGGTTTAGATCTGTGAAAGGAGACAGGTGCAAATGAGACATTAGCCAAACTTGATACCTTTGTTGTTTTGATTTGTACACTAGGCAGGTGTGGATTTGCAGCTCTGAAACCAAGCGACCGGTTTTCCATTGGATACTAGAAGGTCAAGCATTGGGGAAAAGACAGGTTGCTTGCTCTTTTCTGCACTGAAGTTTGGAGCCGAGGAAAGCTTGGCTATGGGACAGGTACAGTTTAAAACAGGGTCAAGAGATATAGATAAACAGTAATATAGATAATTATGTAGTAATAAAGATAATATAGTAATAGAGCAATATAGGTAAAAAAGTAATACTGGGATTCAGCCACAAAAATTTTAATACTGCTTTGCTTTCCCTGAATTTTCTTTTCTGAAATGGAGATTTGTATCTAAAAGTACAATTTTAGCTATTTTTTAAAAGATAAATAAGCTTGGAGATAGACTAGTATAATACAAAGAACACAGGATTAGCTCTAGACCTTAATGACTAAATAGCTATGTGAAAAATAAAATCAAGTCAAACTCTGGGGTAGAATTGCCTTATTTGTAAAATATAGAAATGATGATGATGATGATGGTGATGTAAAATGGAGAAACTAGATGACATCCAGGATGCTGATTAGTACTAAATTCTATGATTTATACTATGAGATCATATATATTCTTGACAGTTTGGAACCCAGCAGCAGTGCTATGTGACTGGCTTGCCAGGACATCTGACAGTCCTCAACTGCAACTCCAAGAGGCTGCATGAATCCACTGTTAATATGTTAGAGAAGCAGTAACCAGATCTTAATTTACAACTAAAAGCACAAACCCATCATCGCAGGCAGAGACAGTTTTGGCAGAGATGCTTAAAAAAGTTGAAGAACAGTTATTTGATGCACTGAACTACACGTTAGTGGGAGAGAAAAAATGGTATTTACATGTAAACTGACATCTTAAAAGTGGTTGTAGAGAAGAGAATAAAAGAAAATGAGACATAAAGGAAGGAAGAATAGGATGGGAAGGAGAAAGGAAAAGACAGGAAAGGGAAGGAGGCAGAAGGGAACAAAGTCGAGAAGGGAGAGAGGATGCTGGCAGACTCAGTGCTGTGGTGATTAAGAGAATGGCTTAAAACCAATGTACTGGAATCTCAACTCTGTCTCCTACTAATTGTGTGACTTTGGGTGGTTACTTAGCCTCTCCGAACCTCAATTTCCTCATCCAGAAAATGTGTCTAATAATGCTTGGTGTCTGCACTTTCCTTACCAGAGTGCACACTCCATTGTGATGCTATAAGGTGACACAGATGAGCTGCTTTGCTTAGGATCTGTCAAATCTCTACAAACTTTGGCTGTTACTGTATTATTATTGTGGTGGTGGTGGTGAGGATTAAATGGTAAAAATGTATCTGAATTCTTGAAAACAATGCCTGGCACCTGCTAAGCCGTAAATGGTAGAAAGAAAAAGGAATATAATTGTGTTTATAGAGACTATTGATAATGGTCTGTACTTGTTGAGAGCTTCATTGTCACCACCATGACATGGCAAGGCTGTGTCATCCCCTTCCTTTGTGCGTGAAAAAAACTGATGCTTGGAGGTTACCTGACCTACAACCATGATGCTGGGAGAGACATGTACTCAAAGACATTCCAAGCCTTTTCTTCTACAGCATTGCCAGGCATCATCTTTGACTCTTTAATAGTTTATTCATTTATTGTTTACAATAACTCTGAGACATAGGCATTCTGCTTTTCATTTATAGAAAATCCCAGAAAGAGGATCTAAAGCCATAATTCTGATTCCAAAGCCTACTCTCTTTCCATACTGAGAACATACAGATGCAGGGATTTCCCTGCTGGCACAGTGGTTAAGAATCCACCTGCCAGTTCAGGCCCTGGTCTGGGAGGATCCCACAGGCCACAGAGCAGCTGAGCCCATGCGCCACGACTACTGAAGCCCGTGCGCCTAGAGCCCGTGCTCCGCAACAAAGAGAAGCCACCGCAATGAGAAGCCCACGCACCGCAACGAAGAGTATCCCCTGCTCGCCACAACTAGAGAAAGCCCGCGTACAGCAACGAAAACCGAAAGCAGCCAAAAATAAATAAATAAATTTATTTATTTTAAAAAAAGAACATACAGATGTGTATTCTGTAAAATGTTGAGTGTATAGCCCTTTGCACACCACTATTGTCCAATGGAAACAGAATGTGAGCCCCCAAAACAGGATACAGATGTGATTTAAAATTGCCTAGTAGTCACCTTAAAACAAGTTAAAAAGAGAGAGGTGAAATTAATTTTAATATATTTTCTTGAACTCAATATATCTGAAATATTTTTACACGTAATCATGTAATCAATATGGAGATGACTGAGGTGTTTGCATTCTGTTTTTCCCGCTTTTGCTTAGTCTTTGATATCCATTATGTATTTTATAGTTACAGCACATCTCAGTGGTGGCTAGCCACATTTCAAATAGTAATTGAAATCCTCAAGTGGCTCGTGGCTACCGCATTGGATAGGGTAGCTTTAGACAGCAGCTCTGTAAATTTGGATGATTCTCCAAGCTATGGAAGAGATTGAACTTGGTAGCCACAGCAAGATTGTCACCATATGACTAGTAAAACTAACAGAAAGGAAAATGTGATCAAAGATTTTATGAATCAATCCTATCAGTGAAATTTTGGACTACACTCGCTAAATCTACAAAGAAAAGAAGAGTCTCACTTATTTTGCTCTTAAGAAAAAGAACTGATTTGTTCATTCAGAATAGGAACTTGGTTGCTTTTACTTTTTTAAAAGCAAACTTTAAAAAGGTAGTGAGGATTTTATGTGGAACAGGAGGAAATACTTAGAGTTCATTTACCGGATATTTAGGCAATATGAAACAGGGAGATGGGAGAATGAAAACTGAGGATGCCATCAAAGTCTTTTATCAGCAAAGCTGTCACTTTATAGAGACATAATCTGACAGGCCCTACACTGAGTTTGCTTTGGTTGAAAGCATCCACTTGTAAGGTAATTTTATGAACTATACTCAGAAATTCATGGGAAAAGGCAAGAGGCAATATCACATGCTTCTGCCTCTTTTATTTACTTATGTCACATGAACCAGACATCAGAACTCTTAAATTTGGAGATTTTAAGTCCCAGTGAACTAGATAATAAAGTTGTCAGGGCCAAGGAGTTTCAATAAAATGCTAAACTTCTGACATTCAGAAGCCACAGTTACATAATACTTCACTGGGGTAGTTAATAGTTCCAGAGAGCTACAATGGTGTTCTCAGAGCTTTCTCTCCAAACCTAGACCATAATCAGCTCCATTTTTATGTCTATAGTTCACCCAACCAAAATACCTGTTTGTGCCTGGGTTGTATGTAATAATTTTAGGTGCATCCTCGTTTAAATGTTGTTTCTTCATTTCCTATCCCTTGCTTGATTTTTTTCATCTACACCATTGCTTTATCAAACTCTCCTTATTTTTATTATAATTCTAGAACAACTAGCAATACTAGTAATTAAATTGCTGAAATCTGCCTGGGTAGAGTAAGAACATTTCAATTCTATCCGGATGGGTGTTAATTATTTTAGGCAAGCTGTCATTTAGGATTTCTAAAGTGGATTTTGTTCTTGCAGTCAAGAACATTGCTTAACGCAGAATTAATTAATCATTATAAATATAAAACCTGCAGTATCAGCTCCTGTTTTCAGAAAGGTTTCAAGAGGCAAGGTTGAAAGAGTCAATAGTCTGCTGAAGGGAATCTTATCAGGCACACCCACCCCCAATCTGATAAAAGGACAATTAAACTATGCACTTCATTTTTATACAGGCTCATTCCAGAAACTGGAATCATTCCAGAGGATCATTCCAGAAACTGAAAATGTGCTTTTCTAACACAAATTTTTTTTTCTAAATATCTTCTTTTAAAAAGATTTTTGAAGGCAAGATTGACAAGGCAGTGACTGAAAATTAGAATTTACTTTGGTTGAAAGAAGATTCCTCCCACACTGCCTTCCACAAAAACCATTTTTGTAGCACTATGCTATATTGAACACACATCTTCTGTGGGCTCTGAATTTTCTCAGATACTCAGTGGCTACTTAAATGTACTCTACGATGACCACAATAATTGTATTCCTCACATTAAGGCTCACAGTCATCTGCTACAAGAGAAAAAGTTCACATTTCCATTGCCTTTCCCACTGGTTTTTAAAATAATGATTCTACAATATTGTGTCATATCTCTGCTTTAAAATGGAAGCAAAATTCAGCCAAGTTATACTGGAATACATTGACCAAAACAGGGAGATCCTGCCTGTATGGGTAAAGAAACCAACTGGTTTAATAGTCTAGATAATGATGTTATTAACTAACATTTAATAAGCTCAATGATAGGCACTCTAAGTGCTTTAAATCTAATTGCCTTGTATAAGCACATTATATGTAATTGTCTCACTTAATTCTTACCACTCAGAAGCAAAGGATGCCCTCAATATAGAAAAAAAATGGGCTCAATTTTTAAATGTAATTTTGCTAATACATCAAAATTTAAAAACAATTTATTTAAAATTGTACATTGAGAATTAGTTCTTTCCAAGGCAGTCTCCTAAGAACAAGGCAAAGTGTACTGCCTCTCGAACTTGAATGTCTAGGCAAACCACCCGAACATCTAGTCACACTACTGATTCTGATTCAGCAGGTCTGAGTGGGTCCTGAGCCTCTGCATTTCTAACAGATTCCCAGGCGATGCTAATGCTGCTGGTTTGAAGACCACCCTTTGAGAACAAGGACAGAGTCTATACTGGAAGCAATTTTGAAGTGATAAATGCCAAAGGACTGTGTTATGGTTGTTCTAAGAAGCCAACTAGTAACTGCAGCTGATAGAAGCGGGCTTAGCTTTGTCAAAAGAACAACATTTGAGTTGGATCTCGAATAAAGTAAGTAGAAGGGGGTGTTGCTTAGTATGTTCTAACTGGTTAATTAGTTGATAGAAAAGATGTAGAATGTGTCTGGAACCATGATGGGATATACATAAGGCTTTTGGCTCTCAGAAGAGAACCAGTGGGAATCTATACGTTTTATTGGTGTCCACACCTGCATTTGACACGCTCTTCCAATTGTTCCTTCTTCAGTAAAGGAAGCATCTACCTGCATCTGAGCAGGTGGTGACTGAAAAGTACAATGCTGTCTATGTGGTACCTAACCTTAATTATGCCAGCATCCCCCATTTTTTAGTTTATTTTAAAAGATATGATTTTATGATTTGTATCACTACAATTATGTTCCTAATGGGATTTTAATTGATTTTGAATCCAATTAAAGAAAAGCTATTTTTAAAGCACATCTTAGCTGCTGCCACTCGGAAGTCAGGCCAGGCTGGCACAGTGTAAGTCATCAGAGTGTAATTTGAATGCATTCGGTGTGATCGGCCAGGGAGATTTGTGAGTGACCTATATTTAATATTCTTTAAAAAAGTGTCTTGATGCGTTTTGTATTTCTCAAGGCTATGTTTATGCCTTAATGATATAAATAACTATTTTTACTAGAGAGAGTTCTATGGTCTTTTCAGTAAAAGTTACTGGTTCAGGTTTTGGGAAAAGGACATTTTCTAGGATGCAGTGCCCCTTTGTCCATATAATGTGTCTGTAAATTATTTTTTTCCCCAAAGTCACATCTATTCTGAGCTCCTACAGAGGACTGTTTCAGATCATTAAGTTTTTTCTCCCAGATTTGGTTTAGTTATATTGCTCACAAACCTAAACGTTTTAGTGGTTCCTCCTTGTCTATTGAATAAACTCTGTAATCATGGCTCTTAACAGTATGGTCTAAACCTAAACTGAAGTCAAACTCTAGTTCTTGCTGTCCCTTCCTTCCACCCCACTACTGTTTACTCAGTGTTGTCACTTTTATTCTTCCTGCCTAGAGTAAGCCCTTTAATAGTCTGACTTGAAGATATTTTGAAAGACCAGTCAGAGCCAACTTGAAGCCATGTGGTGATTGGGAACAAGGAAGGGGGTAGATTGATGGCATGGAAAGAGCAGGTAGCCCCTCCACAGTCCTTTCATTGGCCCTGTATACAGGTGGTTCAAAAGAGATGGAAAGTTCCAGAACTTCAGGTAGCAAACTTAACACCACTTCTTTATCCCCAAAAATATCAGTTAAAGGCTCAAACCTCATAGAAATAAAGCAAAAGTAAACAAATGGGAGCTAATCAAACTTATAAGCTTTTGCACAGCAAAGGAAACTATAAACGAAACAAAAAGACAACCTATGGGCTGGGAGAAAATATTTGCAAATCATGCGGCTAACAAGGGCTTAATTTCCAAAATACACAAACAGCTCATACAACTCAATAATAAAAAAACAAGCAATCCAATCAAAAAATGAGCAGAAAGACCTAAATAGACATTTCTCCAAAGAAGACATACAGATGGCCACGAGGCACATGAGAAAATGCTCAAAATCGCTAATTATTAGAGAAATGCAAATCAAAATTGCAATGAGGTGCCACCTCACAACAGTCAGAATGCTATCATTAAAAAGTCCACAGATAATAAATGCTGGAGAGGGTGTGGAGAAAAGGGAATCCTCCTACATGGTTGGCGGGAATGTAAATTGGTGCAGCCACGGGGGTTCTTAACAAAACTGAAAATAGAGTTGCCATATGACCTAGCAATCCCACTCCTGGGCATATAGCTGGACGTAACTATAATTTGAAAAGATACATGCACCCCTACGTTCATAGCAGTGCTATTTACAGTAGCCAAGACATGGAAACAACCTATATGTCCATTGACAGATGAATGGATAAAGGAGATGTGGTACATGTGTACAATGGAATACCACTCAGCCATAAAGAAAGAATGAAATAATGCCATCTGCAGTAACATGAATTGACTAGAGATTATCATACTAAGGGAAGTAAGTCAGAAAGAGAAAGACAAATACCATATGATATCCCTTATATGTGGAATCTAAAATATGACACAAATGAACTTATCTACGAAACAAAAACAGACTCACAGACATAGAGAACAGACTTGTGGTTGCCAAGGGGGATGGGGGTGTGAGGGAGGGATAGACTGGGAGTTTGGGTTTAGCAGATGCAGACTATTATATATAGAATGAATAAAGAACAAGGTTCTACTGTATAGCACAGGGAACTATATTCAATATTCTGTAATAAACCCAAATGGAAAAGAATATAAAAAAGGAAAGTACTTAATATTACATATTTGTATCCTTGAAATAAGGCTCAAACCTCAAAGGCCAGTAGTTTGTAGCCCAGTGGCACTTTCTACCCTTTGCATCTTAAAGTAGGGGCCTCAAGTAATGTTTAAGAAACATAATAAAAGTGGCATTCGAAAAAAAAAAAAAAAGAAAACAGTGTTTCAAAAGCTAACATACAGCAGCTCTGCCCATTTTGAGAGGAGCCTTAACTGGAATGAAAAAGTCCCTTACAATGAGTCCTTGCCTCAGCTGAGCCTGTTAGGCAGGCATCCACGGAAGCCCACACAATTCCAAGTTTCCTAACCCCTGTACAGCCCCAAGCAGCCAGACAACTATAATTCTCCTGGTCTACCTTGCCACCAATGAGGCTCAGCATTTGCAGGAGCCTGGCTGTACTGAGAGAAAGTGATTTTCCTCTCTATTACCAAAGATGGGTTTTACGTATGAAGAGGCAAGCCTGTCTCTCAGAGGTCATCAAGGCTACACCTTGTAGAGGAGGCAGGCTATCACCTCCAGTTGTCTCTTAATATCCCTGGGGGATTGGTTCCAGTTTCCCCTGCCAACATCAAAATCCTGGGACGTTCAAGCTCCTTATATAAAATGGCATAGCATTTGCATATAACCTAGCACATCTTCGCATCTACTTTAAATCATCTCTAGATTACTTACAATACTTAATAAAAGGTAAATGCTATGTAAATAGTTTCCAGCACATGGCAAAATCAAAGTTTGCTTTTTGGTTGTAGAGAAACGTGGAGAAGACTGGTTGAGTGGGAGGGGCTTGAGGTGCGGATGAGGATGGACGCTCTGAGTGTAGGCCACAAAGGAGACCACGGACCACAGTGGTGGTGTTAGTGCCATTTCAAAAGGATTCAGGTGTATCCAGCTACACCTCAGTGGATTCTGGGGCAGGACATCACATGGCCTGGTGGAACAGTTGGACCACGTGAGAGTGTGTGGATGAAAACAGACCCAACAACTGCTCCTTCTGGTAATACCATGAGGGTTGGGCTTTCTAGGATTTTAGATCAAGTCCAAGGGGAAAAAGAAAGTAAAACGGTGGGCAGAGATCCTGAAAACAAAAGAAAACAACAAAACAGACCATCCTTGAAATTTGTTCAAACCAAAAGAAAGTGTTAAACTGGAAGAAATTGTTTCAATAAAAACTGATGGAACAACCTTGAAATGGTATGATTGAGTCTTTTGGCACCAAAACAGTAGGAATTAGGGCTCATGAGCAAATTAAGTTGAGCTATAGATAGTTACATGCATCAAAGAGTATAAACCTCTATCCACCCTGTCCTATTTCTAATGTCTCCTTCTCCCTGATACCTTGTCCATTCCTTCAGTTGAATATTTTCTCTTACTCATAAAGAAGTTTCCAATATAACCTACTTTTAATGGTCTGGGTTCATAGAAATTGGTAACCCTAAAAATCATAGATTCTCAGAATAAAAAAGGGTCATCATTTAGAACTATTCTTTCCACAAGATAATTCTTGAAGGAATAAAAGTCTTTCATTTGTTCTTGTATAGCTCAAGGTACGAGTGTAGATCTTTGCTCATCCTCAGTATAATCAATGTGTGTTCAGCTTGTGATACAAAAGCTTGTGATTTTCTTGCCTGTAAAACCATGAGAGGGCTTCCCTGGTGGCGCAGTGGTTGAGAGTCTGCCTGCCGATGCAGGGGACACGGGTTCGTGCCCTGGTCCAGGAAGATCCCACATGCCACGGAATGGCTGGGCCCATGAGCCATAGCCACTGAGCCTGCGCGTCCGGAGCCTGTGCTCCACAATGGGAGAGGCCACAACGGTGAGAGGCCTGCATACCACAAAAAAAAAAAAAAAAAAAAACATGAAAGACAATGTTATCTTGAAAGTGGACAAGGTTAACTCTTCCTTCAACCTATCTTAATTCCTTTGGAAGGAATTGACCCTTTTTTTGTGATAGTAAGGACCAGAGAGAAGAACAAGCAAATTTTTAAAATTGTGTATCCTTGTTGTTGTTTTTGCTGTTGAAACTCACTTGGGCTGTGCTGAGCCTAGTCAACTGGGGATTGAATGAACTGACTTTTAAAGCTGACTTTGACCTTTCAGGCTTAACTGAGACAGTGATTAGATTATAAGGAAAAGGCTATTTTTATTTTTTGTTAAAGCTTACTTCAAATGAGTAGATCTGCAACATGCTGACTTTTAGTCTATCAGTATTTGTCACAATATCTTTATTGTTGTTGCTTTTATTGTGTTCTCACCTAGAACTTCAGAACAGGACTTGTTCTGTAGCTAAGTTCCACTGGAACAGAAAAAACTATATTTTATATTTGAGCCTTTAAATTGTTTTTGCTAGGTATAAAGGGCAATAAATTAGCTGCCCCAATTCTGTTTCTTTTCTCTCCCTCTCACTCTCTTTCCCCTTTTCTGTGAACTACCAATAAAGAGGGTCAATGATAGGACTCTGGAAGGACCAACGTCTTGGTTGCATGTGGATTGTTTACAGAGTCCTAGAGTCATTAATTCTCTCACCCCCCACGCCCCCCCATCACGTTGTTCCACTTTGGTTCTAGACTTTTCAATTATAGAAGTTCTGACAATGGTTTTTATTCCAGAAGCCTGGACACTGGCTTCAATCATGGAAGAGTTGTGTGTTTTATTGATAAACAGATTGAGATTAGTGGTGCTCTTGATCCACTGGAAAGGTTTCTATGAACAAAGGAGGAAAAAAAGTTGCATGAGATCATCACAAACTCAAAGGCCACAAATTTACCAAAGATAGCTTTTATCTGGAATGTCTTCTTTCAGGAATCAGGTGAACATGGGAAGAGTACAAAGACCTGGGAGAGCAGATAAACCGAATTGAAGATATTTTAGATGAACTTAGAACCAGAACTCAGGCAAAGTGTCTAGCTCTGGAAACTGCAGAGAAACTGAGGTAGAACCAAAAAGTTTAAAAAAAAAATAGAGGAAGCTGCTGAGAAGAGCTCTGTGGTCACATGGTACAGGAGAAAAGGGGGGATGCCACAGGGTCTAATTGCTCTTAAAAGTGTTATTAGAAGAAGAACACAGAAGAGTTTGAGAATTCTGAATTCTAATTCAGACTCATTTGACTTCCAGGTTGTGTTTTTATCTAAGTAGGAGGATAGAACATATTGTATTTCATAGTTTGTTAACTTGATCTGTAACTTTTGAATGTTTAGACAATGGTATGAGGGCTTCCATTTGTATATATTCTTGCTCTGGGCCCCATAGTTATTAGGAGTGGACCTGCTGGAAAGCATAAAACATAGTAGTAACCATATTACCACTAACATTCCTCTTTCACTTGGATGTCTTCACTTATTTGGATATTTCCTCCTTTACTAGGATTATACCCACTGCTGGATTAGAAGAATGTAACTTTTCCTTTGGTACTGGGGATTGTCTTGTTCTCTAAATTGTGTGGACATGAGGGGTATTGTGATTATCTGTGTGTCCTATTGACTCTTCAGACTTTTGAGAGAAAAAAAGCACACACACAAATAACTGTATTGAACTAATTCTTTGTATTGAACTAATTCATGGATGAATCACCTCCATTCCAGGTAGTACTATAGGACTCCTGGATAAATTTGGGACCTGAATTCCAGATTTTTTGGACTGTAATATCATTGGACATTAACTTGAAAGGCAAGAACATTTAATCTTGAAGCCTTAATTTTTCTCTAGGAATGGAAAGATTTGTTTAAATCTGGAGCTCTTTTGGGTAGGTTGTTGATGTTGTATCATCTTAGTACCTTTATGTATTTACGTGATAACTTTGTGTTACGGGTTGAATTGTGTTCTTCCAAAATATGTGTTGAAGTTCTCTCAGTACTCAGAATGTGAACTTATTTGGAAGAGTCATTGCAGATGTGATTAGTTGAGTTAAGAAGAGGACATCCTGCAGTAGGGTAGGCACTTAATACGACTGGTGTTCTTATAATGAGAAGAAAGGGACTACAGAAAAGAGATCACCATATGAAGACACAAACACGCAAATGGAGAAGACAGCCATTTAATGATGGGGAGAGAGGTTGAAGTGGTGCGTCTATAAGCCAAGGAACTTAAAGGATTACCAGCAACACCAGAAGCTGGAAGAAGAATAAGGATTCCCTGTACAGGTTTCAGAGGGAGCATGGCTCTAACTGATTTCAGACTCCTATCCTTCAAAACTTTGAGAAAAGAAATTTCTGTTGTTTTAAGTCACCCAGTCTGCGGTAATTTGTTTTGGCAGCCTTAGGAAACTAATACACTTTGTATAGCTCTGGGAAGCCGTGTAGAATAATTTACTGGGCAAAATTTTGGATGATAAATAGACTAAGAAATGAATTTGCAACCGTGGGTGGGACTTGGCTTTGGTGTTTAATCCATTAAAAAAGAAATATTTCAGAGCCTTCTCTGAGGAAAAACTCAGCTGTCCTCCTGCTCTTCCAAAGAAGCAGTGGTGAGGGGAACCATCTCATGAAAGTGGAGTAAGTTTGTTCCAAATAAGATACTAATCTTCCACTCCTCCTTTATCTGCAGCCAGAAAGGTAGCTACATTCCGATTGACATTGTTGAAAGGTATTAGAAAGGGCCTCAATTCTCACTCCTTAAATTTCTGTGACTAGCAGGGTGAGGAATGCTGGTGGAGTGGGGTTCCACTACACTTGCCAGAGGGAAAATTTTAGAAGGTATGCTTCTGATATTTCTCCATCACTCACTCACTCCTCTCCCTTGGAGAAGTGTGACTCTTTTGACTGCTGAGATTGGAAAGAGGGTAAACATGCATAGGTGAATCCATTTCTGGTTTCTCCCTTTGGATCTGCCTGCCTACAGCATGGCTGTTTTCTGCCTTGGTTTTCCATATGACTAGTACATGTGAATCAGGGCTAAGCCTGGTTTCTAAAGGGTAAGCTGGAGTTCTGACTCTTCCTACTAGTAAGAAAAAAGGCATGTGGTCCAAAGTTTCTGAGTAACAGTTTATGATCTGCATGTCTACATTCTCCCTCAGGTGGGTCTTCCCAAGGTCCAGATTTGGGGGGTCAGTGTTGGGAAGCCCTCATGTGGAGGCCCATTTAAGCTGGCTTCTCTCTTCCACTTTTACCTGTAATAAAGGGGATACGTATTCTCCATCTACCTAATGTTTCTTCTCCTTTCTTAAGAAATGGATGTGGGAAATAGGTGTGATTATTTATGAACCCTAACCCAAACACATATTAAAGAGTTTGTCCAGTAAAAAGTGTGATAAAATGCAAGGGAAACATTTATGTAATGAAAAGAGCATCAACCTTGAAGTCAGCCTTGAATTCAAACCTTACCTCTTTGACTAACCATTTATCTACCCAATTATTCAACCTATCTGAGCCTCATCTGTGAAGTATCACAAACAAACCTATCTTACAGGATTGTAAAGATTAAATGATGTAAAATGTATAACTTCATTATCTCTCAATATCACCAAGGCTGGCATATAGTAGAACTCTACTTTGAATTATTTTCCTCATTTCTCTTCTCTTGAACAAGTAACATTTATTTATCTTCCACCCCCTCACATACACATTTTCTGTACATTCATAAGCCCATTTCACTTTATCATAATCACTTGACCTATTGTTGAGGGAGGACATGTTTGCTGGGAATGCAGGTGACCCAGGGCAACATCTAGCATATACACATTCAATGAAAATTATGCTGTTTTTCTTTTCTTACCAACACAGCCCCATTGAAACTCTGGGTTGTTTTCCTTATGATACACCTGCATTTTAGAGTGTGATAAAAATGATTTAAAAGAAATTTATCTTAGTTACAAACATGGAATTTTATCATACGACTGGAAAGAAACCTTTCTGTTACAAAAGTATATAGTTATATAAAATGCCACTGTGTTATTACCCTTGAAACTATTTTGTTGTGCTTGTTCCATATAATTTCCCTAAAAATTAGCCAATGCTTGTGTTTATAGTGCTTTTATATTTTTCTTTCATTCCATAGAAGGATAGAGAAAAACAAAATTATTTTCCTTTATCAGCAAAACCGGAAAAAATATGACCACAGTGGGTTATTTTAAAACCACACAGAGGCACAGAAAAGCCTATTTAAATGTGCCTTTGCCATGGGTTCAGCCTATGTTGATTAATTATTTCATTCAATGTACATTTACTAAGCTAGAGTCTGCCAAGTCCCATAGGTACTGGGATCACCAACTTGAATGAGATTTGCTCCTTGCCCTTCAAAGTCTCTTGATCAAAAAAGGCAAAATAAAGTGTAAGGTGGTGGCCACAGAAGACATATTACCTTGGTATCAATTAGTGCTTAGTCAGAGAAGTAGAACTGGCAGGAGATACATATTAAAAGATTTATGGCAAAGAATTGACTTATGAAGCTGTGGAGACTGTCTAGGCAAGTCTCAAATGCATAGGATGGGCCATCAGGAAGGGCCTGCTGGAATCCATGGGATCAAGTGAAGCTGATGACACAAGTAGACTGGTACTTCATCAGGGAGGCCCCAGCTGCAATTAAGACCTTTAAATGGATTAAATCAGGTCCACCCAGATTATCTAAAACAAAGTCTTTTACTTGAAGTCAACTGATTATAGACTTTTACCCCGTCTACAAAATAGTCTCAGAGCAACACCTAGATTAGTGTTTGACTGAATAACCCTGGGTTAGAGCCAGCCAAACTGACACATAAAATTGACTATCACAATCATCATTTGCAAAATCCTCATGAGTCAGAGATCTAATGTAAAGCTCTTCCAAAATCACAGTGACTGGTAAGCATATATGAGAATCTGTTACATAAATTGCTAACAATTTTACCTCAAAATTATAATCACTAGTTTTACCTTGGCTTCAGAAGTTCAGGACTCTTGCTGGTATGTCTCTAGGGAGGAATTAGGTGGAGAAATGAGTTTTATATTACTCCCTTAATTCCATGTGTGTGTAGAGTGGGAGAAAAATACAAGCATATGATATTAAAAAAGAAATATAAATGGGTATTTCTAATAAGACATACTATTTTGTTATTAGAGTCAATGAATGTTACAGGGCCCACCTTTCCTAAAGTTGGTTCCCCAGAACACTAGTTTCTTTTTTTTTTTTAATTTTTCAAATTTTATTTATTTATTTTTATACAGCAGATTCTTTTTTTTTTTTTTTTTTTTTTTTTTTTAAACATCTTTATTGGGGTATAATTGCTTTACAATGGTGTGTTAGTTTCTGATTTATAACAAAGTGAATCAGCTATACATATACATGTGCTCCCATGTGTCTTCCCTCCTGCATCTCCCTCCCTCCCACTCTCCCCCTCCCACCCCTCCAGGCTGTCCCAAAGCCCCGAGCTAATATCCCTGTGCCTTGCGGCTGCTTCCCCCCAGCTATCCACCCCACCACGTTTGTTAGTGTGTATATGTCCATGACTCTCTCTCGCCCTGTCAAAACTCACCCTTCCCCCTCCCCATATCCCCAAGTCCGCTCTCCAGTAGGTCTGCGCCTCCATTCCTGTCTTATCCCTAGGTTCTTCATGACATTTTTTCCCCTCAAATTCCATATATATGTGTTAGCATACGGTATCTGTCTTTGTCTTTCTGACTTACTTCACTCTGTATGACAGACTCTAGGTCTATCCATCTCATTACAAATATCTCAATTTCATTTCTTTTTAAGGCTGAGTAATATTCCATTGTGTATATGTGCCACATCTTCTTTATCCATTCGTCCGATGATGGGCGCTTAGGTTCTTTCCATCTCTGGGCTATTGTAAATAGAGCTGCAATGAACATTTTGGTACATGACTCCTTTTGAATTTTGGTTTTCTCAGGGTATATGCCCAGTAGTGGGATTGCTGGGTCATATGGTAGTTCTATTTGTAGTTTTTTAAGGAACCTCCATACTGTTCTCCATAGCGGCTGAACCAATTCACATTCCCACCAGCAGTGCAAGAGTGTCCCCTTTTCTCCACACCCTCTCCAGCATTTATTGTTTCTAGATTTTTTGATGATGGCCATTCTGACTGGTGTGAGATGATATCTCATTGTAGTTTTGATTTGCATTTCTCTAATGATTAATGAGGTTGAGCATTCTTTCATGTGTTTGTTGGCATTCTGTATATCTTCTTTGGAGAAATGTCTGTTTAGGTCTTCTGCCCATTTTTGGATGGGGTTGTTTGTTTTTTTGTTATTGAGCTGCATGAGCTGCTTGTAAATTTTGGAGATTAATCCTTTGTCAGTTGCTTCATTTGCAAATGTTTTCTCCCATTCTGAGGGTTGTCTTTTGGTCTTGATTATGGTTTCCTTTGCTGTGCAAAAGCTTTGAAGTTTCATTAGGTCCCATTTGTTTATTTTTGTTTTTATTTCCATTACTCTAGGAGGTGGGTCAGAAAGGATCTTGCTGTGATTTATGTCATAGAGTGTTCTTCCTATGTTTTCCTCTAAGAGTTTGATAGTTTCTGGCCTTACATTTAGGTCTTTAATCCATTTTGAGCTTATTTTTGTGTATGGTGTTAGGGAGTGATCTAATCTCATACTTTTACATGTACCTGTCCAGTTTTCCCAGCACCATTTATTGAAGAGGCTGTCCTTTCTCCACTGCACATTCCTGCCTCCTTTATCAAAGATAAGGTGTCCATATGTGCATGGGTTTATCTCTGGGCTTTCTATCCTGTTCCACTGATCTATCTTTCTGTTTTTGTGCCAGTACC
Organism: Phocoena phocoena; assembly: GCF_963924675.1. Classification (NCBI taxonomy): domain Eukaryota; kingdom Metazoa; phylum Chordata; class Mammalia; order Artiodactyla; family Phocoenidae; genus Phocoena; species Phocoena phocoena. The sequence goes on along the minus strand of NC_089223.1, from coordinate 89,718,597 downwards.
ATACTGTCTTGATTACTGTTGCTTTGTAGTATAGTCTGAAGTCAGGGAGCCTGATTCCTCCAGCTCCTTTTTTCGTTCTCAAAATTGCTTTGGCTATTCGGGGTCTTTTGTGTTTCCATACAAATTGCGAAATTTTTTGTTCTAGTTCTGTGAAAAATGCCAGTGGTAGTTTAATAGGGATTGCATTGAATCTGTAGATTGCTTTGGGTAGTAGAGTCATTTTCACAATGTTGATTCTTCCCATCCAAGAACATGGTATATCTCTCCATCTATTTGTATCATCTTTAATTTCTTTCATCAGTGTCTTATAATTTTCTGCATACAGGTCTTTCGTATCCTTAGGTAGGTTTATTCCTAGATATTTTATTCGTTTTGTTGCAATGGTAAATGGGAGTGTTTTCTTGATTTCACTTTCAGATTTTTCATCATTAGTATATAGGAATGCCAGAGATTTCTGTGCATTAATTTTGTATCCTGCTACTTTACCAAATTCATTGATTAGCTCTAGTAGTTTTCTGGTAGCATCTTTAGGATTCTCTATGTATAGTATCATGTCATCTGCAAACAGTGACAGCTTTACTTCTTCTTTTCCGATGTGGATTCCTTTTATTTCCTTTTCTTCTCTGATTGCTGTGGCTAAAACTTCCAAAACTATGTTGAATAAGAGTGGTGAGAGTGGGCAACCTTGTCTTGTTCCTGATCTTAGTGGAAATGCTTTCAGTTTTTCACCATTGAGGATGATGTTTGCTGTGGGCTTGTCATATATGGCCTTTATTATGTTGAGGAAAGTTCCCTCTATGCCCACTTTCTGGAGGGTTTTTATCATAAATGGGTGTTGAATTTTGTCAAAAGCTTTCTCTGCATCTATTGAGATGATCATATGGTTTTTCTCCTTCAATTTGTTAATATGGTTTATCACATTGATAGATTTGCGTATATTGAAGAATCCTTGCATTCCTGGAATAAACCCCACTTGATCATGGTGTATGATCCTTTTAATGTGCTGTTGGATTCTGTTTGCTAGTATTTTGTTGAGGATTTTTGCATCTATGTTCATCAGTGATATCGGCCTGTAGTTTTCTTTCTTTGTGACATCCTTGTCTGGTTTTGGTATCAAGGTGATGGTGGCCTCGTAGAAGGAATTTGGGAGTGTTCCTCCCTCTGCTATATTTTGGAAGAGTTCGAGAAGGATAGGTGTTAGCTCTTCTCTAAACGTTTGATAGAATTCACCTGTGAAGCCATCTGGTCCTGGGCTTTTGTTTGTTGGAAGATTTTTAATCACACTTTCAATTTCAGTGCTTGTGATTGGTCTGTTCATATTTTCTATTTCTTCCTGATTCAGTCTTGGCAGGTTGTGCATTTCTAAGAATTTGTCCATTTCTTCCAGATTGTCCATTTTATTGGCATAGAGTTGCTTGTAGTAATCTCTCATGATTTTTTTTATTTCTGCAGTGTCAGTTGTTATTTCTCCTTTCTCATTTCTAATTCTATTGATTTGAGTCTTCTCCCTTTTTTTCTTGATGAGTCTAGCTAGTGGTTTATCTATTTTGTTTATCTTCTCAAAGAACCAGCTTTTAGTTTTATTGATCTTTGCTATCGTTTCCTTCATTTCTTTTTCATTTATTTCTGATCTGATTTTTATGATTTCTTTCCTTCTGCTAGCTTTGGGGTTTTTTTGTTCTTCTTTCTCTAATTGCTTGAGGTGCAAGGTTAGGTTGTTTATTCGAGATGTTTCCTGCTTCTTAAGGTGGGCTTGTATTGCTATAAACTTCCCCCTTAGAACTGCTTTTGCTGCATCCCATAGGTTTTGGGTCGTTGTGTCTCCATTGTCATTTGTTTCTAGGTATTTTTTTATTTCCTCTTTAATTTCTTCAGTGATCACTTCATTATTAAGTAGTGTATTGTTTAGCCTCCATGTGCTTGTATATTTTACAGATCTTTTCCTGTAATTGATATCTAGTCTCATGGCGTTGTGGTCAGAAAAGATACTTGATACAATTTCAATTTTCTTAAATTTACCAAGGCTTGATTTGTGACCCAAGATATGATCTATCCTGGAGAATGTTCCATGAGCACTTGAGAAAAATGTGTAATCTGTTGTTTTTGGATGGAGTGTCCTATAAATATCAATTAAGTCCATCTTGTTTAATGTATCATTTAAAGCTTGTGTTTCCTTATTTATTTTCATTTTGGATGATCTGTCCATGGGTGAAAGTGGGGTGTTAAAGTCCCCTACTATGAATGTGTTACTGTCTATTTCCCCTTTTATGGCTGTTAGTATTTGCCTTACGTATTGAGGTGCTCCTATGTTGGGTGCATAAATATTTACAATTGTTATATCTTCTTCTTGGATCGATCCCTTGATCATTATGTAGTGTCCTTCTTTATCCCTTTTAATAGTCCTTATTTTAAAGTCTATTTTGTCTGATATGAGAATTGCTACTCCAGCTTTCTTTTGGTTTCCATTTGCATGGAATATCTTTTTCCATCCCCTTACTTTCAGTCTGTATGTGTCTCTAGGTCTGAGGTGGGTCTCTTGTAGACAGCATATATAAGGGTCTTGTTTTTGTATCCATTCAGCCAATCTGTGTCTTTTGGTGGGAGCATTTAGTCCATTTACATTTAAGGTAATTATCGATATGTATGTTCCTATTCCCATTTTCTATATTGTTTTGGGTTCGTTATTATAGGTCGTTTCCTTCTTTTGCATTTCTTATCTAGAGGAGTTCCTTTAGCATTTGTTGTAAAGCTGGTTTGGTGGTGCTGAACTCTCTCAGCTTTTGCTTGTCTGTAAAGGTTTTAATTTCTCCATCAAATCTGAATGAGATCCTTGCTGGGTAGAGTAGTCTTGGTTGCAGGTTTTTCTCCTTCATCACTTTCAGTATGTCCTGCCACTCCCTTCTGGCTTGTAGGGTTTCTGCTGAGAGATCAGCTGTTAACCTTATGGGGGATTCCCTTGTGTGTTATTTGTTGTTTTTCCCTTGCTGCTTTTAATATGCTTTCTTTGTATTTAATTTTTGATAGTTTGATTAATATGTGTCTTGGCGTATTTCTCCTTGTATTTATCCTGTATGGGACTCTCTGTGCTTCCTGGACTTGATTAACTATTTCCTTTCCCATATTAGGGAAGTTTTCAACTATAATCTCTTCAAATATTTTCTCAGTCCCTTTCTTTTTTTCTTCTTCTTCTGGAACCCCTATAATTCGAATGTTGGTGCGTTTAATGTTGTCCCAGAGCTCTCTGAGACTGTCCTCAGTTCTTTTCATTCTTTTTTCTTTATTCTGCTCTGCAGTAGTTATTTCCACTACTTTATCTTCCAGGTCACTTATCCGTTCTTCTGCCTCAGTTATTCTGCTATTGATCCTATCTAGAGTACTTTTAATTTCATTTATTGCGTTGTTCATCGTTGCTTGTTTCATCTTTATGTCTTCTAGGTCCTTGTTAACTGTTTCTTGCATTTTGTCTATTCTACTTCCAAGATTTCGGATCATCCTTACTATCATTATTCTGAATTCTTTTTCAGGTAGATTGCCTATTTCCTCTTCATTTGTTAGGTCTGGTGGGTTTTTATCTTGCTCCTTCATCTGCTGTGTGTTTTTCTGTCTTCTCATTTTGCTTATCTTACTGTGTTTGGGGTCTCCTTTTTGCAGGCTGCACGCTCGTAGTTCCCGTTGTTTTTGATGTCTGTCTCCAGTGGCTAAGGTTGTTTCAGCGGGTTGTGTAGGCTTCCTGGTGGAGGGGACTAGTGCCTGTGTTGTGCTGGATGAGGCTCGGTCTTGTCTCTCTAGTGGGTAGATTCACGTCTGGTGGTGTGTTTTGGGGTGTCTGTGGCCTTGTTATGATTTTAGGCAGCCTCTCTGCTAATGGGTGGGGTTGTGTTCCTGTTTTGCTAGTTGTTTGGCATAGGTTGTCCAGCACTGTGGCTTGCTGGTCGTTGAGTGAAGCTGGGTGCTGGTGTTAAGATGGAGGTCTCTGGGAGATGTCCACCGTTTAATATTATGTGGAGCTGGGAGGTCTCTTGTTGATCAGTTTCCTGAAGTTGGCTCTCCTACCTCAGAGGCAGAGCCCTGCCTCCTGGGCTGGAGCACCAAGAGCCTTTCATCCACACGGCTCAGAATAAAAGGGAGGAAAAGTAGAGAGAATTATTAGAAGTATGAGGAAAGAAAGAAGGAAAGGAGGAAAGGAAGGAAGGAAGAAAGAAGCAAAGAAGGAAAGAAAGGAGGGAGGGAGGGAGGAAGGAAGGAAGGAAGGAGGGAAAGAAGGGGAAAATGTAGAGAGAATTATTAGAAGTTTGAGGAAAGAAAGAGGGAAAGGAGGAAAGGAAGGAAGGAAGAAAGAAGCAAAGAAGGAAAGAAAGGAGGGAGGGAGGGAGGGAGGAAGGAAGGAAAGAAGGAGGGAAAGAAGGAGAAAATGTAGAGAGAATTAGTAGAAGTTTGAGGAAAGAGAGAAGGAAAGGAGGAAAGGAAGGAAGGAAGAAAGAAGCAAAGAAGGAAAGAAAGGAGGGAGGGAGGGAGGAAGGAAGGAAGGTAGGAGGGAAAGAAGGAGAAAATGTAGAGAGAATTAGTAGAAGTTTGAGGAAAGAAAGAAGGAAAGGAGGAAAGGAGGAAAGGAAGGAAGGAAGAAAGAAGCAAAGAAGGAAAGAAAGGAGGGAGGGAGGGAGGAAGGGAGGAAGGAAGGAAGGAAAGAAGGAAAAAAGACAGAAAGAAAGAAGATACAGTAAAAATAAAATAAAGTATAATATAGTTATTGTACTAAAAAATATTTAGAACAAAAAAAAAAAAAAGAAAAAGAAAAAAAAAAAAAAAAAAAGAACAGATAGAACCCTAGGACAAATGCTGGAAACAAAGCTATACAGAGAAAATCTTACACAGAAGCATACACATACGTGTTCACAAAGAGAGGCAAAGTGGGAAAAATCATAAATCCTGCTCCCAGAGACCACCTCCTCAACCTGGGGTGATTCGCTGTCTAAAGGAGGGAAGGAAGGAAGGAAAGAAAGAAAGAACGAAGGTAAAGTACAATAAAGTTATTACAATTAAAATTAATTATTAAGAAAAAAAAATTTTTTTTTTTTTTAAAAAAAAAAACATGGACGGATAGAGCCCTAGGACAAATGTTGGAAGCAAAGCTATACAGAGAAAATCTTACACAGAAGCATACACATACACGTTCACAAAGAGAGGCAAAGGGGGAAAAATCCTAAATCCTGCTCCCAGAGACCACCTCCTCAACCTGGGGTGATTTGCTGTCTAAAGGAGGGAAGGAAGGAAGGAAAGAAAGAAAGAAAGAACGAAGGTAAAGTACAATAAAGTTATTGCAATTAAAATTAATTATTAAGAAAGAAAAAAAAAAATTTTTTTTTTTTTAAAAAAAAAAAACCATGGACGGATAGAGCCCTAGGACAAATGTTGGAAGCAAAGCTATACAGAGAAAATCTTACACAGAAGCATACACATACACGTTCACAAAGAGAGGCAAAGGGGGAAAAATCCTAAATCCTGCTCCCAGAGACCACCTCCTCAACCTGGGGTGATTTGCTGTCTAAAGGAGGGAAGGAAGGAAGGAAAGAAAGAACGAAGGTAAAGTACAATAAAGTTATTGCAATTAAAATTAATTATTAAGAAAGAAAAAAAATTTTTTTTTTTTTTTTAAAAAACCATGGAAGGATAGAGCCCTAGGACAACTATTGGGAGCAAAGCTATACAGAGAAAATCTTACACAGAAGCATACACCTACACGTTCAGAAAGAGAGGCAAAGGGGGAAAAATCATAAATCCTGCTCCCAGAGACCACCTCCTCAATTTGGGGTGATTAGTTGTCTAAAGGAGGGAAGGAAGGAAGGAAAGAAAGAAAGAAAGAACGAAGGTAAATTTCAATAAAGTTATTACAATTAAAATTAATTATTAAAAAAAAATTTTTTTTTTTTTTTTTAAAAAAAAAAACCCATGGACGGATAGAGCCCTAGGACAAATGGTGGAAACAAGAGTATACAGACAAAATCTCACACAGAAGCATACATGCCCACATTCACAAAAAGAGGAAAAGGGAAAAAAATCACCGATCTCGCTCCTAAATTCCCCCTCTTCAATTTGGGCTCACTCCCTGTCTATTCAGGTATTCCACAATGCAGGGCACATCAAGTTGATTGTGGAGCTTCAATCCGCCGCCTCCGCGGCTGCCGGGAGAGACCTCCCCCTCTCCTCCCTGCTCTCACAGCTCACAGGAGCTCAGCTTTGTACCCGGCCCTGCCCCTGCGCGCTGATCGCTGGAGGGCGTCTGTTTTTTTTGCTCAGACAGGACGGGGTTAAAGGAGCCGCTGATTCGGGAGCTCCGGCTCACTCAGGCCGGGGGTTGGGGGATGGGGGAAGGCGGGGCACTGCGTGCGGGGCGGGCCTGCGGCGGCAGAGGCGGCGTGACGCTGCGGCAGAGGCCGGCGTGACGCTGCACCAGCCTGAGACCCGCCGTGCGGGAAGCTGTCCCCAGATCCCGGGAACCCGGCAGTGGCGGCCTGCACAGGCTCCGCGGAAGAGGGGCGCGGAGAGTGACCTGTGCTCGCACACAGCCCCCCTGGTGGCGGCAGCAGCAGCCCCAGCGTCTCCCGCCCGTCTCTGGGCTCCGCAGTTTCAGCCGCGGCTCGCGCCCGTCTCTGGGGCTCGCGCTTCCCGCCGCGGCTCGCGCCCGTCTCGGGGGCTCGCGCTTCCCGCCGCGGCTCGCGCCCTTCTCGGGGGCTCGCGCCCTCAGCCGAGGCTCGCGCCCGTCTCTGGGGTTTGCGCTTTTTAGCCGCGGCTCGCGCCCTTCTCTGGAGTTCCTTTAAGCAGCGCTCTTAAACCCCTCTCCTCGCGCGCCAGGAAACAAAGAGGGAAGAAAAAGTCTCTTGCCTCTTCGGCCGGTGCAGGCTTTTCCCCGAACTCCCTCCCGGCTAGTCGTGGCGCACCAACCCCTCCAGGCTATGCTCAAGCCGCCAACCCCAGTCCTCTCCCCGCGCTCCGTCCAAAACCGAAACCCGAGCCTCAGCTCGCAGCCCCGCCCGCCCCGGCGGGTAAGCAGACAAGCCTCTCGGGTTGGTGAGTGCCGGTCGGCACCGATCGTCTGTGCAGGAATCCCCCCGCTTTGCCCTCCGCACCCGTCGCTGTGCTCCACTCCGCGGTCCCGAAGCTCCCCCCTCCGCCTCCCGCAGTCTCCGCCCGCGGAGGGGCTTCCTAGTGTGTGGAAACTTTTCCTCCTTTACAGCTCCCTCCCACTGGTGCAGGTGCCGTCCTTATTCTTTTGTCTCTGTTTTTTCTTTTTTCTTTTGCCCTACCCAGGTACGTGGGGAGTTTCTTGCCTTTTGGGAGCTCTGAGGTCTTCTGCCAGCCTTCAGTAGGTGTTCGGTAGGAGTTGTTCCACGTGTGTATGTATTTCTGGTGTATCCGTGAGGAGGAAGGCGATCTCCACGTCTTACTCTTCCGCCATCTTCCCGCCCAGCCATATACAGCAGATTCTTATGAGTTATCTATTTTATACATATTAGTGTATATTTTTCAATCCCAATCTCCCAATTCATCCCACCACCATCACCACCATCCCTGCCTGTTTGCCTCCTTGGTGTCCATGTGTTTGTTCCCTACATCTGTGTTTCTATTTCTGCCTCGCAAACCAGTTCATCTGTACCATTTCTCTAGATTCCACATATATGCATTAATATACGATATTTCATTTTCTCTTTCTGATTTACTTCAATCTGTAAGACAGACTCTAGGTCCATCCACCTCACGACAAATAACTCAATTTTGTTTCTTTATATGGCTGAGTAATATTCCATTGTATATATGTACCAAAACTTCTTTACCCATTCCTCTGTTGATGGACTTTTAGGTTGCTTCCATATCCTGGCTATTTTAAATAGTGCTACAATGAACATTGGGGTGCATGTGTTTTTTTGAATTATGGTTTTCTCTGGCTATGCCCAGCAGTGGGATTGCTGAGTCATATGGTAGTTCTAGATTTAGATTTTGAAGGAACCTCCATACTGTTCTCCATAGTGTCTGTATCAATTTACATTCCCATCAGCAATGCATTTGGGTTCCCTTTTTTCCACACACTCTCCAGCATTTACTGTTTGCAGAGTTTTTGTTATTGGCCATTCTGACTGGTGTGAGGTAATACCTCATTGTAGTTTTGATTTGCATTTCTCTAATAATTAGTGATGTTGAGCAACTTTTCATGTGTTTGTTGTACATCTGTGTGTCTTTACAGAAATGTCTATTTAGGTCTTCCACACATTTCTGGATTGGTTTGTTTGTTTTTTTGATATTGAAATGCATGAGCTGCTTGTATATTTTGGAGATAAATCCTTTGTCAGTTGCTTCATTTGCAAATATTTTCTCACATTCTGAGGGTTGTCTTTTCATCTTATTTATGGTTTCCTTTCCCGTGCAAAAGCTTTTAAGATTCATTAGGTCCCATTTGTCTATTTTTGTTTTTATTTCCATTTCTCTAGGAGGTGGGTCAAAAAGGATCTTGCTGTGTTTTATGTCATAGAGTGTTCTGACTATGTTTTTCTGTAAGAGTTTTATAGGATCTGGCCTTACATTTATGTCCTTAATCTATTTTGAGTTTATTTTTGAGTATGGTGTTAGGGAGTGTTCTAATTTCATTCTTTTACATGTAGCTGTCTAGTTTTCCCAGCACCACTTATTGAAGGGGCTGTCTTTTCTCCGTTGTATATTCTTGCCTCCTTTATCAAAAATAAGGTGACCATATGTGTGTGTGTTTATCTCTGGGATTTCTGTCCTGTTCCATTGATCTATATTTCTGTTTTTGTGCCAGTACCATACTGTCTTGATTACAGTAGGTTTGTAGTATAGTCTGAAGTCCAGGAGCCTCAGTCCTCTAGCTCCGTTTTTCTTTCTCAAGATTGCTTTGGCTATTCGGGGTCTTTTGTGCTTCCATAAAAATTTTGAAATTTTTTGTTATACTTCTGTGAGAAATGCCATTGGTATTTTGATAGGTATTGCATTGAATCTGTAGATTGCTTTGGGTAGTATAGTCATTTTCACAATGTTGATTTTTCTAATCCAAGAACATGGTATATCTCTCCAGCTGTTTGTATCATCTTTAATTTCTTTCATCAGTGTCTTATAGTTTTCTGCATACAGGTTTTTGTCTCCTTAGGTAGGTTTATTCGTAGGTATCTTATTCTTTTTGTTTCAATGGTAAATGGGAGTGTTTACGTAAATTCTCTTCCAGATTTTTCATCATTAGTGTGTAGGAATGCAAGAGATTTCTGTGCTTTAATTTTGTATCCTGCTACTTTACCAAATTCATTGATTAGCTCTAGTAGTTTTCTGGTAGCATCTTTAGGAGTCTTTATGTATAGTATCATGTCCTCTGCAAACATTGACAGCTTTACTTCTTCTTTTCCAGTATGGATTCCTTTTATTTCTTTTTCTTCTCTGATTGCTGTGGCTAAAACCTCCAAATCTATGTTGAATAATGGTGGTGAGGGCAGACAACCTTGTCTTGTTCCTGATCTTAGAGGAAATGGTTTCAATTTTTCACCATTGAGAACAACGTTGGCTGTGGATTTGTCATATATGGCCTTTAGTATGTAGTTGTAAATTCCCTCTATGCCTACTTTCTGGAGGTTTTTATCATAAATTGGTGTTGACTTTTGTTGAAGGCTTTTCCTGCATCTATTGAGATGATCATATGGTTTTTCTCCTTCAATTTGTTACTATGGTTTATCACATTGATTGATTTGCATATATTGAAGAATCCTTGCATTCCTGGGATAAACTCCACTTGATCATGGTGTATGATCCTTTTAATGTGCCATTGGATTCTGTTTGCTAGTATTTTGTTCAGGACTTTTGCATTTATGTTCACTAGTGATATTGGCCTATAATTTTCTTTCTTTGTGACATCTTTGTCTGGTTTGGTATTAGGGTGATGGTGGCCTCGTAGAATGAATTTGGGAGTGTTCTTCCCTCCACTATATTTTGGAAGAGTTTGGAAGGACGGGTGTTAGCTCTTCTCTAAATGTTTGATAGAATTCACCTGTGAAGCCATCTGGTCCTGGGCTTTTGTTTTTTAGAAGATTTTTAATCACAGTCTCAATTTCAGTGCTTGTGATTGGTCTGTTTATATTTTCTATATCTTCCTGGTTCAGTCTCAGAAGGTTATGCTTTCCTAAGAATTTGTCCATTTCTTCCAGGTTGTCCAGTTTATTGGCATATAGTTGCTTGTAGTAATCTCTCAAGGTTCTTTGTATTTCTGCAGTGTCAGTTGTTACTTCTTTTAAATTTCTAATTCTATTGATTTGAGTCTTCTCCCTTTTTTTTCCTGGATGAGTCTGACTAATGTTTTATCAACTTTATCTTCTCAAAGAACCAGCTTTTAGTTTTATTGATCTTTGCTATCATTTCCTTAATTTCTTTTTCATTTATTTCTGATCTGATCCTTATGATTTCTTTCCTTCTGCTAACATTGGGGTTTTTTGTCCTTCTTTTGCTAATTGCTTTAGGTGTAAAGTTAGGTTGTTTATTTGAGATGTTTCTTGTTTCTTGAGGTAAGATTGTACTGCTCTTTTCTTCCCTGTTATAACTGCTTTTGCTGAATCCCATTGGTATTGGGTCTTTGTGTTTTCATTGTCATTTGTTTGTAGGTATTTTAAAATTTCCTTTTGATTTCTTTAGTAATCTCTTTGTTATTTAGTAGTGTATTGTTTAGCCTCCATGTGTTTGTATTTTTTACAGATATTTTTCCTGTAATTGTTACGTACTCTCAGCGTTGCGGTTGGAAAAGATACTTGATATGATTTCAATTTTCTTAAATTTACCAAGGCTTTATTTGTCACCCAAGGTATGATCTATCCTGGAGAATGTTCCATGAGCACTTGAGAAGAAAGCATATTCTGTTGTATTTGGATGGAATGTTCTATAAATATGAATTAAGTCCATCTTGATTAATGTATCATTTATAGCTTGTGTGTCCTTATTTATTTTCATTTTGGATGATCTGTCCATTGGTTAAAGTGGGGTGTTAAAGTCCCCTAATATGATTGTGTTACAGTCAATTTTCCCTTTTATGGCTGTTAGCATTTACCTTATGTATTGAGATGCTCCTGTGTTGGGTGCATAAATATATGTAGTGTCCTTCTTTGTCCCTTGTAATATTCTTTATTTTAAAGTCTATTTTATCTGATTTGAGTATTGTTACTCCAGCTTTCTTTTGCTTTCCATTTGCATGGAATATCTTTTTCCATCCCCTCACTTTCAGTCTGTATGTGTCTCTAGGTCTGAAGTGGGTCTCTTGTAGACCGCATATATATGGGTCTTGTTTTTGTATCCATTCAGCCAGTCTATGTCTTTTGGTTGGAGCATTTAATCCATTAACATTTAAAGTAGTTATCCATATGTATGTTCCTATTACCATTTTCTTAATTATTTCGGGTTTGTTATTGTAGGTCTTTTCCTTCTCTTGTGTTTCCTGCCTTGAGAAGTTCCTTTAGCATTTGTTGTAAAACTGGTTTGGTGGTGCTGAATTCTGTTAGTTTTGATTGTCTGTAAAGGTTTTAATTTCTCTGTCAAATCTGAATAAGATCCTTGCTGAGTAGAGTAATCTTGGTTGTAGGTTTTTCCCTTTCATCACTTTAAATATGTTCTGCCACTCCCTTCTGGCTTGCAGAGTTTCTGAGGAAAGATTAGCTGTTAACCTTATGGGGATTCCCTTGTATGTTATTTGTTTTTTCCCTTGCTGCTTTTAATATTTTTTCTTTGTATTTAATTTTTGATAGTTTGATTAATATGTGTCTTGGCGTGTTTCTCCTTGGATTTATCCTTTATGGGACTCTGTGCTTCCAGGACTTGATTGACTATTTCCTTTCCCATATTATGGGAGTTTTCAACTATAAACTCTTCATATATTTTCTCATTCCCTTTCTTTTTCTCTTCTTTTTCTTGGACCCCTATTATTCGAATATTGGTGCATTTAGTGTTGTCCCAGAGGTCTCTAAAACTGTCCTCAATTCTTTTCATTCTTTTTTCTTTATTCTGCTCTGCAGTAGTTATTTGTACTATTTTATCTTCCAGGTCACTTATCCATTTTTCTGCCTCAGTTATTCTGCTATTGATTCCTTCTAGAGAATTTTTAATTTCATTTATTGTGTTCGTCATCATTGCTCATTTGCTCTTTATTTCTTTTAGGTCCTCATTAAACATTTGTTGTATTTTCTCCATTCTATTTCCAGATTTTGGATCATCTTTACTATCATTACTCTGAATTCTTTTTCAGGTAGACTGCCTATTTCCTCTTCATTTGTGTGGTCTGGTGGGTTTTTACCTTGCTCCTTCACCTGCTGTATGTTTCTCTGTCTTCTCATTTTGCTTAACTTAATGTGTTTGGGGTCTCCTTTTCGCAGGCTGCAGGTGTGTAGTTCCCATTGTTTTTAGTATCTGCTCCCAGTGGCTAAGGTTGGTTCAGTGAGTTGTGGTGGCTACCTTTTAGACAGGACTGGTGCCTGTGTTCTGGTGGATGAGACTGGATCTTGTCTTTCTGGTGAGCAAGATCGCGTCTGGTTGTGTGTTTTGGGGTGTCTGTGGCCTTAGTATGATTTTAGGCTGCCTGTCTTCTAATGGGTGGGTTTGTGTTCCTGTCTTGCTAATTGTTTGGAATAAGGTGTCCAGCACTGTAGCTTGCTGGTCGTTCAGTATAGCTGGTTATTAGTTTGAGACGGTGATATCTGGGAGAGCTTTCGCCATTTGGTATTGTGGAGCTGGGAGGTCTCTGGTGGACCAGTATCCTGAACTTGGCTGTCCCTCCTCAGAAGCACAGGCCTGACACCTGGCCAGAGCACCAAGACTCTGTCAGCCACAGGGCTGAGAAGAAAAGGGAGAAAAAAAAGAACAAAATAAAAAAATATATAAATAAAATAAAGTTATAAAAATATTTAAATAAAAATTGAAACAAAAGAAAAAGAAAGAAAGAAGAGAGCTACCAAGCCAAAGAACAAATCCACTAATAACAAGCAGTAAAAAAATATACTAAGAGAAAAAAAAAGGACAGACAGAACCTTAGGACAAATGGTAAAAGCAAATCTATATAGGCAAAATCACACAAAGAAGCATACACATACACACTCACAAAAAGAGATAAAGGAAAAATATATTTTATCTATATATAAAAAAAGGGAGGAGAGCAACCAAATCAATAAACAAATCTACCAATTATAATAAACTCTAAATACTAAACTAAGATAAACATAAAACCAGAAACAAATTAGATGCAGAAAGCAAACCACAAGTCTACAGTTGCTCCCAAAGTCAATGGCCTCAATTTTGGGATAATTTGTCTTCTATTCATGTATTCCAGAGATGCAGGGTACATCAAGTTGGTTGTGGAGATTTAATCCACTGCTTTTGAGGCTGCTGGGAGAGATTTCCCTTTCTCTTCTTTGTTCACACAGCTCCCGGGGTTCAGCTTTGGATTTGGTCCCGCCTCTGCATGTAGGTCACCTGAGGGCGTCTGTTCTTTGCTCAGACAGGACAGGGTTAAAGTAGCAACTGATTAGGGGGCTCTAGCTCACTCGGGCCAGGGGGAATGAAGGGGTACGGATAATGGGTGAGCCTGCAGTGACAGAGGCTGGCGTGATGTTGTAACAGCCTGAGGCATTCTGTGTGTTCTCCCAGGGAAGTTGTCCCTGGATCACAGGACCCTGGCAGTGGTGGGCTGCACAGGCTCTCAGGAGGGGAGGTGTGGATAGTGACCTGCGCTTGCACAGAGGCTTCTTGGTGGCTGCAGCTGCAGCTTAGCATTTCAGGACTGTCTCTTTTGTCCATGCTGATAGCCGCGGTTCATGCCCGTCTCTGGGGCACGTTTAGGTGGCACTCTGAATCCCCTCTCTTTGTGCACCCTGAAACAATGGTCTCTTGCCTCTTAGGCAGGTCCAGACTGTTTCCCGGACTTCCTCCCAGCTAGCTGTGGCACACCCGCCCCCTTCTGGCTGTGTTCACGCAGCCAACCCCAATCCTCTCCCTGGGATCTGACCCCCGAAGCCGGAGCCTCAGCTGCCAGCCCCCACCCCGCCCCCCCCACCCCCCCACTGGCGGGTGAGCAGACAAGCCTCTAGGGCTGGTGAATGCTGGTCGGCACCGGTCCTCTGTGTGGGAATCTCTCCGCTTTGCCCTCTGCACCCGTGTTGCTGCACTCCTCCGTGGCTCTTCCCCCCCGCCACATCCCGTCTCTGCCAGTGAAGGGGCTTCCTACTGTGTGGAAGCTTTTCCTCCTTCACAGCTCCCTTCTAGAGGTGTAAGTCCTGTCCCTATTCTTTTGTCTCTGTTTTTTCTCTTTTCTTTTGCCCTACCCAGGTACGTGGGGAATTTCTTGCCTTTTGGGAGGTCTGAGGTCTTCTGCCAGCATCCAGTAGGTGTTCTATAGGATTTGTTCCACATGTATATATATTTCTGATGTATTTGTGGGGAGGAAGGTGATCTCCACGTCTTACTCCTCTGTCATCTTGAAGGTCTCTGATCATATGGTTTTTATTTTTCAATCTGTTAATGTGGTGTGTCACATTGATTGATTTGCGTATATTGAAGAATCCTTCCATCCCTGGGATAAATCTCACTTGATGATGGTGTATGATCCTTTTATTGTGTAGTTGGATTCTGTTTGCTAGTATTTTGTTGAGGATTTTTGCATCATATTCATCAGTAATATTGGTCTGTAATTTTCTTTTTTGTAGTATCTCTGTCTGGTTTTGGTACCAGGGTGATGGTGGCTTTGTAGAATGAGTTTGGGAGTGTTCCTTCCTCTGCAATTTTTTGGAAGAGTTTGAGAAGGATGGGTGTTAGCTCTTGTCTAAATGTTTGATAGAATTCACCTGTGAAGCCATCTGGTCCTGGACTGTTCTTTGTTGGAATATTTTTAATCACAGTTTCAACTTCATTACTTGTTATTGGTCTGTTCATATTTTATATTTCTTCTTGGTTCAGTCCTGGAAGGTTAAACCTCCTAAGAATCTGTCTGTTTCTTCCAGGTTGTCCATTTTATTGGCATAGAGTTGCTTGTATTAGTCTTTTCTGATGCTTTGTATTTCTGTGGTGTCTGTTGTAACTTCTCCTTTTTCATTTCTAATTTTATTTATTTGAATCCTCTCCATCTTTTTCTTGATGAGTCTGGCTAAAGGTTTATAATTTTGTTTATTTTCTCAAAGAACCAGTTTTTACTTTTATTGATCTTTGCTATTTTTTTCTTTGTTTCTATTTCATTTACTTCTGCTCTGATCTTTACGATTTCTTTCCTTCTACTAACTTTGGGTTTTTTTCTTTTTTCTCTAGTTCCTTTAGGTGTAAGGTTAGATTGTTTATTTGAGATTTCTCTTGTTTCTTGAAGTAGGATTGTACTGTTATAAACTTCTCTCTCAGAACTGCTTTTGCTGCATCCCATAGGTTTTGGATCATCATGTTTTTGTTGTCATTTGTCTCTAGGTATTTTTTGATTTCCTCTTTGATTTCTTCATTGATCGCTTAGTTATTTAGTAACATATTGTTTAACCTCCATGTACTTGTGTTTTCTACGTTTATTTCTCTGTAATTGATTTCTAATCTCATAGCATTGTGGTCGGAAAAGATGCTTGATATGATTTCAATTTTCTCAGATTTACCAAGGCTTGATTTGTGACCCAAGATTTGATCTATCCTGGAGACAGTTCCGTTTGCACTTGAGAAGAAAGTGTAGTTTGGTGTTTTCAGATGGAATGTCCTATAAATGTCAATTAAATCTATCTGGTCTATTGTGTCATTTAAAGCTTGTATTTCCTTATTAGTTTTTCTATCTGGATGATCTGTCCATTGGTGTAACTGAGGTGTTAAAATCCCCCACTATTACTGTGTTACTGTTGATTTCCTCTTTTATAGCCATTAGTATTTGCCTTATGTATTGATGTGCTCCTATGTTGGGTCCATGTATTTTTAGAATTGTTATATCTTCTTCTTGGATTGATCCCTTGATCATTATGTAGTGTCCTTCCTTGTCTCTTGTAACATTCTTTATTTTAAAGTCTATTTTATCTGATATGAGTGTTGCTACTCCATCTTTCTTTTGATTTCCATTTGCATGGAATGTCCTTTTACATCCCCTCATTTTCAGTCTGTATGTGTCACTTGGTCTGAAGTGGGTCTTTCGTAGACAGCATATGTATGGGTCTTGTTTTTGTATCCATTCACTGGGCCTGTGTCTTTTGGTTGGAGAATTAAATCCATTCACATTTCAGGTAATTATCAATATGTATGTTCCTATTTTCTTAATTGTTTTGGGTTTGTTTTTGTAGGTCTTTTTCTTCTCTTGTGTTTCTTGCCTAGAGAAGTTCCTTTAGCATTTGTTGTAGAGCTGGTTTTGTGGTGCTGAATTCTCACAGCTTTTTTTTTGTCTGTAAGGCTTTTGATTTCTCTGTCGAATCTGAATGAGATCCTTGCTGGGTAGAGTAATCTTGGTTGTAGGTTCTTCCCTTTCATCACTTTAAATATATCATGCCACTTCCTTCTGGCTTGTAGAGTTTCTGCTGAGAAATCCTCTGTTAACCTTTTGGGAGTTCCCTTATATGTTATTTGTCATTTTTCCCTTGTTGCTTTTAATAATTTTTCTTTGTCTTTAATTTTTGTCAATTTGATTGTTATTCGTCTCAGTGTGTTTCTTCTTGGGTTTATTCTGCCTGGGACTCTGCATTTCCTGGACTTAGGTGGCTATTTCCTTTCCCATGTTAGGGACTTTTTTGACTATAATCTCTTAAAATATGTTCTCCAGTCCTTTCCCTCTCTCGTCTCCTTCTGGGACCCCTATAATGCGAATGTTGGTGCATTCAATGTTGTCCCAGAAGTCTCTTAGGCTCTCTTCGTTTCTTTTCATTCTTTTTGCTTTATTCTGTTCTACGGCAATGAATTCTACCATTCTGTCTTCCAGGTCACTTATCTGTTCTTCTGCCTCAGTTATTCTGCTATTGATTCCTTCTAGTGTATTTTTCATTTCAGTTATTGTATTGTTCATCTCTGTTTGTTTGTTCTTTAATTCTTCTAGGTGTTTGTTCTTTAATTCTTCCAGGTCTATGTTAAACATTTCTTGCATCTTCTCGATCTCTGCCTCCATTCTTTTTCCGAGGTCCTGGATCACCTTCACTATCATTATTCTGAATTCTTTTTCTGAATGGTTACCTATCTCCACTGCATTTAATTGTCGTTCTGGATTTTATCTCGTTCCTTCATCTGATACATAGTCCTGCCTTTTCATATTGTCTGTCTTTCTGTGAATATGGTCTTCCGTTCCACAGGCTGCAGGATTGTGCTTCTTCTTACTTCTGCTGTCTCCCATCTGGTAGATGAGGCTATCTAAGAGTTTTGTGCAATCTTCGCGATGGGAGGGTCTTGTGGGGGGTAGAGCTGGGTGTTGCTCTGCTGGGCAGACTTCAGTAAAACTTTAATCCTCTTTTCTGCTGATGGGTGGGACTGAGTTCCCTCCCTGTTTATTGTTTGGCCCGAGGTGACCCAGCACTTGAGGCTACAGGCTCTTTGGTAGGGCTAATGGTGGACTCCAGGAGGGCTCATGCCAAGTAGTACTTCCCAGAACTTCTTTTGCCAGTGTCCTTGTCCCCATGGTGAGCCACAGCCATCCTGCCTCTGCAGGAGACCCTCCAACACTAGCAGGTAGGTCTGGTTCAGTCTCCTATGGGGTCACTGCTCCTTTCCCTGGGTCCTGTGTGCCATCCAAGAGCGGAGTCTCCATTTCCCTCAGTCCTGTTGAAGTCCTGCAATCAAATCCCGCTAGCCTGCAAAGTCTGATTCTCTGGGAATTCCTCCTCCCATTGCTGGACCCCCCAAGTTGGGAAGCCTGATGTGGAGCTCAGAACTTTCATTCCAATGGGTGAACTTCTGTGGTATAATTGTTCTCCAGTTTGTGAGTCACCCACCCAGTGGTTATGGGATTTGATTTTATTGTGATTGCGCCCCTCCTACCATCTCACTGTGGCTTCTCCTTTGTGTTTGGATGTGGGGTACATATTTTAGTAAATTCCAGTGTCTTCCTTTCAATGATTGTTCAGCAGTTAGTTGTGATTCTGATGCTCTTGCAAGAGGGAGTGAGTGCACATCCTTCTATTCCACCATCTTGAACCAATCCAGAACACTAGTTTCTTAAGATGAAATGTCTGTTTGCAATATTGTTAGTTATATATCTATCTGCATTTATATCTGCATTTACATACAAAACATGAATTTTATAATATAGGTAAATACATGTGTATGTATTTACATACAAATACAAATGTATTTGTACAATGTACGTACATACAAATACAAATTTATTACAAATGTTTATAAACATTTTATAAATTTATGCATTATTTATATTTGTATATATATATAAAATTTTATGTAATCAAATACATGGCAGAAATGTTGGAATACATTTAAAAAGTCTTCTTTGCTGCTGGATTTTTCAGAGTCTTTAATATGTTGACATCATTCTCATCTTCAAGAGGGAGATTTGGAATCTAGCTTTAGTGAAACTCATTTGGCCATAGAACACCTTTATTCACTAGCTAATGGTTTGGATTATTATTCACTGCCATGCATGTTTAAAAGCTGGGTAATAAAGTATTGTTTATGGGGGTTATGGGATTGGTTAATAATTAAACAGCTACATATTCAAATCCAACTGAAAGTTCTATCATAACATGGCAGGGACGGAAGAGAGCTTAAAGGTTGTCAAGTCCAACCACTCATCCAATGGATAATACTTTTATTTTCCTTCAATCACACAGCTGGTCAATACCTCATATATAAAAGAAACTGTAGAGTCTGACAACATGATCCATCACATTGTCTCCATCATCATTTTGTTAATGCCATTTGTCACTGTCAAAGTCTCCAAAAAATAATATTTCTAAAAAGAAAACCAAAAAAGTAAGAGTAAAATCAGTGCCATGCAGTGTGGTCCATCAGCATTTATTGAGGATTTACTACATGCAGAGCATGGAGCAGCTCACCACTCTCTATCTGGGGATATGGATGTGCCTCAAATTAATTAATACAATGCATTACAAGTCATGTCAACTTATAAACAAATTGCTACAAAAACACAAGTGGGTGAGGCCATTTCTTCCAATTGTAGATATGTGTGTATTGGGGGAGATAACGGACTTTATAGACGTTATGGCTTTTGAGATTGGCTTTTTTGGTGAGTAAGATTTCACCAAATTGAATAAGACATGAAGGAAATTCTATATGCAGAGAGAAAAGAATGAGGAAACCCCTGGTGGTTTTAAAGAGTATAGGATGATTTGGGGACCTGAATATTAAATGGGATCAGAGCATAGGATAAGAAAATATTGGATGGGAGATGGGAGGTGTTATGAGTTGAATTGTGTCTTCCCCCCCCCAATTTATATGCAGAAGTCATAAGCCCCAGTACCTCAGAAAGTAACCTTACTTGGAGATAGAACCCTACTTAGGTAATCAAGTTAAAACAAAGTCATCAGGGTAGGCCCTAATCCAATATGACTGGTATGCTTCTAAGAAGAGGAGATTAGGACACAGATACACATAGAGAGAAAGTGATGTAAAGAGAAACAGGGAGAAGACAGGCATCTATAAGTCAAGGAAAGAGGTCTGGAACAGATCCTTCTCCCACAGCCCTCAAAAGGAACCAACTCTGTCAACACATTGGTTTTGGACTTCTAGCCTCCAGAACTATGAGACAATACAATTTGTTGTTAAAGCCACCCCATCTGTGGTAGTTAGGGCCGCCTTAGGAAACTAATACAGGAGGTGAAGCAGGTAATGTAAATTGGGGCTAGACTGTGAGAGCCCTTCATTTGTGTGCCCAGCAGCCTGAGCAGCCGGGAGCTTCTGAGGTTGTCTGAGGCTGAGTAGCCTGGTTAGAGGTACCTTAACAAGCTAACTTTGCAGCAGAGTGGAAAAACTTTAGGCTGAAGGAGGAGAGGGTGACAGCAGGACGCCAGAGCGCAGGGCTTCTTCAATGGGCCAGGTGAAAAATGTTGAAGACCTAAATTAGGCCAGGAGCTTTGGGTGGGATTTGTAAAACATTGCATAAGTAAACCTGATCAGCCATAAGACAGAGCTGATAAAAAAGGAGAAATCAAAACAGCTGCTAGATTCGTAGTAGTTTTCTCCTCAGATTGATCACAAGTGGGTAATGTGAAAATTAAGAAACAGAAACCTTATTTATTTATTTTTGTGGATTCAATTTTAAAAACTGAAGTACATTTTACAGTATATTATAAATATTATAATTTACAATATTATATTAGTTTCAGGTGTGCAACATAGTGATTCAATATTTTTATGGATTATACTCCTTCTAAAGTTATTATAAAATATTGGTTATATTCCCTAAGTTGTACAATATATCCTTGTAGCTTATTTATTTTATGCATAGTATTTTGTACCTCTCAATCAGCTACTTCCCCTTTTCTGTCTCCTCACTGGTAACCATTAGTTGGTTCTCTATATCTATGAGTCAGTTTCAATTTTGTCATACTCATTCTTTTATTTTTTTAGATTCCACATATAAGTGATAACATACAGTATTTGTCTTTCTCTGTCTGACTTACTTTACTAAGAATAATCCTCTCCATCCATGTTATTGCAAGTGGCAAAATTTCATTCTTTTTTATGGCTGAGTACTATTCCATTGTATGTACATAGCACATCGTCTTTACCCATTCATCTGTTGATGGACACTTTGGTTGCTTCCATATCTTGGCTATTATAAATAATGCTGCTATGAACATTGTGGGGTATGTGTCTTTTCCAATTAGTCTCTTTATTTCACAGAAACCTTACTTAAAATGTAGGCAGGAGGCCAGAAGGGGGAGCTGTCATGCCCTACCACTCCACCTCATTTGCAGACCCAACAGGTAGAGATATATCTTGCATCTCCAACAGAAAGAAGGTTACTACTTTACTACTCAGCAGGAGGAAGGAAGAATTTTCCTTGTCTGGCAAAACCCAGCCAATGAGAGACTGTCACATCTCAGCCATTGGAAAGCCACTACACTTCAAACTCTCAGTTTCCTCCAATGGACTTATAATAACCCTTCCCAACTCCCCTTTCTCCTCTGTAAAGAATGTTTCTCTCCTTTGTTCTCCAGACTTGCCCGTGGTTCGCCATAGATTGCATGTCCCGAATTGCAATTCTTTGCTGTTGCTGAATAAACCCATTTTGCTGGTTAAAATACCTGGCTGTTTTATTGTTTTAGGTCAATAGTAAGAATCCTGGGTCCAAAGGTAATGGATTGATTTTGAATATAACCCTGTCATTGGCCATGAGGCTTTGCAGATGCACTCTTACAGTCACTTTCTTTTCATAAATACCCCATCCACTGGCTTACTTTGTGATCTGTAAACATTCCAAGTGCTCTCCCAGCCAGAGCCTTTGCATTTCCAAATCTCACTGCCTGGAAGACTCTTCCCTCACTCCCATCATCACATGAATGGCTTATTCCCATCCTTCTGGTATTAAAACCAGCTCCTAGAGGGTTTGCTTCCTTTCCTGAACTCTCTGCTCCCGGGGTCCTTTGAGTCCCTACCCTGTTTATTTTTTCCTCAAAGCACTTCTCATGCTCTGAAATCAAAATCTTTGTTTGTATATTTGTTTATAGTTATTGTCAGCCTCTCCCACTTCAACTCCCTGCCCCCCATTTATAATGCAAACTCTAAGCGTGTAGAGACCCTGTCTATTTAGTTCTATTGCTTCTTCCTGGAGTCAAGAACAGTCTCTAGCACCTAGTAGGTTCTCATTAAATAGTGGTTGAATAAGTGAATGGATTACTATGTTTCAAACTGAATTATAGCATTGTAATTTCCTGAGAGTTAAAACCACTTTAATATTTTATATCATTTCACTTTCACTCAAAAGGAATGATGTTTTCGGTTAATACTTTTACAATTAAAGAACTCATTCCTAATAATAATAATTTTAGAAAATATTTAAGTTTCAGAAGATATAACAACACATTACAGTAATGGAAAAGGTGAGCTTTTAATTTCACATTTTTCATAGAAAATATTTTATATTATTAATATTTTTGAAAATTTGCATGAACATATGGACAAGACAAAGGAGAAGGAGTTTCATAATTGTATTTGTTGTTTACTCTCCCTCCCTTGATTCTAGGAGTCTGTAATTTGCACTAGGTTTTGCAACAGCAGATAAAGGCATCCTCTGACCTTTGGGTCGCTTAAGCATTTAAACACCTGATGGCAATCTTTCACTAAATTTGGTATAGCAACAGTCATTCTGCCAGGTTGGAGAGAATTTGTTTTTCTTCAGCAATCTTCGTACCAAATTTCTGAAAATGTTTCCCAGTGACAGACAATACTGAGAGCTTAATGTTTTTTCTAGATGAGAATGGTGGTTTTCATCGAGAGAAAATGATGTGGGTGGATGAGCTCAATGAAAAGTAAAGAAAAGAGGAAGGGAAAATGAAGTTTATGCATGGTTCAGATACATTTACAGACTTGGGCAGCCTACTCAGAGAGAGAGCAGGATGCAATGCTAATAGGCAGGAAACAAGTTCGGTGAGATTTATGTTGTGTTAAAATGCAGTATAATCTGGTGAGCCAGTGTTTCCTCCCTCCTTCCTCCTTCCTTGGTTTCTCCCCACAGCTTTCCACTTGCCTTAGGCTGGGAATAAAAGGTACAGTTTTGGTAAAAGGGTGGATGTTTCTCCCCAGCAAGAATGAAAAGGGCAGAATTGAATAGGGACGCTTTCTCAAGTCTCCCTACTCATTCATTGGGTCAACATTTTCTGTGACCTTAATGAGTAATAATATTAGTTAAGGGCTACCTTTAATCAAGCACCAGCAATGTGCCTCGATTGCCTTTGTCTTCATGTAATGAAGAAACTAAGCCAGAGAGTATTTAGTAACTCTCCCAAGTCATTCTGGCAGAGGATGGATTTGACTCTGAGACCTAGGCACTCACCACTGAACAAACAGCCTTCCTCTGTGCTTAGTACCCGCTGATCCCATCCACTGCCACAGCACGACATGTCATCCTCTTGCTGACGGCTCCCTACTGAGTCCTCCTGTCTCAGTCTCTCTTCTGAACAAGACCTACATACTCAGTTGCCTAAAGCCATCTCCACCCAGGTATCTCACAGGCATCCCCAATTTACTCAGGACCAAACTCTGCTTCACTTCAAGTCCTCTCATTTTAAGAAATGATGCCTAATGCCATGTATACCCAGTCTTCATTCCAAATCCTCAGGAGTCATCTTTGACACTCCCACCCCCAACACTAACATGCAAACCATCACAAAGTCCTGTCCCTTTTGCCTCTAAGATATATTACCAATCTGACCCCATATTTTAGTCTCCACCAGCTTGGACTAAGCCACCATCACCTGGACCAAGGCAATAGACTCTTTTTTAATTCTTCATTTTTATTGTGAAATGTAGCATACACACATTCTATTTTATATAATAGAAGAATTTAGAGGACTTAAATGTATTGTTTAAAAGATAAAAATAAAATGACGTCCCTGTGTCCATCAACCAGTTTAAGGTTTAGGAATCACCAACATCTTTGAAGATGTTGATTGCATGTGCCCCTGCCTCCCGAGTAAACCTCTATCCTGAATTTTGTTAATGATCCCCTTTTTTGCTTTATAGTTCTGCCACATATATATGTATCTTTACAATATATTATACAGTCATCCCTCTGTATTGGCAGGGTATTGGTTCCAGGACCTGCTATGATTACCAAAATCTGTCCTCGTGTACGTGGACTCACACAGTTTAAATCCATGGTGTTCAAAGGTCAACTGTGTTATAAGGTTGGCCCTCCCTATTAGCTGTTCTACATTCGTAGATTCAATCAACCACAAATTGTGTAGTGCTGTGCTTACAATCCCTTCCAGGTTGGTTGAACCCTCAGATGCAGAATCAACAGATACGGAGAGAGGAGGACAGACTGTGGAATTTAAGCATCCCTGGATTTAGATATCCAAGGCACGTCTTGGAACCAATCCTCAGTGGATACCAAGGATTGGCTCTATTATAGTTTTGCTCGGTTTTGAAATGTAAACAAATGGAGTTATAACATGTTTTATTGCTACTTGTTCTTTTCATCTAAAGTTGTGACAGTCTCTCACTGGCTGGGGTGTTGCTAGGGAAGAAGAAATTCTTCCTTCCTCCTGCTAAGTAGTAACCTTATTTTTGTTGGATATGCAAGATATATCTCTTCCTGCAATTGAGGTGGAGTGGTAGGGCATGACAACTCTCTTTTATGGCCTCCTGCCTCCATTTCAAATAAGATTTTGGTTAAACAAAAACACTAATTGGAAAAGATACATGAGCCCCAATGTTCATAGAAGCATTATTTACAATAGCCAAGATATGGAAGCAGCCTAAGTGTCCAACAACAGATGAATGGATAAAAAAGATGTGATACACACACACACACACACACAATGGAATATTACTCAGCAGTAAAAAAAAAAGAATGAAATTTTGCCATTTGCAACAACATGGATAGACCCAGAGCTTATTTTGCTTAGTGAAATAAGTTGGATAGAGAAAGACAAGTACCGTATATTATTACTTATATGTGGAATCTAAAAAATAAAAGAATGAATATAATAGTAACACACTCATAGAAACAAACTAGATCAGAATAACTGAGAATGATTGTTACTTTCTTTTTCTTTCTCAATCCCAACATTCAGACATTCATCTGGTTCTATTGATTTCACCTGTGTCCCACAGAGTTTTTTAAAAAAAGCAACTAGAGATGTGGATGGACCTAGAGTCTGTCATACAGAGTGAAATAAGTCAGAAAGAGAAAAACAAACATGGTATATTAACGCATATATGTGGAATCTAGAAAAATGGTACAGATGAACCTACTTCTGGGTCAGGAATAGAGATGCAGATGTAGAGAACGGACATGTGGACACAGGGGGGGAAAGGGAAGGTGGGACGAATTGGAAGATTAGGATTGACATATATACAGTACCATGTGTAAAATAGATACCTAGTGGGAACCTGCTGTAAAGCACAAGGAGCTCAGCTCAGTGCTCTGTGATGACCTAGATGGGTAGGATTAGTGGTGGATGTGGGAGAAAGATCCAAAAGGGAGGGGATATATGTATACATATAGCTGATTCACTTCACTGTACAGAAACTAACACAACATTGTAAAGCAATTATACTCCAATAAAAAAAGCAACTCGATAAGAACTGAAATCTCCTGATTCTTAGACAATGTTTAATTTCCATCTCACCATAACATGATTTTTTTCTCCCCTATGTTGTGTTGTCCAGAACACCAAAAGGTCATTGTTCAGTGCTGAACAAGTCCTGGTTGCTTTACAGATTAACAAAATAGTTCTGTGTCCTTGAAACTAGAAGACGGAAGAAAAATGTGAGGAAAGGTTAAACATTTTCTGCAGGGTGAGGATCTTATCCATGACTGATCATACTTCATTGACTATTTTGCCTTGTATCAGTCATTATCCTAAGGGGACAACAGATAAATAGCAATACTTTATAGGTAATACTTACTGAGGTCGTTCAATGTTTCAAGCATAGTTGTTTGGATTTTCTGTACCTTATTCTGTTCTTATAACAACTCCATGATATAGGTACTACTATTATCTCCATTTTACACATGAGGCAAATGAGGCATAGGAAGGTTAAGAAATTTGCCTGGGGGACCTCCCAGGCAGTCCAGTGGTTAAGATTCTGCACTTCAGGGGCTTCCCTGGTGGTGCAGTGGTTGACAGTCCGCCTGCCGATGCAGGGAACACGGGTTCGTGCCCCAGTCCGGGAAGATCCCACATGCCACGGAGCAGCTGGGCCCGTGAGCCATGGCCACTGAGCCTGTGCTCTGCAACGGGAGAGGCCACAACAGTGAGAGGCCCGCGTACTGCAAAAAAAAAAAAAAAAAAAAAGATTCTGTGCTTCAACTGCAGGGGGCGCGGGTTCAATCCCTGGTTGGGGGAACTAAGTTCCCACAAGCCGTGAGGCCAAAAAAAAAAAAAAAAAGAAAAGAAAAAGAAATCTGCCCAAAATCTCATAGGAAGTGAAGGAACTCAGGTATTAACCCAGGAAGTTTGTATTTAAAGCACACGATTTCAATCATGACACTTCGGAGCTCTCAACCGGAATAAAATATAATCCCTTTTTATGAGGATTTTATGGTTGGTGTGGAAGAGAGATACATAAATATATGACAATATGGTAAGCTGTGATTCATTCAAGATATGATTGAATTGAAGATATGATATGATTCATTCAACATACCTTTCTGATGACTGCTATGTAGTGAATATTTTGTAATGTGCTTCCATTTACATAGTATAGAGCAAAGAATATGAACTCAGAAGTTAGAGTTTGGGGAGAGTTATTTAATGCCTCAGAACAATTTCCTCATAAATGAAACATGGATACCAATACCTATTTCAAAGTTTTACTATTAGTGTTAAATATGTTAACATATATCAAATAGTCAGCACATAATAGGCCAACATGAAAACTTTTATGAGTTGTGGGAGTACTAATAAATAGGAAAGAGCTATGTATAATGCATCAGATGAGCATTAAGGCAGAAACTATTAGCTTCGCCTGGGGGATAGGGGGATTCCCCACAGCTGAGGCGCTGGGACTTGAAAGATGCACTTAATCTATTTCTCTGTTTCTCCTTTCAACATCCAGATTTTTCTCTGGGGAACCACTCTTTCCTCAAGGTATGTATGCCCCATCCCATGTAGACCTTGTTGCTGCTGATATTCATCCTGTAACCCCAAGATGAACCTCCCAGATACTGAAATAGATGCTGTAGAAGGCAGAGAAAAGGGATGGCAAGACGTGAACCCTTGATAATGCCGATGAGTCATTGGTTAAACCAACTTTGAATCCTGTCCACCTCTTGGCTTTCCATTCTGTGAGCCGATATATACGCTTCATTATTGAAGCCTGTTTGAGCTGAGTTTTCTGTTACTTGCAAATGATTTATCCTAACTGCCGGGAATTCTAGATAGGAGGGCTACATGTGCAAAGGCTCACAGAGAAGGGGGCATGATGGGTTTGGAAATGTTACATTAAGAAATGAGGCCACTTCCCTGGTGGCGCAGTGGTTGACAGTCCACCTGCCGATGCAGGGGACACGAGTTCGTGTCCCGGTCTGGGAAGATCCCATGTGCCACGGAGCGGCTAGGCCCGTGAGCCATGGCCGCTGAGCCTGCGCATCCGGAGCCTGTGCTCCGCAACGGGAGAGGCCACAACCGCGTACCGCAAAAAAAAAAAAAAAAAAAAAAAAAAAAGGAAAGAAAGAAATGAGGCCAGAAAGTGGATGTCAGCTTTTCAAGACATTGACTTCCAGTTTAATGAGTTTGGACTCTAGCCTGTAGGCAGTGGGGAGCAACAGTTTCTGAGTGGAGAAGTGACATGATCAGATTTACATTTTAGAAGTATGACTCTGGCTGTGAAGTTGAGTTTGGATAAGAGTAGGGAAGGCTGAAAGTAGAGAAAAGAGTTAGGCAATAACTGCAATGTCAAGACAATGGCAGCAGGGATAGAGAGGAAAGAACCAGGTATCATTTTCTTTCTACACCCACCTTATTATTACATACTTCTTTTCATGGATTCTCTTTTGTTTTTTTTTTATGAGTTCCAGATACCTCACCAATTACAGCTGCATAGTGGTAGACAGGGGACTCTGCTCTCCAGGTGCACTGAAGAGCCTTCAAAATCCAAGACATGAGGCATAGGAGCTTTCTAACTTTTAATATTTCTTTGCTTTCCTTAGTTCTACATCATGGTGACGCTCATCAGCTACACAGTTATAAAGTCTGTGATCATCACAGACCAAAGTTCAGGAACCCAAATTAAATATCTTTCTGAATGCATAATTAAGTTCCCTTTCAGGCAGGAGATGCCCCAGCAGCAAGTACCAAAATTTTGTCATAAAATTCATGTTTATTGCCTCTTTTTCCTATATCAGAAAATCTCCAACTAGTTATCATGGAGTTAATTTTTGTTCCCACTCTCCTGAAATCTTTGCAATAGAGGAATGTTGCAATTGTATGCAGGCAGAGATGCATAAACAGTTGGGAGCTTGGTTTTAAGTATATACATTTAAAAAAGCAGGCCTTCGTATCTAGTCTCTCTGGCACTATGCTTTCATTTGCTTCATGCAGTTTGATGCAAGTTTGAATAGTCAATTAAACATCTGTTAATAGGACCAGGGAAGAGTTATAACTCCATGGTTCCATGAGTAATACTTTCTATGTTATGCTAGTCTTCTGCTGAACTACAAAGTCATAGTCAGAATCACATTGGGGGACTTCTAGGGATTTAGGCCAGGAAAATCCTTTTCCAATCTTCTACTGTCAGCACCATCATCACCACCATGAATTAAACTCATTCCTATTCTTCACCATGGATAGATGGGAAAATGATATCATTAAAATTTTTAAATTATAAGTACTGGAAATAACCTGAGAAATTATCTACTCTAGAATTATTAGTTAACCAGTTGAGTTGTTTTGGCTAAGGCTAGAAGTACTAGAAATCATGCCCCAAAGAGTGGGGCTAGAATCCACCATGCAGGACTTGCCACAAAGGGGATGACTCAGTTCCTCATTTGTAAGATAGAAATGATTATAATACATACCTTTAATGGCTGTTAGAGGATTAAATAAATTAATATATTTAAAGCACTTCAAATGCAGCTGGCATATATTAAGTACCAAATTAAGCTATTATGACATGGTTGTTTGGAGACTCCAGTTTGCTGTCAAGTTCCAGCAAGAATGGGCTGGCTGGCTGAATGATCAGTTGGGTAAAACAAAGGCAAGTTTGCTGCATTGAGCCACAGGCACTTAAGAGTTTGTGAGGGTAAAGGAAGAATTAATATTTTATATGAATCCATGTGGCTACACACAAGAGACATCTGCAAGGAACTGTCTTAAGTCTCGTCCAAAAGCAGTGAGCAGATCTAAGCAGAGAGAAGCTGGAGGTGCTACAGGATTCCTAGGATCTGAGAAAAGGAGTAAGAGTCAGCCAAAATAGAAGCACATTCACCACATCTATGGAACTGCAGGTGAGATCCTCAGTGATGGAAGGACACCAAATGACTCCTGAAAGCTTCATAAGAGAGTCAGTTGTCAACAGCTGACAACTTCAGAAAGAGTCAATGACAAGTCAAGTTGATAGTGTCAGCTAATAAGAAATGTCCTTCTCCCTTTACTTTCTTCTCTTATGTCCCTAAATGTTGGATTTGGGGGGAAGCCATCAAAAACCCTGTATGACAAATTGGGGAAGAGGGAAAAATACTGCGAAAGGGAAAAGTCTGAGGCAGAGGTGAGGGGGAAGCTTTAATTTTAATTGAAGATATACTGTTTAATTGAAGATATACATGGAACTACACATTTTAATTACTGAACTGAGAGAGTGTTTTGTTACTTAAGGTGAAAAAAACTAATTATAAACTGAAGGATGACCAAAAAAAAAAAAAATTCATGAATCCTGCAGAGGTTCCTGGCAGGACTAGAACCATGAGAGTGGGTTTAAAAGGGCAACGGGAGACAAAGCAAGGTTGTTTGGTGATTGAATACATAAATTCAGTTCAACATAATGGCTGCACAATTAGAAAATATTTATTGAATGCTACTACATACCAGGCATTACTCTGGTGCTCAGGATATAGCAGTGAACAAAGACAAATCTCTACTATCTTGGGAATTAGATTCTACAGGAGAAAGTGGATGACAAAGCAATAAAGAGATGATGACATAAATAATCATTCTGTAATAATCAGGTCCTTGGTGGGACAACATGGGAGTAAGAGAAAAGGAGTGAGGAGAGAGTAAATGTGATAGTAGGAGCATAAGAAGTTCCCTTCTGTTTGCTTCTATTTTCTCAGTGCACTTGGAAGTGACATCATTGTGGGGAGTAAAGACGAGGAAGGAGGCGTTGAAACTTTAAAGAGAAGGTATAAAATTTTCACCTAGAATCATGGGAGAGAAAACTGAATTGGGACCTGTCAGGCAGATTTAAGGACCCTCTTGAGAGCCATGGTAATGATTGTAAGTGACATGAGTGAGCATTTGTGTATGTTTTTCTCCAGCTAAGTTCAATCACCCTGGTGTAGGCACAGAGAAAGTGGGGGATTACATTTATTCAAGATTGGGGCTTGGCCCTGGAATCATGATGGAAGAAGATAGGGAAAGGGACTTGAGCTTGTTTGCAAAGAACCATGGAATTTAAGTTGGGGGACAGTGGGGAAATGAGGACAAAAGAAGAATGAGTGCTGGGATGGACGGTCTACTGGTTCCTGTGGGGTTTGTTAATTATTTGAGTCATGACATAAAAGTGAGTATGAGAAGAGGATACTTGAAATGGAAACTATGGTGATGACTAAGTTCAGGAAATAGCCTGAAGATTGGATGGCTGAAGTTGAGTAGACAATAGCATGGAGAGGGGAGGTCAAAAAGCATCTAACCAAGAGGCTAGAGTAATAAAAGAACTGTCTAAATGGATATGGAAAGTCACCAAGAGTCAAGATAGGAAGAATACTGGAGACTAATCATGAGTCAGGTACTGAAATTGTTAAGAAATGAGGAGTGACTAAGGGCTAGTGATTAAGAAGGAGGTTGGCAGTGGTAGCATTGTCCAACTGAGCTAAGTTGAAGCCTGGGAATTTCAGTGAGAGGAAGAGACAATGATCTAGAAATGGCTAGGAGGTGCAAAAAAGCAGCCTGCCCCTAGGTTCAATGGTATAAGGAGTATGGGAGAGAAAGGAACAAGTACTTAAGAGTGCTATGAGGAGGCTTCCCTGGTGGCGCAGTGGTTGAGAGTCCGCCTGCCAATGCAGGGGACGCGGGTTCATGCCACGGTCCGGGAAGATCCCACACGCTGCGGAGCGGCTGGGCCCTTGAACCATGGCTGCTGAGCCTGCGCGTCCGGAGCCTGTGCTCTGCAATGGGAGAGGCCACAACAGTGAGAGGCCTGCGTACCACAAAAAAAAAAAAAAAAAAAAGAGTGCTATGAGGGAGCCGGGGTCCTCAGCAAAGAGCAAGATTTCAGTTAGAGTAAGTAAGAGAAGAGGAAGGGAATGCAGATAAAAGGAAGGGTTTGCTGACAATGGGCCATGAATTCTAGAAGGCTCATGGGGAGGAGTGGTAGATAGAGTCACATAGAAGATATGCAGAATTATAGGGTGGTGAAAGATATCTGGGAGATGGGGCATCTGGTGTGGACTGACATAAATATGGATGCAGGGTAAGATCAGTTCATCCAGATGTCCTGGTTTAGGCCGATTTGGGCAGTGAGGATGCTGGGCAGGAAGGAGTGGAGGTCTTGCTTGGAGAATTCACTGCTCTGGGTAGTCCAAGGTCAAAAAGAATGTGATGATTTAGTCACGTTGGGCTGGACTAGCTGTAGTAGACCCTACCTAACTGAGGCAAGCGTTTCATCATATATATACATGCCCAACTCTAATTAATTAGAAGAGCTGCCTGGAGCCTCAGTGTGAGAAAGGGCTGAGATGGATTAATGAGCTCAACCATGGACACCTGAGAGAGAAGTGGTTTACAAGTTGTACGTGGGTGACCTTTCATTTTGCGTTTTAAAACACAGAGATACAGAAAAGTAAGTGGTTTGCTCAAAATCACAGCCGTTTAATGAAAGAATCAGAACCATTCCACCAGAAATACATGAAAGTGCTTCTGAGGTAGCTCTGATCATCCAATACATCTTATTTTGCATTTTTGTTCAGTTGATGAAGATTCGTTGTGTAGATACGGTGTCTTGGTTTTGCCACCAGCTACTTGTGTAACTATGGGCAATTTATTGGCTGTGTCAGTTTGGGCTCTCTAAGAAGCAAACAGCAAATGGGATTAGATGTGCCAAAGATTTATTGGGGGGAAGTGTCTGTGATGGATAAGCGATGAGGAGCAGGAGTAGGTGGAGGAGCGAAGGACACATCTGATGTGTTAAAGAACAGAGAGAAGGGCTTCCCTGGTGGCGCAGTGGTTGAGAGTCCGCCTGCCGATGCAGGGGACACGGGTTTGTGCCCCGGCCTAGGAAGATCCCACATGCCGTGGAGTGGCTGGGCCCGTGAGCCACGGCCACTGAGCCTGTGCGTCCGGAGCCTGTGCTCCGCAACAG
Source organism: Phocoena phocoena (assembly GCF_963924675.1). Taxonomy (NCBI): domain Eukaryota; kingdom Metazoa; phylum Chordata; class Mammalia; order Artiodactyla; family Phocoenidae; genus Phocoena; species Phocoena phocoena. The sequence goes on along the minus strand of NC_089223.1, from coordinate 89,686,428 downwards.
GAGAGGCCACAATGGTGAGAGGCCCGCGTACCACAAAAAAGAAAAAGAAGAGAGGAAAGTAGAAGTGAGTGGAAGGAACCTCAGCTTGCAGCTCAGTTGTAAGCAAAGCTCGCCTGTGAAGGGCGTCCTGAATTGGGCAGGACTGGTGCAGCTCCAGTACCCCTGCTGTGTCTCATCATTGACTGGGAACAACCCACAGAGAGCATGGAGTTGGGGCATAAATACTGCGGTAACTGGAGGCTGTCAGCCAACCACCTCTCTTGCAGCAAGTCCTCTTAGAGCAACAGCTGAGTGGAGTACCTCCATGGCCACCACAGACTCTGTCTCATTTAAAAACTTTTATTATTTTTAAAATGGAGGTGAAATTCACATAACATGAAATTAACCATTTAAAATTATGTACTTCAGAGGCATTTTATTACGTGCATAACTTGCATACAACCATCAACACTACCTAGTTCCAAAACATTTTTATCACCCACAAAGGAAACCTTGTACCTATTAAGCAGTTATTCCCCATTTTCCCCTCCCCCACACCCTGGCAACCACTGATGTACTTTCTATTGTTATGGATTTACTTATGATAGACATTTGATATAAATGGTATAATATGTGATTTTTGTACCTGGTTTCTTTCACTTAGCACAATGTTTTTTGGTTATTTTTTTACATCTTTATTGGAGTAGGATTGTTTTACAATGTTGTGTTCGTTTCTGCTTTATAACAAAGTGAATCAGTTATACATATACATATGTTCCCATATACCTTGCCTCTTGCGTCTCCCTACCTCCCACCCTCCCTATCCCACCCCTCTAGGTGGTCACAAAGCACCCAGCTGATCTCCCTGTGCTATGCGGCTGCTTCCCACTAGCTATCTATTTTACGTTTGCTAGTATATATGTCCATGCCACTCTCTCACTTTGTCACAGCTTGCCCTTCCTCCTCCCCATATCCTCAAGTCCATTCTCTACTAGGTCTGTGTCTTTATTCCTGTCTTACCCCTAGGTTCTTCATGACATTTTTTTTCTTAAATTCCATATATATGTGTTGCATACGGTATTTGTCTTTCCCTTTCTGACTTACTTCACTCTGTATGACAGACTCTAGGTCCATCCACCTCATTACAAATAGCTCAATTTCGTTTCTTTTTATGGCTGAGTAATATTCCATTGTACATATGTGCCACATCTTCTTTATCCATTCATCCGATGATGGACACTTAGGTTGCTTCCATGTTCTGGCTATTGTAAAGAGAGCTACAATGAACATTTTGGTACATGACTCTTTTTGAATTATGGTTTTCTAAGGGTACATGCCCAGTAGTGGGATTGCTGGGTCATATGGTAGTTCTATTTGTAGTTTTTTAAGGAACCTCCTTACTGTTCTCCATAGTGCCTGTACCAATTCACATTCCCACCAGCAGTGCAAGAGTGTTCCCTTTTCTCCACACCCTCTCCAGCATTTATTGTTTCTCGATTTTTTGATGATGGCCATTCTGACTGGTGTGAGATGATATCTCATTGTAGTTTTTTTTTTTTTATTTTTTAAATTTTTTTAATTTATTTATTTATGGCTGTGTTGGGTCTTCGTTTCTGTGTGAGGGCTTTCTCTAGTTGTGGCAAGCGGGGGCCACTCTTCATCGCGGTGCGCTGGCCTCTCACTGTCGCGGCCTCTCTTGCTGCGGAGCACAGGCTCCAGACGCGCAGGCTCAGCAATTGTGGCTCACAGGTCCAGTTGCTCTGCAGCATGTGGGATCTTCCCAGACCAGGGCTCGAACCCGTGTCCCCTGCATTGGCAGGCAGATTCTCAACCACTGCGCCACCGGGGAAGCCCGTCATTGTAGTTTTGATTTGCATTTCTCTAATGATTAATGATGTTGAGCATTCTTTCATGTATTTGTTGGCATTCTGTATATCTTCTTTGGAGAAATGTCTATTTAGGTCTTCTGCCCATTTTTGGATTGGGTTGTTTGTTTTTTGTTATTGAGCTGCATGAGCTGCTTGTAAATTTTGGAGATTAATCCTTTGTCAGTTGCTTCATTTGCAAATATTTTCTCGCATTCTTAAGGTTGTCTTTTGGTCTTGTTTATGGTTTCCTTTGCTGTGCAAAAGCTTTGAAGTTTCATTAGGTCCCATTTGTTTATTTTTATTTCCATTTATCTAGGAGGTGGGTCAAAAAGGATCTTGATGTGATTTATGTCAAAGAGTGTTCTGCCTATGTTTTCCTCTAAGAGTTTGATAGTTTCTGGCCTTACATTTAGGTCTTTAATCCATTTTGAGCTTATTTTTGTGTATGGTGTTAGGGAGTGATCTAATCTCATACTTTTACATGTACCTGTCCAGTTTTCCCAGCACCACTTACTGAAGAGGCTGTCCTTTCTCCACTGTACATTCCTGCCTCCTTTATCAAAGATAAGGTGACCATATGTGTGTGGGTTTATCTCTGGGCTTTCTATCCTGTTCCCTTGATCTATATTTCTGTTTTTGTGCCAGTACCATACTGTCTTGATTATTGTAGATTTGTAGTATAGTCTGAAGTCAGGGAGCCTGATTCCTCCAGCTCCGTTTTTCATTCTCAAGATTGCTTTGGCTATTCAGGGTATTTTGTGTTTCCATACAAATTGTGAAATTTTTTGTTCTAGTTCTGTGAAAAATGCCAGTGGTAGTTTGATAAGGATTGCACTGAATCTGTAGATTGCTTTGAGTAGTAGAGTCATTTTCACAATGTTGATTCTTCCAATCCAAGAACATGGTATATCTCTCCATCTATTTGTATCATCTTTAATTTCTTTCTTCAGTGTCATAATTTTCTGCATACAGGTCTTTTGTCTCCTTAGGTAGGTTTATTCCTAGATATTTTATTCTTTTTGTTGCAGTGTTAAATGGGAGTGTTTTCTTGATTTCACTTTCAGATTTTTCATCATTAGTGTATAGGAATGCCAGAGATTTCTGTGCATTAATTTTGTATCCTGCCGCTTTACCAAATTCATTGATTAGCTCTAGTAGTTTTCTGGTAGCGTCTTTAGGATTCTCTATGAATAGTATCATGTCATCTGCAAATAGTGACAGCTTTACTTCTTCTTTTCCGATTTGGATTCCTTTTATTTACTTTTCTTCTCTGATTACTGTGGCTAAAACTTCCAAAACTATGTTGAATAAGAGTGGTGAGAGTGGGCAAACTTGCCTTGTTCCTGATCTTTGTGGAAATGCTTTCAGTTTTTCACCATTGAGGACGATGTTGGCTGTGGGTTTGTCACATATGGCCTTTATTATCTTGAGAAAAGTTCCCTCTATGCCTACTTTCTGGAGGGTTTTTATCATAAATGGGTGTTGAATTTTGTCAGAAGCTTTCTCTGCATCTATTGAGATGATCATAGGTTTTTTCTCCTTCAATTTGTTAATGTGGTGTATCACGTTGATTGATTTGCATATATTGAAGAATCATTGCATTCCTGGAATAAATCCCACTTGATCATGGTGTATGATCCTTTTAATGTGCTGTTGGATTCTGTTTCCTACTATTTTGTTGAGGATTTTTGCATCTATGTTCATCAGGGATATTGGCCTGTAGTTTTCTTTCTTTGTGACATCCTTCTATGGTTTTGGTATCAGGGTGATGGTTGCCTCGTAGAATGAGTTTGGGAGTGTTCCTCCCTCTGCTATATTTTGGAAGAGTTTGAGAAGGATAGGTGTTAGCTCTTCTCTAAATCTTTGATAGAATTCGCCTGTGAAGCCATCTGGTCCTAGGCTTTTGTTTTTTGGAATATTTTTAATCACAGTTTCAATCTCAGTGCTTGTGATTGGTCTGTTCATATTTTCTATTTCTTCCTGGTTCAGTCTTGGCAGGTTGTGCCTTTTAAAGATTTTGTCCTTTCTTCCAGGTCGTCTATTTTATTGGCAGATAGTTGCTTGTAGTAATCTCTCATGATCTTTTGTATTTCTGCAGTGTCAGTTGTTACTTCTCCTTTTTCATTTCTAATTCTATTGATTTGAGTCTTCTCGCTTTTTTTCTTGATGAGTCTGGCTAATGGTTTATCAATTTTCTTTATTTCTCAAAGAACCAGCTTTTAGTTTTATTAATCTTTGCTATCGTTTCCTTCATTTCTTTTTCATTTCTTTCTGATCTTTCTGATTTCTTTCCTTCTGCTAACTTTGGGGGTTTTTTTGCTTTTCTTTCTCTAATTGTTTTAGTGCAAGGTTATGTTGTTTATTAGAGATGTTTCCTGTTTCTTAACGTAGGATTGTATTGCTCTAAACTTCCCTCTTAGAACTGCTTTTGCTGCATCCCATGGGTTTTGAGTCATTGTGTCTCCATTGTCATTTGTTTATAGGTATTTTTTTATTTCCTCTTTGATTTCTTCAGTGATTACTTCGTTATTAAGTAGTGTATTGTTTAGCCTCCATGTGTTTGTATTTTTTACAGATATTTTCTTGTAATTGATATCTAGTCTCATAGCATTGTGGTCAGAAAAGATACTTGATACAATTTCAATTTTCTTAAGTTTACCAAGGCTTGATTTGTGACCCAAGATATGATCTATCCTGGAGAATGTTCCATGAGCACTTGAGAAAAATGTGTAGTCTGTTGTTTTTGGATGGAATGTTCTATAAATATCAATTAAGTCCATCTTATTTAATGTATCATTTACAGCTTGTGTTTCCTTATTTATTTTCATTTTGGATGATCTTTCCATTGGTGAAAGTGGGGTGTTAAAGTCCCCTACTATGAATGTGTTACTGTCAATTTCCCCTTTTATGGCTGTTAGTATTTGCCTTATGTATTGAGGTGTTCCTATGTTGGGTGCATAAATATTTACAATTGTTATATCTTCTTCTTGGATCGATCCCTTGATCATTATATAGTGTCCTTCTTTGTCTCTTCTAATAGTCTTTATTTTAAAGTCTATTTTGTCTGATATGAGAATTGCTACTCCAGCTTTCTTTTGGTTTCCATTTGCATGAAACATCTTTTTCCATCCCTTACTTTCAGTCTGTATGTGTCTCTAGGTCTGAAGTGGGTCTCTTGTAGACAGCAAATATATGGGTCTTGTTTTTTTATCCATTCAGCCAATCTGTGTCTTTTGGTGAGAGCATTTAGTCCATTTACATTTAAGGTAATTATGTATATGTATGTTCCTATTCCCATTTTCTTAATTGTTTTTGGTTTGTTATTGTAGGTCTTTTCCTTCTCTTGTGTTTCTTGCCTTTAGCAGTTGTTGTAGAGCTGGTTTGGTGGTGCTGAACTCTCTCAGCTTTTGCTTGTCTGTAAAGGTTTTAATTTCTCCATCTAATCTGAATGAGATCCTTGCTGGGTAGAGGAACCTTGGTTGCAAGTTTTTCTCCTTCATCATTTTAAATATGTCCTGCCAGTCCCTTCTGGCTTGCAGAGTTTCTGCTGAAAGATCAGCTGTTAACCTTATGGGGATTCTCTTTTGTGTTATTTGTTGTTTTTCCCTTGCTGCTTTTAATATGCCTTCTGTGTATTTAATTTTTGACAGTTTGATTAATATGTGTCTTGGCGTATTTCTCCTTGGATTTATCCTGTATGGGACTCTGCTTCCTAGATTTGGTTAACTATTTTCTTTCCCATATTAGGGAAGCTTTCAACTATAATCTCTTCAAATATTTTCTTCGTCCCTTTCTTTTTCTCTTCTTCTTCTGGAACCCCTATAATTCGAATGTTGGTGCCTTTAATGTTGTCCCAGAGGTCTCTGAGACTGTCTTCAGTTCTTTTCATTCTTTTTTCTTTATTCTGCTCTGCAGTAGTTATTTCCACTATTTTATCTTCCAGGTCACTTATCCGTTCTTCTGCCTCAGTTATTCTCCTATTGATCCCGTCTAGAGTATTTTTCATTTCATTTATTATGTTGTTCATCATTGTTTGTTTCATCTTTAGTTCTTCTAGGTCCTTGTTAAATGTTTCTTGCATTTTATGTATTCTATTTCCAAGATTTTGGATCATCTTTAGTATCATTATTCTGAATTCTTTTTCAGTTAGACTGCCTATTTCCTCTTCATTTGTTAGGTCTGGTGGGTTTTTATCTTGCTCCTTCCTCTGCTGTGTGTTTTGCTGTCTTCTCATTTTGCTTCTTTTACTGTGTTTGGGGTCTCCTTTTTGCAGGCTGCAGGTTCGTAGTTCCCGTTGTTTTTGGTGTCTGTCCCCAGTGGCTAAGGTTGGTTCAGTGGGTTGTGTAGGCTTCCTGGTGGAGGGGAGTAGTGCCTGTGTTCTGGTGGATGAGGCTGGATCTTGTCTTTCTGGTGGGCAGGTCCACGTCTGGTGGTGTGTTTTGGGGTGTCTGTGGCCTTATTATGATTTTGGGCAGCCTCTCTGCTAATGGGTGGGGTTGTGTTCCTGTCTTGCTAGTTGTTTGGCATAGGATGTCCAGCACTGTAGCTTGCTGGTCGTTTAGTGAAGCTGGGTGCTGGTGTTGAGATGGAGATCTCTGGGAGATTTTCGCCATTTGATATTATGTGGAGCTGGGTGGTCTCTTGTGGACCAGTGTCCTGAAGTTGGCTCTCCCACCTCAGAGGCACAGCACTGATTCCTGGCTGCAGCACCAAGAGCCTTTCATCTACACGGCTCAGAAGAAATGGGAGAAAAAGTAGAAAGAAAGAATTAGTAGAAGTAGAAAGAAAGAAAGGAGGGAGGGAGGGAGGAAGGAAGGAAGGCTGGAAGGAAGGGAAAAAAAAGAAGATAAAGTAAAATAAAATTAAGATAAAATATAATAAAGTTATTAAAATAAAAAAAAATATTAAGAGAAAAAAACGGACGGATAGAACCCTGGGACAAATGGTGGAAGCAAAGCTATACAGACAAAATCTCACACAGAGGCATACACATACACACTCACAAAAAGAGGAAAAGGGGAAAAAATCATAAATCTTGCTCTCAAAGTCCACCTCCTCAATTTGGGATGATTGGTTGTCTATTCATGTATTCCACAGATGCAGGTTCATCAAGTTGACTGTGGACCTTTAATCCGCTGCTTCTGAGGCTGCTGGGAGAGATTTCCCTTTTTCTTCTTTGTTCTCACAGCTCCCAGGGGCTCAGCTTTGGATTTGGCCCCGCCTCTTCGTGTAGGTCGCTGGAGGGCGTCTGTTCTTTGCTCAAACAGGACGGGGTTAAAGGAGCCGGTGATGCGGAGGCTCTGGCGCACTCAGGCCGGGGTGGGGGGGGAGGGAGGGGCACGAAGGGCGGGGCGGGCCTGCGGCTGCAGAGGCCGGCATGACGTTGCACCAGCCTGAGGCGCGCTGTGCGTTCTTCCGGGTAAGTTGTCCCTGGATCCCGGGACCCTGGCAGTGGCGGGCTGCACAGGCTCCCCAGAAGAGGGGTATGGATAGTGACCTGTGCTCACACACAGGGTTCTTGGTGGCGGCAGCGGCAGCCTTAGCGTCTCATGCCCGTCTCTGGGGTCCGTGCTTTTAGCCGCGGCTCGCGCCTGTCTCTGGGGCTCCTTTAAGCAGCGTTCTTAATCCCCTCTCCTCGCGCACCAGGAACAAAGAGGTAAGAAAAAGTCTCCTACCTCTTCGGCAGGTCCAGACTTTTCCAGGGACTCCCTCCCGGCCAGCCATGGTGCACTAACCCCCTGCAGGCTGTGTTCAAGTCGCCAACCCCAGTCCTCTCCCTGCGCTCCGACCGAAGCCCGAGCCTCAACTCCCAGCCCCACCCGGCCCGGCGGGTGAGCAGGCAAGCCTCTCGGGCTGGTGAGTGCCAGTCGGCCCTGATCCTCTGTGCGGGAATCTCTCCGCTTTGCCCTCCGCACCCCTGTTGCTGTGCTCTCCTCCGCAGCTCCGAAGGTTTCCCCCTACACCACCTGCGAAGGGGCTTCCTAGTGTGTGGAAACCATTCCTCCTTCACGGCTCCCTCCCACTGCTGCAGGTCCCGTCCCTATCCTTTTGTCTCTGTTTATCCTTTTTTTTTTTTCCCTACCCAGGTACGTGGGGAGTTTCTTGCCGTTAGGGAGGTCTGAGGTCTTCTGCCAGCGTTCAGTGGGTGTTCTGTAGGAGTTGTTCCACGTGTAGATGTATTTCTGATGTATCTGTGTGGAGGAGGGTGATCTCTGCGTCTTACTCTTCCGCCATCTTCCCGGAAGTCCTAGAGTATTTTTAATTTCATTTATTGTGTAGTTTATCGTTGCTTGTTTCATCTTTAGTTCTTCTAGGTCCTTCTTAAATGCTTCTTGTATTTTGTCTATTCTATTTCCAAGATTTTGGATGATCTTTACTATCATTATTCTGATTTCTTTTTCAGGTAGACTGCCTATTTCCTCTTCATTTTTTAGGTGTGGTGGGCTTTTATCTTGCTCCTTTATCTGCTGTGTGTTTTTCTGTCTTCTCATTTTGCTTATCTTACTGTGTTTGGGGTCTCCTTTTTGCAGGCTGCAGGTTTTTGAGGTTCATTCATATTGTATTCATGTGTATCAGTCCTTTGTTCCTTTTTGTGACTGAATAACATTCTGTTATATGGCTGCGTCACACTTTGCTTATTCATTCATCCATTGACACACATTTGGGTTGTTCCACCTTTTGGCTATTGTGAATAATGCTGCTATAAACATTTGTGTAGGCATATTTGTTTGAATACCCGTTTTCAAGCCATTTGGGTATATATACACCCAGGAGTGGAATTGCTAGGTCATATGGTGACTCTATGTTTAATGTTCTCAGGAACCACTAAATTGTATTTCACAGTTTATAAGCCTCATTGTTCTCATCTGTAAAATGGGGTGTACAAAAGACTCCACCTCACAAGGTCGTTGACAGACTGAATGAGAAAATGCTCAGAGAACACTAGCACAATGGCAGGTACATGCCAGAAGTCAATGCTTCATAAATGGTGGCTATTATTTGGAAAGGATACAACATATTTACCCAAGAGACTATCTTACTTCCAAAAAAACATGTGAGAGCTTCATTTTTATTCTTTCCTAAAGAGTGAAGGTGTGAAGCTGAGAATATTCTTTACTCTCAAAGAGAAACGAACAGTCGTTCAACGTGGCTCACTGGGGTTTGTGAAAGTGAAGAGACCTCAGGATTAAAAGTATGATCACAGCCTGTGGCTAAGGGTTTCTATTATGGATGAGTTTGGGCCCTTCTCTCACTCTTTGCAAATGATTCCCTCCTAGCAGAGCCGTCCTTGAAACACCATTCTGGTTTGTCATGCTGGTCACTGCCTCTCACATCTCACCAAATTTGGGCAGGCCCTCACAGACTCTCATTTTGACACCTATTTTTTTAAGGAGGAAGAGGAAAGGAAATGTTAGGAGATTTAAAAAATCAGTCATCACTTAGGTCTCCAGGGAGGGAAAGGAAGAGAACAGAAGATTAACTTTTCCACAAGTCATCTGGGAAGAGCAGGGGGGAGAGAGTCACTAGAGGTGAGATTTCTCAGTAACTGGGTGGACTACTGAGGAACATGGTCTAATTTTTTGTCTACAGGTATTTAAAATACTAAAAACAATACTGAAAGCATCTCCCTTGTTCCCCACATAAAATCCTTGCTTTCCTCACAGTGATTACTGATATTGTGATAGTGTAAGGGACGACCCTGCTGATGGACAGTTTTCCTTCCTACTTTTCTGTTTTTGTTTGTTTTCTGATGGACTTGTTTGTATCCCAAGCAATGTTTGACATTCAGAAGGAGCTCCACGAATAGTGGTTGAATAAACTTTCCATTGATGGCTGTCATTACCTATTTTTGGCATCTCTGGTTACTTGAGACTGTTTAGAGTAGCAGTAGAATCCATGGGCTCCAGTATTGGACTAAGTGTGTTTGAATCCTGGCACTACCACTTAGGAGTTCTGTGATTTGGAGGCACTTAAGGTACAAATGAAGATAATATTAATCACTCTCTCTAGAGATTGATGTGAGGAATAAATGAGATACTTCATGTGACATGCTTGAAAAATGTCTAGCACATAAGTTAGGTTGGTGGATGTTAGCAACTAACCTTATTGTCTGTTGGCCCTTCTGGCTTTGTTTTTTATCCCTTCATGTCTTATGTCTCCCAGTAGAAATATTAATTATTGAGAATAAAGAGTGTGGTTTAGATATATTCAATACCTACATAGCAACAGACACACATACATGTAAATCTGATTTGGTCAATGGATCTAATGCTAAAAAAGTACCATGGAAAGTAGTTAAATCCAGATTTTTCATAAGCCAAAAATTTACCCAAAAAATGTAGAGAGATAAAAACAGGAAACATCTGGGCAAACAGAAGTAATGCTTCAGTAGAATGTAATCCCCATAAGGGTAGGGTCATATTCTCCAACACTAAGAATGGTGCCTGGTCCAGAAGAGGCATTTAATAAATTTTGATAGAATGGATAAATAACATAATTAGTACAAAGAAATTCCAGAAATTCTGCTCATGTTCATTTCAAGTCTCACAAGACCTTAAGATATAATTGTCCCTATGTTAGTTAAGAATTGAGTTTGGCTGCAAGTTGGTGAGACCTGACTATAATGATGGCAACAACAAAGGCTTAATGTCATCAGGAGTCCAGGTGTCACTGACTAGAGTTTGCGAGCTCATAGTTCAAGACCAAGAGTTCTGCAATTCTTTCTGCTTTTCCTAGTAGTCCTGAGGTGGTTGCTGCAGTCCAGCCATCACACCCTGTTATAAATGGAAAGGAAAAAGAACAAGAGCACTTTTCCCACCTAGAGCATCTCCCTTTAAAGAGATATCCTTGATTAGCTTGTCTTTAAGGACTTTTACTTACTTCCCATTGACCACCACCATCTGCAAGCAAATGGGGAAGATACAGGGCTCCTCCTTTTCCTCTCATTCTTCTTCTCCTTTTCTTCCCCTTCTTTTTTCTCCTTTTCATCCTATTCCTGTTCCTGTTCTTATTCTTGGCCTCCTCCTCCCCCTCTTCCTCCATACCTGGGTATATCACTGCCTCCAAAAACCACAGTTCTTTTGCTAAGAAGTAAGGAAGGAGACACTGGTTATGAGTCAGGTACTAGCAATCTCTGTCATGGTCTCCATTTTATAGGTGTAGGTAGGAAACAAAGGGGCCACCCTGTAGGGCTCCTTATTATTCTTACTGTGGCTTTAAGGATTTTGTTTATCACATCACACAGTGATACCTTTGGAGAACCCCAGAACAAAACCCTGTTGCTAGTGATTCACTGAGCAGTCGGTGGCTTATGGGAGCTGTATATTTTGCAAATGGTTGTGTGTCCCTCTTTACTTATCCTCACTGCTAAGAAGCTCTAGGAAGTGTAGAGGTCTATCTGACAACCATTAGGGAATATTCTACTCTTGCTTCATTTTTCTTTTCCCAAAGCTCCTTGCTATACTACATGTGTTTCTTTAAGGCACCTGCAGCTATTTTGAGGATAAAAAAGGTATAAGTGAATAATAACATACACATACATAAATATATCAATGCATAAAATGGAGGATCTGAGAGTTTGTATAAGAAGCTTATGTTATAGACAGTTAGAGATGAGTCAGGAGTCCACTCTATCTCCCTAGCTCCAAAGTCTGTTCTTTTCCCTCTCCTGCAGGCGTTCTTAATCCTGGCTGCACATCGGAATCTGTTGGGAGCTTTAAAAAACCTCAGTGTTAAGGTCACAGCCCAGATGAGTTAAAAATCAGAATCTCTGGAGGTTGAACCTAGGCATCAGTATTTTAAAAAATCTCCCCAGATGATTTTAATGCACATCTAAGGATGAGGATCACTACTCTTCAACTTCACTTAAGCAAAATAAATGAAGTGTAGGATTTTCTAAAGAGAGTGCTTTTTAAAAAATTATTTTAACTGATCCCAGTGGTTTTCTCATCTGCTTCATTTTCTCCTGGTGGGATCACCACTGGGTAAAACAGAGGAAAACAGAGCTTCCTTCACCGAAGAAGGTGGTGGTGGGGGGATCCTGGCTCCCATTCATCGACACTCAGGCCGCGCATCCCTTGCAGATGGCCCTTGTGCCCACGCCCACCCCCAGGACAGTGACCGACCGACTTCAATACATTCCATGGAGTAGAATTTTAAACTATCCAACAGACAATCTGACCATCACAGTAACATGCATGACTGGGAAAAGCCTTGGTCCTATTTGTGATCGTAGGGCCATCTTCTCTTCCTATGCAGATAAGCTTCAATTTCCACCCTTTTACCTGTGGTTGTTCAGAGGACAAGTTTGCTAAAAAGAGCTCCAGGATCAATAGCAGAAACATACAAGTATTGTGAAGGTTATGCTTTCTCTCAGCTCATGTGGCCTCGTGTGTGTGTATGTGTGTGTGTGTGTGTGTATCCCCACAGCCCCAGGGGTGTAACTAATCCCGTGGAGAACAAGAGTGTATATATCCTTCCTAAAGGCATTTGTATTAAAAAAAAAATTCTAAACTCCGCATTGACAAACAAACAGACAGACACATACACATATTTTCTGGGCGTAAGTAATTTTGGTGATGTGCCTGGGAGGGAAAATTTATTTTACTTAACTTTAGATTGTAGCTGTAGGGGCTGTGAAGTGTTTTGTTAGGTGGACCCAGCTTGTGAGCTTAGAGCATCATTGTATTTTCAGGGAAGAGTTAGTTTTGCAACTGTGCGATGAGTGTGGATGCATTTGTGTGGGACTGAATATTTTGAGTCCTGACCAAGGCTACCCCCTCCTAATGCAGAGTTGATCAGGCAAGTGTGGGGCAGCAAGTTTGCATAGGGGCCAAGGTATCTCCTAGAAGAGCAGATTGCAACTAGAATCTCTTTGATGGATCGAGATAGTCCCAACTGACTGGCAGAAAAGAGCCCCAAGGTCCCCAGAGAGACCACATTTTCCACAAGAAAAGAGGATGGGTGAGTGACGGAATCATCTGATGCCTAGGTGTTGCCATGATCCTGCATTTCACTGCCATTTGGAAGCAGAACTGACCCACATCTTCAGATGAGTGCATCCCTCTAAACTGAAGCCTGTGGTGGAAGAGAGCCTCCAGAGGAGACCCCCGGACTCACTGCTAATATAGGCACAGGGATATTTGAATAGTTGATTGGATATGTGATGATATTTGTACCTTGAAATTGGGGAGGCAGGGCACAGGGGTGTCAGAATAAAGATTCTCACCAGGATCTGGTTTCTTGCAGAAGTGCATCTTGAAGATAAACAGTTCTGAAAAACAGAGGACAGAAAGGACTAAGACATACTTGCCTAGTGTCTTTGCCTAATTTATAAATCCCCTGTCTGTCCTTCTTCTGAAGGATCCAAAAGAACAGGAAAGAGAGACCAGCATTTTCACTCTAATTGAATTTTTCTCATGAGAATACAAGGACAGGAGGATGGAGATTCTCTTCCAAACCTTTTACAGACTTCTTACCCCAAAACAAAGGAGCATCAGACTTTCATTACTTAATTGTACTCAAAGGCTCTCTTTCTCTCTCTCTCTTTTTCACTAAAGTGGACCTTTGCCATTTATCTGTGGTCCCTCATGGTGTCTTTTAAAATCTGCAGTTTCTACAATGACAATATTGAATAAGTTACTTGGTTTCTCTTAAATTCCATGTCTGTAGATGTTTTGGAATCTTTAGAAACACAAGGCAAGTTGTATGCCTTTTCAGCTCACACCAAAGTTTTATCTCAAAGAAACAAAGGTTTTATCACTCACTAGAGTAACTATGTGCAGAAGATGAATAGAGAACAGTAAACCTGTATTGAGTTGCTGATGTTGGGCAGTTAGCTAGACTCACCCACCAAATAAACAATTAAACCTGACAATACAAGTTTGTGTAAAAACCGCCTTCATCTCATTCCTAAATATGTGAAACTTCAGTGAAGTCTAAGAATTCCCAAAGCCCATGCCCTAGCATTTATCTCCATGTGTTATAAATGAGTGTTTGTGTCTCTTCCTTCATAACCATACCTTGAGTCCCAAGTCTTCTTTTAAAAAAGAATTAAGTCCCCAAAACAATGCACTTAAAAATATTTGTCATACAGATGGCCAATAGGCACATGAAAAAGTGCTCACCATCACTAATTATTAGAGAAATGCAAATCAAAACTATAATGAGGTACCACCTCACACTGGTCAGAATGTCCATCATTAAAGAGTCTACAAATAACAAATGCTGGAGAGGGTGTGGAGAAAAGGGAACTTTACTACACTGTTGGTGGGAATGTAAATTGGTGCAGCCACTATGGAAAACAGTATTGAGGTTCCTCAAAAAACTAAAAACAGACCTACCATATATATGATCCTGCAACCTCACTCCTGGGCATATATCCAGAGAAAACTATAATTCAAAAAGACACATGCACCCCTATGTTCATAGGAGCAGTAAAGACATGGAAACAACCTAAATGTCCATTGACAGATGAATGGATAAAGAAGATGTGGTATACATATATACAATGGGACACTTCTCAGACATAAGAAAAAAACAATGAAATTATGCCATTTGCAGCAACATGAATCGACTCAGAGATCATCATACTAAGGGAATTAAGTCCGAAAGAGAAAGACAAATACCGTATCATATCACTTACATGTGGAATCTAAAATATGACACAAATGAACTTATGTACAAAACAAACAGAGTCACAGACATAGAGAACAGACCAGTGGTTGCCAAGAGGTAGGGAGAGTGAGGGAGGGATGGATTGGGAGTTTGAGATTAGCAGATGAAAACCACTATATACAGAATGGATAAACAGCAAGGTCCTACGGTATAGCACAGGGAACTATATGCAATATCCTGTGATAAACCATAATGGAAAAGAAAAAAATATTTGTCAAATGGATGAATGGAGTCACTTATCAGAGCAGCATAGTATTTATCTTGTGCTCATCTCACATAACAATTCTTGGGCTAGGTCATTTACGGAGATGCCCACATGGCAGAGCAACATCCTGACTCTAGGCAGTGTGCATTTATTGTCTGTCTGCAGGGTATGGGGTGAGCACATGTGAGTTCATGGACAGTGACAGTCCTATCATCTGTGTTTTCAAGTATAAATGAAGTTTGCCACATTGTACTTATTGTCTGTTAACATGACTTGGCTATTGAGTTCCTGTAGTGATTTTATCACTCAAGAGCCCTAAACCTCTGAAGAGTCCTGAGCTGTTATTATGTAGAGAATCAGAAAGGGTTGTGATAGAAAAAAATATGTCTTATGGTTTTCCTTGTCAGGATCTTAGAAAAAACTAAACTCGTTCTGTGTGGATCTCCACTGAATCCTCTCATTTTTCAGGGTAGATCTGGCTAGAATTGGTCTGAGGCCTGGGACAGAGAAAGATTGTCTTGTTGAGTATTGGAGGTTGCCAGAACCTCTGTTAGGAAATTAAGGGTCTATATTATTTCCTAGGGCTGCTCTAAGTGGGTGGCTTACAACAATAGGAATTTATTATCTTATAGTTCTGTAAGTCAGAAGTCTAAAATCAAGGTGTTGGCAGGTTTGATTCCTCCTGGAAATGCTGAGGGAGAATTTGTTCAATGCCTTACTCCTACCTTCTGATGATTGCTGGCAATCTTGGCATTGCTTGGCTTGTAGACATACCATTGCAATCTTTGCCTCCATTGTTAAACAGAGCTCTCGCTGAGTGTTTGTACCCAAATTTCTCTCTTCTTATGAGGATATCGGTCACTGGATTAGGACCCACCCTAATCCAGTATGACCTCACCTTTACTTGATTTCATGGGCAAAAAAACTTGTTTCCAAATCAGGTCACATTCTGAGGTTCTGATTGGGATACCAATATTTGGAGGACACTATTCAACCCAGTACAGAGCCCGAGAAGCTAAAAGGGAATTCCACCAATTCCCCATTCTAACAATGGGGTCTAGGGTCAGGGCACTGGCCCTGTGATAAAGGAGCAGGAAGCCAAAGCCATGGAGAAGAGAGTAAGTACAGGCACTTCCATACAAAGGAGTGGGCGTGGGGGGCAGATCCTGTGATAATCTTGAACAGCAGCTGTCCTGTACTGTTAGCTTCAGTAAATCTCTCAGGTCCCCTCCAGGCTTCATGCTGTCCTTGGACTCTATTGCTCTGACACAGCAGTAAAATTGAGCATCTTTTTATTTCCCAGAAAAGTTCACTTACCTAAGATTATGAGTGATCAGTGTAGACCCTACTGAAGGTTTCATAGAGGAGGGCTGTATACTATGTACCCACCAGTAAACAATTTGCAATTCACAACTCACATTTTTTTTCCCTCCTAAAATGTTGCTATTGACAGCTTTTCTCTTTTGCCTTCTCGTCTCAGTCCAGAGTCTATCTGGAATTCTCCTTCTGTTATTCATAGCAATTGAGTTCTACCTCTGTCTCCCACTTATTCATTTAAATACTCTCTAGGAAAAAATCTCTGCTTTTATCATTATCTAACCTTTTCAGAAGGCAATCAGGATTAGCCAAAACAAATACTGTTATTCTTCGTTGCACCCCTAAACTAGGTAGTGAGTTACTTTGATGGCAAGAACAATTTTGTTCATCCTCATGTCCTTTTCAGCACTTAGCATGGTATTGCCCACATATTAGGTCCTTAATAACACTATTGATGCATAAGTCTGTACTTTTATCTTTCTGTTAGAGCTTTGCTGTGGCGTGTATAGACATCACCTTTGTTGTCTTTTTGAAGTGCCAAATTTATAAAGATGTTGGGAAGCAGAGAAATAATTTTTAAAAAGTCACTTATTCCCCCTCATGAACAAGTTTCTAAATATACTTGTATTTGTTCTAGGAGGGAGTCGTCCAATCCAAAAATATTTATTAAATGACAACTTGGTGAACATTAGAAAATTCAAAGAAATATGAGATATAATTTCTTTCTTGCACAAGCTTACATTATAATGATGATTATTTTTGTGCATGTAGGAGGAATATAAATCCTTGTGATTTGCTATGATAGACCTGGCATTCAAATTCTGTCTACCACTAAATGGTTATTTCACTTTGAACACATTTTAACATGTCTGAGACTCGGTTCTTTATCTAGAAAATGGGGATGAAAATAGTACACAATAGAATTGTTGGCACGATACAGTCAGATAATGTTTCCTATGCACCAATATAGTGTGCACTCAATGAATGCAAGTTATCATTGTGATTACTATTTGATATTGATGATGACAAAAAGTGCTATGGGATTTCCAGAGGGAGGTCATTTTTATTGGGAGGACTCAAAAAAGCTGCAAAGAAGATGGAGATTTTTTTTTTTTTTTTTATGGTACGCGGGCCTCTCACTGTTGTGGCCTCTCCCGTTGCGGAGCACAGGCTCTGGATGCGCAGGCTCAGCGGCCGTGGCTCACGGGCCCAGCTGCTCCGCACCATGTGGGATCTTCCCAGACCAGGGTACGAACCCATGTCCCCTGCATCGGCAGGTGGACTCTCAACCACTGCGCCACCAGGGAAGCCCAGAAGATGGAGTTTTTGAGGTGGTCTTATAAGAATCGTTAAGATTTCCAAAGGCTGAAGTAAGATATTCTTGAAGGGATAGTGGTAACAGTGCCGAGATGCAGAGAAAGCTTGGTGTAGGCTCAGACCAAACTGGGGAAAGAAAAGAGTATTAGAGAAAAAGTAGCCGTTCTCAAATGATCAGGATAAAGTTCTGTGATCACACAATTGCATCTTGTTTCCACTCTTCCCATCTCCCAGGTCTTACTGCAGTCATTAGTGATGTATTTCACATTCTATACGTATAATCACCTGGTAGATGCAAACTGGTAGGAAGCATGAGGTTCAAAACTAGCTGGCCATCTCTAATTAACTAGTCCTAGATCTTGATGTCGTTCCTGTGAGTTGTTGCAAGCACACATTAGACTACCTTCTAAAAGTTCAGATTAAAAGGAAGCAAACTTCCAAAATTAGACTTGTAATTAAAATTTGACTTTGATCAGTAGCTGCTGAGAGGGTCATTAAGAGCCAAGAATGTACTGACACGGGGGTTGTTGGGCAGATGAGATGAGGAGAGAAGCAGAGAGATTGGAAACAAATAAAAAATTGTTAAGAAGCACCATCGAATTGCAAATATCAATTATTATAGGTCTATGGATGAGCAATTATTACATTAAAAACATTCTTGGCAGAAAGCTCGTATGGGTGTAGATAGCTGCGTCTCCCTCAGAGCTGGACTTTAATTTGATTTTTGCAAACACGTTTTTGGTTTCTTTTCTTTTGAATGGTTTCAGAGAACACTGGACAACACCTGGGTAGAAACTGCATCTAACTGTCTGTAAAACTTGTCAAAAGATGATTTCTGCCTCCTGCAAAGCTCGGAACACTTCATCTCTGAAGGAGTCATGTGAGGGAGCGTGGAAGGGGAAATTGGCGAAGGAGGAGGGGTTCTCACACTGAGTGTGGAAGAGATGAGGCTGTGTTTTCCAGAACCAAGAAGCTGTGATCAAGGAGGGACAGACAAAGAAGCTCAGGGCTTGCTTTTGTTTCCTTGATTTAGAGTAATGACTCACTGGCATGAACGATGAGCATTGATATGGCAAAACAATGCAAGAAAGATGTGGTTTTAGCCTTCTGTCAGCCAGCTGTGTGTTGTGGCTGCCAAAAAGACTAATATGATCATAGGCTGCAATTATAGAGGATAGAAGAAAGTGATCATTCCCCTTTTTCTGCACACCTGGAACGACACATTCCCTTTTAAGTGTGTGGCATGCCCCCTTGTCTGCCTGGTAGATTCCTATTCTTCTTTCCAAAGCCAGCTCAAGGTCACCTCTTGTCTTCTGTGATACTTTTCCTGACCCCATGCTCACCAGATTTAATCACTGCCATCTTGCGCAGACTCAGTTGTACTGTTACATTCATCACTTTTCATTGCCATGTTGCTTATGTGTCCGTCTGCCCTGGAGGCAGGATGGAGGTCTAATTCGATTTTTTACCCAGAGACCCTGGCACTTAGTAGGGGCTCAGTACATATTTATGGAATTGAGAGGAACAGACCAGCTGGAGCATGTTTGGAGAAGATCAAATAGAAAAGTGAAAGGTCTTGAAGTCGTGTTGAAACCCAGTCGGAGTCAGGTCATGCTAAGTTAGCAAGTTGACCAGTAGTGGGTTTCTTCCTTGTAGGGGAGGATGAGCTCATCCTCTCATAGGAAGTACTATGGAAAGGGTCTGTAAATTGACTGGGAAGAGAGACTCCAGGGGAAGCTGGAAGGTACTCTTTACCTTGTTCCAAGAGCAAGAATGAGAAAGATATATGTAAAGGAATAAAGCAATTATGTGATGCAAAAAAAGAAGTTATGAGTTTTCTTTCTTCTTCCCAGCCATTTGTCCATGTATTTTCAAAGGAATTCAGGTATCCAAACATACAATGGAATTTATGCCAGAAGTGGAAGGATTTTCTTTGAGTCTTGGAAAATAATGCCAATGGCTGAAGCCCCAAGGATGAGGAAGGCCAGAAACACCACATTGTATACAATGGAAGTCAAGGTGTAAGCAAGTCAAGGAAACCTGAGATACCTCAGTCACCAAGAGTGAAAAAAGGATGTGCAGAACAGTGAAATTTTGTGGCATGGGGAATTCCAGCCTCCACTCACCATATGTCAACTCATTGGTTATTGTATTTATAGTTTTACAGTTTTTCCTGTACAACCTTTACAAACCATTGCAAAAGTGCTGGAATAAAAATTGGGCAAGAATTTATCATCGTGTATTTCAGACATTTCCAGGAATACCTGACAGTGGGGGAGAAAAGGGAGAATGAGGGCAAAAAAGTAAACATATGACCCATAGCAGAAGTTGAGGAAAGGTGAGTTGGCCTCTTATAAAGTCATACAAGGAAATAAAACTGATTGAAGAACATGCTAACTAGTCACACATGTGAAAGACTGTAATATTAAAGAGGGAGTATGCCTGTCTACATTTCTCCAGGTGGATAAATACAAGACCAGTAGGGTAGCAAATACATTTTTTGGTTGAATATAATATAAATTGATTTTTACCTAGTTTTAGGCAAAAATCAAATTTATGAAAAAGTATTGTGTGCTCACAGATCTGAAATTTCAGTTGAAGAACCTGTTCTTTAAGGAAACCAGGCTCTTCAAGATACTGCCATTAGGATAAATTGGTTCCAACTATTTTTCTCTCTTACCCCCTTACACTCGGAATTTAAATCCTTGGGAGGTAGATTTGGATTGTCATAGCTTGGATCACATGAGCACTCCTTGGCTAACAGAGAAGAGGACACCTCAGCGGATGGTACTATTAAGACAACATTAAATGCAGAAGGACAATTCCCCAAAGGAAAACCAAGGTGTATCCTTCGGAAGACGAAGAAATGCAAGATGCAGAGCTAAAACATTAGTCATCTGCTGCAAATGCATAGACTGTTCCAGGAATTCCTTTTGACTCAAAGCACCTGGATGGGGATTGAATGACTATTTGTCAAGCATATTGTAGGAAGAATAATTGAATAAATAATTGGATTGCATAACTTCCTCTCTACCCCTGAAATTTTTACATCTTTGTGATTTTGGAAAAAGGTTCAAATCATGAGACTCCCTTTAGGAGGAATAACAAAACCATCTTTACTATTCCTATTCACAAGTTTATTTGCAAATATCCAGGATCAACCTCTATATACACAAACAAAAATACATCGATAAGCAACCCACAGTGCAAACAGCTTGTAATTAAAGAACCAGACTAATGCAACATTTTTCCACTTACAGCTCTTCCCCACTGCTAGCATTCTGTAAGCCTTCTGTTATCAGATAAGTTAGTTATACACAATAAATACATACACATGTGTGAAGAGATTTAAATATATTTTTCCAAATGTAAATTAAGAATGTTTATCCAACCGCTCTGGATTTTGAGCCTGGTTTATAGTGGCTAAAAATTGCAGCTGAAAATAATTCCCCAGATAAGGTCCATTTCTTCTCATTTGAGAAGTACTGGGAAGGCTGTAATAGGATTCTTTAAAGTTTTGAGATGCTTGGGTTCAGTTACTTGACAGATATTAATGATGTTTTCTATTCTATTTCTATTCCCATATTATAGGATCATAGATATCTCAAGGTGGAGGACATGTTGAAACGTCCTCCTGTACATGTCCCTGGGACACCAAGAAAATTACTTTAGATGGAATGGAGAGACACAAAATTTGGAGAGTTGTGCTGTACTCAGGGAAAGATAGAGAGCATAATATGGTTTGAAAATGGTTTCTCTCTTATTCCTAGTTGTAAGCAGCAGTCTTAGACATGTAGCCCAAGTCTCTGAAATATAAGATCTTCAGGGACCATTTATAATTGAGGTATTGAAATGGTTCTCAACTTACCTGCAGAATTTACCTGAAGAATATTTTAAATTACCCTTAGCAACAGTAATTTACTAAGGCAGTGCTTCTCAATGATGTGGAAAGGGAACACTTAGGAACATCAAAATCTTGGGGGTTGGAGGAGTGTGTTATAGCTCCTGTATAGAAACTCCCTCACTATACCTCATCACTTCCAAGTTGAGAGTAAATGGTTTAGGGAGCAAGTGATAGATGATTGTAATTGAGATAGTTCCTGAACCTGTGGTTTGCTGACCCTGAGTGTCTTATTGGTTTACCACTAGGGAGAAAAATTGCAATAAGTTATCCTCATATTCTTCTGCTAATCTTCAAAGACTTGGGAGAAACAAATGAACTAACCTTTATAATGGACATAACACATGGCTAGAACACATCCCTTTATCCCCATCATCAATACTGTTTCCTCAGTTATCCCTGAATGCATGTCAATGTCACATTTAAATTGGTGTCTCACTATGGTAACCAGATATTTAAGTTAAATCTTTATCCCTATCCCTGAGAAATTGTACATCTAGTCTTTGTATCTCTGTGTAGGGGAGGACAAAAATTCTTTTCTCTTTATCCCATCTTAGGTTCATTGGCTGGGGCCCTGTAAATTAGATTGTCAGAAGACAGATTAACAAGAGAAAAACAAACAGAAGTTTATTAACATGTATGTCACACATGCATGGGAGCCCTCAGTGATGAGTAACTCAAAGGGAATCATTAGAACTTGAGCTTATGTAGCATCTTAACAAAGAATAATAATTTTGTAGAGAAGTGACAAGACAAAGAAAAAGGACTTTGAGCTTCTAGGGGTGACACATTGTGGGAAAGCAAATATATAGGGAAACTAAGGGTAGATGAGGGCTGCTTTTAGGGAGGTTTGTTATGTAGCTTCCTCTGATGGGTGTCTGGGCTGGTAAGGTCCTAGAGTTGTCTCCAGTGATTTACTCCTGTCCCTCCTGATAGGGAAGAAGGGACACTTCTACAAATTATGTCCCACTGTTAGGCAAATAGAGGGAGATCAGAGGTTTTCTAGTATCTTCTTCTTCTCAGTTGCTTTCAGCTCAGAATAATCCTTATGTCAAAGTGACATATTTTGGGGGTGACATATCCTGCTACACTTCTCTTGCATTGTCTAGTCTATCTGTGGCCATAGTGTTCCATTGCTCCAGATTTTTGGAGAGTTGAAGTCTTTCCCTTTTGTAGCCCTGATGACTAGCAATAGCTGGATGCCACTTGAAGAGACAGACTGGCTGCCACATCTATTTTCATGCTTCATGACTGTCTGTTTCTAAAAGGAAAATGTTTTCCTAGAGTGCGGTATAAGTTTAGGAATATCAAAGGCAGTCAGATACTCAGCATAATTATAGGTTAGTTTTGCCAACCAGATATTCAAATCATCTTCTTTTCATGGGAGGAGTGTGTGGTTGATTAAAACATTTGAGGCAGCATCTGACACAAACATTCCAGAGAGCATGTCAAGGAGATCTGGTAGTGGAAAACAGCCCTGTGAAGTCAGGAAGTCAAACTTCATCCAAATGGCATTTGGGAGGGAAAGGTGTTTCATATATGAGGCCTATGGGTATGAACGGCTAATCTTTTGTGGCATTTTTTTTTCCAGTTCATGGTTCTGAGACAATAGCTGGAATTAGGACAGAAATTCCTTGTCCCCTCTTACTCCTGGACACGGATGATGATGTTCACAACCCGTGGCATTGGCAGGATTATTATTATAGAACTTCTGTGTGCTAACTGTAACTTCACACCTCTCTCTCTCACCCACAAAACATATCCATGTGCAAATGAGTAAAAGTGGCATTTTCCTTAGGGCCAGGTTTCGCAAAGAGTGATTTTAGGTAGTTCATAGATAGGAATCAAATAACATTGACGCATATAGCCACTTAATCCTATTTAAATTCTCTTTCAATTCTTAGATTACATCAAGGGGAAAGACTCAATTTGTTGCCAGTGTTTCTTTAAACATCTCAGCTTTTACTATCTCCCTTTTGAACAGATCAAAACCCAGCTCTGACTCAGAGTTCTCAGCTAGCAACAGTCTCTAGTGAGTAACAGTATCTAAGTAAAACTTAACAACACTGGTTAGTAATTTTATTTATTTAAATTTAAATTAAATTTTTATTTTATTTTTTATTTTATTTATTTTAAATTTTATTTTCTATTTTGGCAAGTGATACTGGTTTTCCATTTATAGTAGTGACATAAAGTTTCCTTCATAGATACATTTATTTAAGTCAAAAAGTGAGCCCATTTAAAGAAAAAGATTTAAGTAAATAACAGTAAAGATATATCCCATAATGCATAATAATGCAGATATGCTACAATAATAATATAGTTAGAAAATCCTGATAGTACTAATTGAATGATAGAAGTTTAGGAAATATTGCTATAGGAATAATCTTGAATTGGCTCTAATTTTTCAAAAATAAATTCTTTTCAACTTTTAATACATTGAAGATTATTACTAACAGGTTCCTTATGATACATTTCACAAACATTTAAGATGTCCCAGTGTATTATTTCACTCTAGTTTAGAACTGCTAACCTATGTAAACTTATTACATAAAAACGTTTAGAATGTTGGACTCTCTCTATTTTAAAATTTTGGAACACGTTTCACATTTATGATCTGTGCTTGTGTTCTTAAAAAAAAAAGTAGCAGCAAATGGTTCTACAAGGCTCTTGTCGGGGAGATGGCTAA
This sequence comes from Phocoena phocoena, assembly GCF_963924675.1. NCBI lineage: Eukaryota > Metazoa > Chordata > Mammalia > Artiodactyla > Phocoenidae > Phocoena > Phocoena phocoena. Next base: position 89,662,477 of record NC_089223.1, on the reverse strand, counting down.
TTTTCTTGTCAATGTTTCCTTTTCTCTTTTGCATTGTAACTAAGTTGTATCTGGATATGTGGATGACCAGTTACTTACATTTTTTCATATGGCAAAGTTCTTACCCTTGAAATGTGAGCATGCCTCCTCCCTGTTCTCCATCTGCTTCCTGATGGCTGGAAGCTGGATTTGGTAGAAACCCAACTTCAATCATACAGGTAACAAGATGCCTAAGGAAAGATGGAGCAGGGGTAGGAGCTTGGATGTTTGAGTGACCAAGTTGAGCAGAGCAGCTCACCCTACCCAGATCATCCACATTGGAACTCTTGTGAGACAGAGGAATAAAGTCCTTTAGCCTCCGTATTGCTTCCCATCTCCTTGTTACAGCAGCTTAGCTTTTAATCTAATATGGTACTCCTCCACTACCCAAACCACTCTCTATTAATATTAGATGTAATTAGTTGGCATAATGAGAAAAGGTGGGAAAGAAGTTGTGTCACCTTGTGCCTTTGCCACTAAATTACTTTTGACTCCTTCCATGCCATCTCCTTCCTCGTAAGACTCAGAATGAGTCTGGGAGAGAGAGTTGTGGAGCAACTATTTAAATACACATTATCCCAAGCTAATAAGTGTGAAATCTGTTGCTTTACTCCTTGTCTAAGTCAGAGACTGACTCTAAGCAGATTAAGGGGAAAGAAATCTATAAGAAGGATTTCAAAAAGCTCATAGAACCATGGAGAAACCTGGAAAATCCAGGTTTCATAAATTAGGTGGCCAAGAGCTTGGGCACTGGGTGGGGCTGGGATGGAAGGAAGAAACTGTCAGGGATTTCTTTCAAGCACTTGTTCTTTAGTGTGCTCCACTCAAGGTTCAGATTCCTGGGAGAGAAAATCTATTTGACCCACCTCAGTTCTATGATTACTCCTCAAGGCAGGGCAGGACCCCTTCATTGTCAGGTCCACCATGCCATGGAGGATGGATTGTTCTTCAAAGGAAACTTGAAGCTCTCTTGCTCTGTCTGCCCTCAGTAGTGTGCTGGAACCAACTTGCACTGGTTCATGATAGCTGATGGCACAGCTTTCCAGCTCCATGTTTAGTGACATCTCCCCGGAGGCTTGAAAGCTGCCGTGCTGGTAATATTTACACCAGAGACGTGAGCAAAAGATGCAAGTCAGGCCCTTCTCTTCAGACAGCTGGTTGTTAAACATTTGCATGTTCTCCATTACCTACACCCTTTTCCTTCTTTCCACTTGGTATTTTCTGTAGTATCCCATATTAGATAGGCTGGCCTTTTATCAGACTCAAGAGAAATGGGATTTTCCCATTGACTTAGGAAACCTAGCTGATGGACATAAAAATGTTAATTTTTAAACATGCATCTAAAGCAGCATATTGTATTACTTGATTTGAAAATTAATTTCATCCATGTAGAACAAAGGTCTAGTTAAAATGAGGTTCGGAGATGTTGTTATAGCTTGTACAATTCTGAGAAAGATTCCAGAAAGGCATTCTGATTTGGTTTGGGAACAAAAACAGCCCTGCTTTAGTATCTGAGTAGCTGTCATCCCATATTCTTTAATTATTTAATATGTAAGGGTAGCCTTCAAGTGCATAGAATCCAATAGACAATCAATAAATGCAGGATGAATGAATGAATAACAAAATTGCAAGCATTTTAGGGAAAATATGGTATATTATACTCCTCTAGTGTTCTTTTTTTTTGAATTTTTAAATTTTATTTATTTATTTACTTATTTATTTTATACAGCAGGTTCCTCTAGAGTTCTTTCACAGAGTTCATCACAGTACTGAGAACATGATTTAATAAATACATACTTGGTTTTTAACTTTAATTAGAGAGTATTTCTCAGATAGTATAACAAACTGTAGTTAAATGAAAAAGCTAGCTATTTTGTGAACTGATTTTAATTTTGAGACTACAGTGATCAGAATTTTTTGATCCCTTTTCTGGGAGGCATGGTATTTATTTCATTTATTCAATAAGTTTGTTTTGAACACCTATCTGTTGCCTAGGTTTTCAGTTGTTTTGGATATATTTAGGGTAGAGTACATAAAGAATATATCCCTAGACAAAAACTTGAGGCTATGGTAATTTTTGTGTGTGTGTTTAATTTAAATTACAGTTCCTGAACCATTCGATTTTTTTTTTTTTTTTTTTTTTGCCGTACGCGGGCCTCTCACTGTTGTGGCCTCTCCTGTTGCGGAGCACAGGCTCCGGATGCACAGGCTCAGTGGCCATGGCTCACGGGCCTAGCCGCTCTGCGGCATGTGGGATCTTCCCGGACCGGGGCACGAACCCGTGTCCCCTGCATTGGCAGGCGGACTCTCAACCACTGTGCCACCAGGGAAGCCCTAGACTTTTTTTTTAATTGCTCTCGAATAGGAGAAAGTAGTTAACCTGCGTCATGTGAACTGTTCAAGATAAAGGCATCTTTCTAAATGCAGATGTGTTTTCGCATAACTATTTAGTTATTGAGGAAATGCATATTTGTCACTTACTATGTGCCAAGCACTGCTGTAAGTAGTTTACAAATATTAACTCAATTTATTCTATTATCCTGATTTTACAGATATGAAAATCAAGGTGTAGAAAAGGTAGGTAATTTATTTAAGATCACATAGATAGTAACGGAAGACCCAGATTTAAATCCAGGTGGCCTAGCTCCAAACTCTGAGCTCTTAACCTCACTCTGTTTTGTCTCCCTGAGATGACACTAGGATCTATAACCACAGAGAAGGAGACGAACAGAGGAAGGTGGATCATGTGGGAACTCAACTGAGTGGGAAAAGTGATTAGAGATGCCTTAAAAATGCGTGTGTAAGAGCATTTAATGCAGAATTATTCACATTAATCCCAAATCATAAAAATACGCCAATGTCTACCAACAGTAAAATACATTAAAAAGGAAAACAAGATGCACAAACAATGGAGTTCTATACAGCAAGGAAAATGAACTGACTACTGTTACCTACAATCAAGTAGAAAAGTATCACAAACCTAGTATTTAGCAAAAAACTGAGGTATGATATAAATGGTTACATGCTGAATTACTCCATTTATTGATGTATAAAGATAAAAAAATACATAAATGGCAAAAACAGTCTATGGGGCTAGAAGTAATGGATATGGCTACTTTTAAGGAAGAGAATAATGATTAGGAAGGTATATGGGGGCTTCTGATTTGTTGGCAATCTTCTGTTTCTTGACCTGAGTGGTAGTCACTTGAGTGTGCCTACTTAGTGACAATTCTTTGAAATCTACAGTTATGATTTTTGCTTCTTTTGTGTCTGTTTTATAGTTCAATAATAAATTAAGAAATATTGACTAGAGGGTTAACAGGGAAAAGTGGTATAATTGAAGCCAGAAACAGTGTTGGGTGAAAAAGAAGAATGAGTTAAGAAGAGAAATTATTTATACATAGTATATTTATGAAATCAACCAATTAATCTTGATTGTCTGATTTAGGTATGAAAGATTCACAAACTTTTCCATAAGGAGCCTGATATAGTAAATATTTTCAGCTTTGCTGGCCATGTACAGTCTCTTTCACATAATATTTTTCTTTTTTTTTTAGCAACTTTTAAAATACATTCTTAGCCTGCTGGCTATATAAAACAGGCCACTTTGGGTCATTATGATATTTCCATGTAGATTCATAAATTGTAACAAATGTACCAGGCTGGTGGGAGATGTTGATCATGGAGGAGGCTATGCATGGGTAGGCACAGGAGTATATGAGGAATATCTGTACCTTCTCCTCAGTTTTGCTGTGAGCCCAAACTGCTCTAAAAAATTAAAGTCTTAATTAAAAAACAAAAACAGGCCACAGACCAGATTTGGTCCAAAGGCCATAGTTTGTTTACCCCTTAGCAAGTTCATGGTAATGCTAAAATGATTAAAATGCAGTTTTTGCCTTCCACATTTCATGCATTTATTCATTCACCATATCTTTACTGAATATCTCCTATGTGCTTTAAGTGAATGAGACAGCTGTATAAACCTGTAAATTACAGTACAATGTGATGAGTACCCTAACAGAGGTACAAAGTGCTTGAGAAAAAAAAAAAAAGCAAATTTCTCTTTTTGAAGTCAAATTTCAACTGCTCTTGAAGTAGGTAGGGATTTACCAGGTAGCGAAGAAGTGGAAGGAATCCAGCATAGTGGATACACCAAGGAGTAAATCCACATAGACATGATATAAACATACATTTATAAGTTGTTTATTATATTTCTTCATGTGACTGGAGCATCACATGTGTAGGGTGACAGAAGACGAGTCTACAGCAGTGTTTCCCCAAATTTTTCACATCATGGCACATATATGCCTTACATGTCTGTGAAACCATGCACCTCAGATTGGTACTTGAACCCATGGGCTAGGACTCCAACCCACACGGCTGGGACTTGAACCCAGCCAAAACCCACGTTCTTCCAACTGAGATCACACACTTGGTTTCAGGACTTAATGAAGCTCAGGTTCTTTTTTTTTTTCCTTTTTAACATTTTTATTGGAGTATAATTGCTTTACAATGTTGTGTTAGTTTCTTCTGTATAACAAAATGAATCAGCTATATGTATACATAAATCCCCATATCCCTCCCACCCTCCCTATCCCACCCCTCTAGGTGGTCACAAAGCACTGAGCCGATCTCCCTGTGCTATGCAGCTGCTTCTCACTAGCTAGCTATTTTACATTTGGTAGTGTATATATGTCAATGCTACTCTGTCACGACATCCCAGCTTACCCTTCCCCCTCCTCGTGTACTCAGGTCCATTCTCTATGTCTGCATCTTTATTCCTGTCCTGCCCCTAGGTTCATCAGAACCTTTTTTTTAGATTCCATATATATATGCTAGCATATGGTATTTGTTTTTCTCTTTCTGACTTACTTCACTCTGTATGACAGACTCTAGTTCCATCCACCTCACTACAAATTAGTCAATTTTGTTTCTTTTTATGGCTGACTAATAGTCCATTGTGTATATGGGCCACATCTTCTTTATCCATTCATCTGTCGAAGGACACCTAGGTTGCTTCCATGTCCTGCCTATTGTAAATAGTGCTACAATGAACATTGAGGTACATGACTCTTTTTGAATTGTGGTTTTCTCAGGGTATATACCCAGTAGTGTGATTGCTGGATCGTATGGTAGTTTTATTTTTAGTTTTTTAAGGAACCTCCATACTATTCTCCATAATGGCTGTATCAATTTACATTCCCAATAACAGTAAAAGAGGATTCCTTTTTCTCCAGCATTTATTGTTTGTAGATTTTTTGATGATGGCCATTCTGACTGATGTGAGGTGATATGTCATTGTAGTCTTGATTTGCATTTCTCTAATGATTAGTGATGTTGAGCATCCTTTCATGTGTTTGTTGGCAATCTGTATATCTTCTCTGGAGAAATGTCTATTTAGATCTTCTGTGCATTTTTGGATTGAGTTGTTTGTTCTTTTGATATTGAGTTGCATGCACTGCTTGTATATTTTGGAGATTAATCCTTTGCCAGTTGCTTTATTTGCACATATTTTCTCCATTCTGAGGGTTGTCTTTTTGTTGTGTTTATGGCTTCCTTTGCTGTGCAAAAGCTTTTAAGATTCATTAGGTCCCATTTGTTTATTTTTGTTTTCACTTCCATTACTCTAGGAGGTGGGTCAAAAGGGATCTTGCTGTGATTTATGTCATAGAGTGTTCTACGTATGTTTTCCTCTAAGAATTTTATAGTGTCTGGCCTTACATTTAGGTCTTTAATCCATTTTGAGTTTATTTTTGTGTATGGTGTTAGGGAGTATTCTAATTTCATTCTTTCACAAGTGGCTGTGCAGTTTTCCCAGCACCACTTATTGAATAGACTGTCTTTCCTCCATTGTATATCCTTGTCTCCTTTGTCATAGATTACTTGACCATAGGTGCGTGGGTTTATCTCTGGGCTTTCTATCCTGTTCCATTGATCTATACTTCTGTTTTGTGCCAGTACCATACTGTCCTGATTACTGTAGCTGTGTAGTATAGTCTGAAGTCAGGGAGCCTGATTCCTCCAGCTCCACTTTTCTTTCTCAAGATTGTTTTGGCTATTCAGGGTCTTTTGTGTCTCCATACAACATGTAAAATTTTTTGTTCTAATTCTGTGAAAAATGCCATTCATAGCTTGATAGGGATTGGAACGAATCTGTGGATTGCTTTTGGTAGTATAGTCATTTTCACAATGATGACTCTTCCAATCCAAGAACATGGTATATTTCTCCCTCTGTTTGTATCACCTTTAATTTCTTTCATCAGTGTCTTATAGTTTGAGCATACAAGTCTTTTGTCTCCGTAAGTAGGTTTATTCCTAGGTATTTTATTCCTTTTGTTGCAATGGTAAATGGTATTGTTTCCTTAATTTCTCTTTCAGATTTTTCATCATTAGTGCATAGGAATGCAAGAAATTTCTGTGCATTAATTCTGTATCCAGCTACTTTACCAAATTCATTGATTAGCTCTAGTAGTTTTCTGGTAGCATCTTTAGGATTCTCTATGCATAGTATTATTTCATTGCAAACACTGACAGTTTTACTTGTTTTTTGATTTGGATTCCTTTTCTTTTTCTCCTCCAATTGCTGTGCCTAGAACTTCCAAAACTATGTTGAATAATAGTGGTGAGAGTGGGAATCCTTGTCTTGTTCCTGATTTTAGAGGAAATGGTTTCCATTTTTCACCAGTGAGAACAATGTTGGCTGTGGGTTTGTCATATATGGCCTTTATTATGTTGATATAAGTTCCCTCTATGTCTAGTTTCTGGAGAGTTTTTATCATAAATGGGTGTTGAATTTTGTTGAAAGTTTTCTTTTTTTGTGACATCTTCTTCTGGTTTTGGTATCAGGGTGATGGTGGTCTCTTAGAATGAGTTTGGGAGTGTTTTTCCCTCTGCTATAATTTGGAAGAGTTTGAGAAGGATAGGTGTTAGCTCTTCTCTAAATGTTTGATAGAGTTTGCCTGTGGAGCCATCTGGTCCTAGGCTTTTGTTTGTTGGAAGATTTTTAATCACAGTTTCAATTTCAGTGCTTGTGATTGGTCTGTTCATATTTTCTATTTCTTCCTGGTTCAGTCTTGGAAGCTTGTGCTTTCCTAAGAATTTGTCCATTTCTTCCAGGTTGTCCATTTTATTGGCATATACTTACTTGTAGTAGTCTTTCATGATCCTTTGTATTTCAGATGTCAGTTGTTACTTCTCATTTTTCATTTTTAATTTTGTTGATCTGAGTCTTCCCCCTGTTTTTCTTGATGGGTCTAGCTAATGGTTTATCAATTTTGTTTACTTTCGCAAAGAACCAGCTTTTAGTTTTATTGATCTTTGCTATTGTTTTCTTCATTTCTTTTTCATTTATTTCAGATCAGATCTTTATGATTTCTTTCCTTCTGCTAACTTTGGTTTTTGTTGTTGTTGCTCTTTCTCTAATTGCTTTAGGTGCCAGGTTAGGTTGTTTATTTGAGCTTTTTCTTTTTTCTTGAGGTAGGATTGTATTGCTATAAACTTCCCTCTTAAAACGGTTTTTGCTCCATCCCATAGGTTTTGGCTCATCGTGTTTTCATTGCCAATTGTTTCTAGGTTTTTAAAATTTCTTCTTTAATTTCTTCAGTGATCTCTTTGTTATTTAGTAGTGTATTGTTTAGCCTCCCTGTGTTTGTATTTTTTACCGTTGTTTTCCTGTTATTGATATCTTGTCTCATAGAGCTATGTTTGGAAAAGATACTTGATACAATTTCAATTTTCTTAAATTTACCAAGGTTTGATTTGTGACCCAGGATATGATCTGTCCTGGAGAATATTCCATGAGCACTTAAGAAGAATGTGTATTCTGTTGTTTTTGGATGGAATGTCCTATAAATATCAATTAAGTACATCTTGTTTAATGTGTCATTTAAATCTTATTATAATTTTATTAAAATAATAAAATTATTTTAATTTTGGATGATCTGTCCATTAGTGAAAATGGGGTGTTAAAATCCCCTACTATTATTGTGTTACTGTCGATTTCCCCTTTCATGGCTGTTAGCATTTGCCTTATGTATTGAGGTGCTCCTATGTTTGGTGCATAAATATTTACAATTGTTTTAACTTCTCTTTGGTTGATCCCTTGATCATTATGTAGTGCCCTTCTTTGTCTCTTGTACTAGTCTTTATTTTAAAGTCTATTTTGTTTGATATGAGAATTGCTACTCCAGCTTTCTTTTGTTTTCATTTGCATTGAATATCTTTTTCCATCCCCTCACTTTCAGTCTGTATGTGTCTCTAGGTCTGAAGTGGGTCTCTTGTAGACAGCATATATTCAGGTTTTGTTTTTGTATCCATTCAGCCAGTCTATGTCTTTTGGTTGGAGCATTTAATCCATTTACATTTAAGGTAATTATTGATATGTATGTTCCTTTTACCATTTTCTTAATTGTGTTAATTTGTTATTGTAGGTCTTTTCTTTCTCTTGTGTTTCCTGCCTAGAGAAGTTCCTTTAGGGTTTGTTGTAAAGCTGGTTTGGTGGTGCTGAATTCTCTTAATTTTTTCTTGTCTGTACAGGTTTTTTTTTTAAACATCTTTATTGGGTTATAATTGCTTTACAATGGTGTGTTAGTTTCTGCTTTATAACAAAGTGAATCAGCTATACATATACATATGTTCCCATATGTCTTCCTTCTTGCGTCTCCCTCCCTCCCACTCTCCCCATCCCACCCCTCCAGGCTGTCCCAAAGCACCGAGCTAATATCCCTGTGCCTTGCGGCTGCTTCCCCCTAGCTATCTACCTTACTACGTTTGTTAGTGTGTATATGTCCATGACTCTCTCTCGCCCTGTCAAAACTCACCCTTTCCCCTCTCCATATCCTCAAGTCCTTTCTCCAGTAGGTCTGCGTCTTTATTCCTGTCTTACCCCTAGGTTCTTCATGACATTTTTTTTCCCTTAAATTCCATATATATGTGTTAGCATACGGTATTTGTCTTTTTCTTTCTGACTTACTTCACTCTGTATGACAGACTCTAGGTCTATCCATCTCATTACAAATAGCTCAATTTCATTTCTTTTTAAGGCTGAGTAATATTCCATTGTGTATATGTGCCACATCTTCTTTATCCATTCATCCGGTGATGGGCGCTTAGGTTGTTTCCATCTCTGGGCTATTGTAAATAGAGCTGCAATGAACATTTTGGTACCTGACTCTTTGAATTTTGGTTTTCTCAGCGTATATGCCCAGTAGTGGGATTGCTGGGTCATATGGTAATTCTATTTGTAGTTTTTTAAGGAACCTCCATACTGTTCTCCATAGTGGCTGAACCAATTCACATTCCCACCAGCAGTGCAAGAGTGTCCCCTTTTCTCCACACCCTCTCCAGCATTTATTGTTTCTAGATTTTGTGATGATGGCCATTCTGACTGGTGTGAGATGATATCTCATTGTAGTTTTGATTTGCATTTCTCTAATGATTAATGATGTTGAGCATTCTTTCATGTGTTTGTTGGCATTCTGTATATCTTCTTTGGAGAAATGTCTATTTAGGTCTTCTGCCCATTTTTGGATGGGGTTGTTTGTTTTTTTGTTATTGAGCTGCATGAGCTGCTTGTAAATTTTGGAGATTAATCCTTTGTTAGTTGCTTAATTTGCAAATGTTTTCTCCCATTCTGAGGGTTGTCTTTTGGTCTTGATTATGGTTTCCTTTGCTGTGCAAAAGCTTTGAAGTTTCATGAGGTCCCATTTGTTTATTTTTGTTTTTATTTCCATTACTCTAGGAGGTGGGTCAGAAAGGATCTTGCTGTGATTTATGTCATAGAGTGTTCTTCCTATGTTTTCCTCTAAGAGTTTGATAGTTTCTGGCCTTACATTTAGGTCTTTAATCCATTTTGAGCTTATTTTTGTGTATGTGTTAGGGAGTGATCTAATCTCATACTTTTACATGTACCTGTCCAGTTTTCCCAGCACCATTTATTGAAGAGGCTGTCCTTTCTCCACTGTACATTCCTGCCTCCTTTATCAAAGATAAGGTGTCCATATGTGCGTGGGTTTATCTCTGGGCTTTCTATCCTGTTCCACTGATCTATCTTTCTGTTTTTGTGCCAGTACCATACTGTCTTGACTACTGTTGCTTTGTAGTATAGTCTGAAGTCAGGGAGCCTGATTCCTCCAGCTCCTTTTTTCGTTCTCAAGATTGCTTTGGCTATTCGGGGTCTTTTGTGTTTCCATACAAATTGCAAAATTTTTTGTTCTAGTTCTGTGAAAAATGCCAGTGGTCGTTTGATAGGGATTGCATTGAATCTGTAGATTGCTTTGGGTAGTAGAGTCATTTTCACAATGTTGATTCTTCCCATCCAAGAACATGGTATATCTCTCCATCTATTTGTATCATCTTTAATTTCTTTCATCAGTGTCATAATTTTCTGCATACAGGTCTTTTGTATCCTTAGGTAGGTTTATTCCTAGATATTTTATTCTTTTTGTTGCAATGGTAAATGGGAGTGTTTTCTTGATTTAACTTTCAGATTTTTCATCATTAGTATATAGGAATGCCAGAGATTTCTGTGCATTAATTTTGTATCCTGCTACTTTACCAAATTCATTGATTAGCTCTAGTAGTTTTCTGGTAGCATCTTTAGGATTCCCTATGTATAGTATCATGTCATCTGCAAACAGTGACAGCTTTACTTCTTCTTTTCCGATTTGGATTCCTTTTATTTACTTTTCTTCTCAGATTGCTGTGGCTAAAACTTCCAAAACTATGTTGAATAAGAGTGGTGAGAGTGGGCAACCTTGTCTTGTTCCTTATCTTAGTGGAAATGCTTTCAGTTTTTCACCATTGAGGATGATGTTTGCTGTGGGCTTGTCATATATGGCCTTTATTATGTTGAGGAAAGTTCCCTCTATGCCTACTTTCTGGAGGGTTTTTATCATAAATGGGTGTTGAATTTTGTCAAAAGCTTTCTCTGCATCTATTGAGATGATCATATGGTTTTTCTCCTTCAATTTGTTAATATGGTTTATCACATTGATAGATTTGCGTATATTGAAGAATGCTTGCATTCCTGGAATAAACCCCACTTGATCATGATGTATGATCCTTTTAATGTGCTGTTGGATTCTGTTTGCTAGTATTTTGTTGAGGATTTTTGCATCTATGTTCATCAGTGATATTGGCCTGTAGTTTTCTTTCTTTGTGACATCCTTGTCTGGTTTTGGTATCAAGGTGATGGTGGCCTCGTAGAAGGAATTTGGGAGTGTTCCTCCCTCTGCTATATTTTTGAAGAGTTCGCGAAGGATAGGTGTTAGCTCTTCTCTAAACGTTTGATAGAATTCACCTGTGAAGCCATCTGGTCCTGGGCTTTTGTTTTTTGGAAGATTTTTAATCACAGTTTCAATTTCAGTGCTTGTGATTGGTCTGTTCATATTTTCTATTTCTTCCTGATTCAGTCTTGGCAGGTTGTGCATTTCTAAGAATTTGTCCATTTCTTCTAGATTGTCCATTTTATTGGCATAGAGTTGCTTGTAGTAATCTCTCATGATTTTTTTTATTTCTGCAGTGTCAGTTGTTACTTCTCCTTTTTCATTTCTAATTCTATTGATTTGAGTCTTCTCCCTTTTTTTCTTGATGAGTCTGGCTAGCGGTTTATCTATTTTGTTTATCTTCTCAAAGAACCAGCTTTTAGTTTTATTGATCTTTGCTATCGTTTCCTTCATTTCTTTTTCATTTATTTCTGATCTGATCTTTATGATTTCTTTCCTTCTGCTAGCTTTGGGGTTTTTTTGTTCTTCTTTCTCTAATTGCTTGAGGTGCAAGGTTAGGTTGTTTATTTGAGATGTTTCCTGCTTCTTAAGGTGGGCTTGTATTGCTATAAACTTCCCCCTTAGAACTGCTTTTGCTGCATCCCATAGGTTTTGGGTCGTCATGTCTCCATTGTCATTTGTTTCTAGGTATTTTTTTATTTCCTCTTTGATTTCTTCAGTGATCACTTCATTATTAAGTAGTGTATTGTTTAGCCTACATGTGTTTGTATTTTTTACAGATCTTTTCCTGTAATTGATATCTAGTCTCATGGCGTTGTGGTCAGAAAAGATACTTGATACAATTTCAGTTTTCTTAAATTTACCAAGGCTTGATTTGTGACCCAAGATATGATCTATCCTGGAGAATGTTCCATGAGCACTTGAGAAAAATGTGTATTCTGTTGTTTTTGGATGGAGTGTCCTATAAATATCAATTAAGTCCATCTTGTTTAATGTATCATTTAAAGCTTGTGTTTCCTTATTTATTTTCATTTTGGATGATCTGTCCATGGGTGAAAGTGGGGTGTTAAAGTCCCCTACTATGAATGTGTTACTGTTGATCTCCCCTTTTATGGCTGTTAGTATTTGCCTTATGTATTGAGGTGCTCCTATGTTGGGTGCATAAATATTTACAATTGTTATATCTTCTTCTTGGATTGATCCCTTGATCATTATGTAGTGTCCTTCTTTGTCCCTTTTAATAGTCCTTATTTTAAAGTCTATTTTGTCTGATATGAGAATTGCTACTCCAGCTTTCTTTTGGTTTCCATTTGCATGGAATATCTTTTTCCATCCCCTTACTTTCAGTCTGTATGTGTCTCTAGGTCTGAAGTGGGTCTCTTGTAGACAGCATATATAAGGGTCTTGTTTTTGTATCCATTCAGCCAATCTGTGTCTTTTGGTGGGAGCATTTAGTCCATTTACATTTAAGGTAATTATCGATATGTATGTTCCTATTTCCATTTTCTATATTGTTTTGGGTTCGCTACTATAGGTCGTTTCCTTCTCTTGTGTTTCTTGTCTAGAGAAGTTCCTTTAGCATTTTTTGTAAAGCTGGTTTGGTGGTGCTGAACTCTCTCAGCTTTTGCTTGTCTGTAAAGGTTTTAATTTCTCCATCAAATGTGAATGAGATCCTTGCTGGGTAGAGTAGTCTTGGTTGCAGGCTTTTCTCCTTCATCACTTTCAGTATGTCCTGCCACTCCCTTCTGGCTTGTAGGGTTTCTGCTGAAAGATCAGCTGTTAACCTTATGGGGATTCCCTTGTGTGTTATTTGTTGTTTTTCCCTTGCTGCTTTTAATATGCTTTCTTTGTATTTAATTTTTGACAGTTTGATTAATATGTGTCTTGGCGTGTTTCTCCTTGTATTTATCCTGTATGGGACTCTCTGTGCTTCCTGGACTTGATTAACTATTTCCTTTCCCATATTAGGGAAGTTTTCAACTATAATCTCTTCAAATATTTTCTCAGTCCCTTTCTTTCTTTCTTCTTCTTCTGGAACCCCTATAATTCGAATGTTGGTGCGTTTCATGTTGTCCCAGAGGTCTCTGAGACTGTCCTTAGTTCTTTTCATTCTTTTTTCTTTATTCTGCTCTGCAGTAGTTATTTCCACTACTTTATCTTCCAGGTCACTTATCCGTTCTTCTGCCTCAGTTATTCTGCTATTGATCCTATCTAGAGTGGTTTTAATTTCATTTATTGCATTGTTCATCGTTGCTTGTTTCATCTTTAGTTCTTGTAGGTCCTTGTTAACTGTTTCTTGCATTTTGTCCATTCTACTTCCAAGATTTTGGATCATCTTTACTATCATTATTCTGAATTCTTTTTCAGGTAGATTGCCTATTTCCTCTTCATTTGTTAGGTCTGGTGGGTTTTTATCTTGCTCCTTCATCTGCTGTGTGTTTTTCTGTCTTCTCATTTTGCTTATCTTACTGTGTTTGGGGTCTCCTTTTTGCAGGCTGCACTTTCGTAGTTCCCGTTGTTTTTGATGTCTGTCTCCAGTGGCTAAGGTTGTTTCAGTGGGTTGTGTAGGCTTCCTGGTGGAGGGGACTAGTGCCTGTGTTGTGCTGGATGAGGCTGGATCTTGTCTCTCTAGTGGGCGGGTTCACGTCTGGTGGTGTGTTTTGGGGTGTCTGTGGCCTTATTATGATTTTAGGCAGCCTCTCTGCTAATGGGTGGGGTTGTGTTCCTGTTTTGCTAGTTGTTTGGCATAGGTTGTCCAGCACTGTGGCTTGCTGGTCGTTGAGTGAAGCTGGGTGCTGGTGTTAAGATGGAGGTCTCTGGGAGATTTCCACCGTTTAATATTATGTGGAGCTGGGAGGTCTCTTGTTGACCAGTGTCCTGAAGTTGGCTCTCCTACCTCAGAGGCGGAGCCCTGACTCCTGGGCTGGAGCACCAAGAGCCTTTCATCCACACGGCTCAGAATAAAAGGGAGAAAAAGTAGAGAGAATTAGTAGAAGTATGAGGAAAGAAAGAAGGAAAGGAGGAAAGGAAGGAAGGAAGAAAGAAGCAAAGAAGGAAAGAAAGGAGGGAGGGAGGGAGGGAGGGAGGAAGGAAGGAAGGAAGGAGGGAAAGAAGGAAAAAAGACAGAAAGAAAGAAGATACAGTAAAAATAAAATAAAGTATAATATAGTTATTGAATTAAAATATATTTAGAAAAAAAAAAAGGGACGGATAGAACCTTAGGACAAATGTTGGAAGCAAAGCTATACAGAGAAAATCTTACACAGATGCATACACATACACGTTCACAAAAAGAGGTAAAGGGGGAAAAATCATAAATCTTGCTCTCATAGACCACCTCCTCAATTTGGGGTGATTCGTTGTCTAAAGGAGGGAAGGAAGGAAGGAAAGAAAGAAAGAAAGAACGAAGGTAAAGTATAATAAAGTTATTACAATTAAAATTACTTATTAAGAAAAAAAATTTTTTTTAATGTACAGGTTTTAATTTCTCTGTTGAATCTGAACAAGATCATTGCTGGGTAGAGTAATCTTAGTTGTAGGTTTTTCCCTTTCATCAGTTTAAATATGTCCTGTCACTCCCTTCTGGCTTGCAGAGTTTCTGCTGAAAGATTAGCTGTTAACCTTATAGGGATTCACTTGTGTGTTATTTGTTGTTTTTCCTTTGCTGCTTTTAATATTTTTTCTTTGTATTTAATGTTTGACAGTTTGATTAATATGTGTCTTGGCATGTTTCTCCTTGGATTTATCCTGTATGGGACTCTCTGTGCTTCCTGGACTTGATTAACTATTTCCTTTCCCATGTTAGGGAACTTTTCAACTATAATCTCTTCAAATATTTTCTCAGACCCTTTCTTTTTCTCCTCTTCTTCTGGGACCCCTATAATCCAAGTGTTGGTGCATCTAATATTGTCCTAGAGGTCTCTGCGACTGTCCTCAATTCTTTTCATTCTTTTTTCTTTATTCTGCTCTGCAGTAGTTATTTCCACTATTTTATCTTCCAGGTCACTTATGTGTTCTTCTGCCTCAGTTATTCTGCTATGGATTCCTTCTCAAGTATTTTTAATTTCATTTATTGTGTTGTTCATCATTGTTTGTTTGCTCTTTAGTTCTTCTAGGTCCTTGTTAAACGTTTCTTGTATTTTCTCTATTCTATTTCTGAGATTTTGGGTCACCTTTACTATCATTACTCTGAATTCTTTTTCAGGTAGACTGCCTATTTCCTCTTCATTTGTTTGGTCTGGTGGGGTTTTACCTTGCTCCTTCATCTTGGTGGAGGGGGCTGGTGCTTGTGCTGTCGTGGTTGGGGCTGTATTTTATCCTTCTAGTGGGCAGAGCCACGTCTGTTGGTGTGTTTTGGGGTGTCTGTGAACTTAATATGACTTTAGGCAGCCTCTCTGCTAATGGGTGGGTTTGTGTTTCTCTGTTGCTTGTTGTTTGGCATAGGGCATCCAGCACTGGAGCTTGCTGGTGTTTGGGTGGAGCTGCGTCTTAGTGTTAAGATGAAGATCTCTGGGAGGTCTCTCACTGATTGTTTGTTTGTTTCTGGTGGTCCAGTGTCCTGGTCTCAGCTCTCCCACCTTGGAGGCTCAGGCCTGACACCTGGCCGGAGCACCAAGACCCTGCCAGCCACATGGCTCAGAAGAAAAGGAAGAGAGGAGAAAAAAATATAACCAAAAATGAACATACAGAACCCTAGGACAAATGATAAAAGCAAACCTATATAGATAAAATCACACAAAGAAGCATACACATACACACAAAAAGAGAAAAACAAAACAAAACGAAAAATATATATATTAAAAAAAAGGAAGAGAGCAACCAAGCCAGTAAACAAATCCACCAATGATAATAAGCACTCAATACTAAACTAAGATAAACATAAAAACAGAAACGAATTAGACGCAGAAAGCAAACCCCAAGTGTACAGTTGCTCCCAAAGTCCACCGCCTCAATTTTGGGGACATTCGTTGTCTGTTCAGGTATTAATCAGATTCAAGGTTTATCAAGTTGATTGTGTGGATTTAACCTGCTGCTCCTGAGGCTGCATGGAGAAATTTCCCTTTCTCTTCTTTGTTTGCACAGCTCCTGGTGTTTAGCTTTGGTTTTTGCCCCTCTTCTGTGTGTACGCCAGGAGGGGGTTAAAGCAGCGGCTGATTAGGGCTCTTTCTCACTCAGGCCAGGGTGAGGGAGGGGTACCATAGTCATAATTGGAATGTGGGCTGAGCCTGAGGTGGCAGAGGCCAGTATGACGTTAGGACAGTCTGAGGCACGCTGTGTGTTCTCCTGGGGAACTTGTCTCTGGATCACAGGACCCTGGCAGTGGCATACTGCAGAGGCTCCCAGAGGTTGTGGATAGTGACCAGCGCTTGCACACATGATTCTTGGTGGCAGCGGCAGCAGCATTAGCAGTTCATGCCCATCACTGGGGTCCAAGCTGATAGCTGTGGCTCATGCCTCTCTCTGGAGCTCGTTTGGCAGTGCTCTGTCTTCTGTGGGCACACTGGGAAGGAATTCCCTCTCCTTGTGCACCCCAAAACAAAGTTCTCTTGCCTCCCCAGCAGGTCCAGACTTTTCCCCGGAGTCCCTCCTATCTAGCTGTGGCACACTAGCCCCCTTCAGGCTGTCTTCATGCAGCCAACCCCAGTCCTCTCCCTAGGGTCTGAGCTCCAAATCCTGAGCCTCATCTCCTAGCCCCCACCTTCCCCAGCGGGGGAGCGGACAAGCCTCTCAGGCTGTTGAGTGCTAGTTGGCACTGATCCTTTGTGTGGGAACCTTTCCTCTTTTGCCCTCTGCACCCCTGTTGCTGCACTCTCCTTCGTGGCTCTGAAGCTTCCCCCCGCCCACCCCCTGCCTTCGCCAGTGAAGGGGCTCCTTAGTGTGTGAAAACTTTTCCTCTTCCACAGCTCCCTCCCGGAGGTGTGCGTCCTCTCCTAATTCTTTCATCTCTGTTTTTTCTTTTTTCTTTAGGTACGTGGGGATTTTCTTGCCCTTTGGGAAGTCTGATGTCTTCTGCCTGCATTCAGTAGGTGTTCTGTAGGAGTTGTTCCACATATAGATGTATTTTTGATGTATTTATGGGGAGGAAGGTGATCTCCACGTCTTACTCCTCTGCCATCTTGAAGGTCTCTGACCAAAGCTCAGGTTTCTTGATGTCTCATTGCAGAAAGAATTCAGTGAGAGACAAAGTGATAGGTTAGAAGTGGATTTATTTAGAAAGAAACACACTCCACAGACAGAGTGTGGGTCATCTCAGAAGGCGAGAGTGGCACCAGGGTATGGGGTTGTCAGTTTTTATAGGAGTGTGTAATTTCATAGGCTAATGAGTGGGAGCAGTATTCCAGCTATTTCGGGAAGGTGCAGGGATTTCCAGGAATTGGGGCACTGCCCACTTTTTGATCCTTATGGTCAGCCTTGGAACTGTAATGGCACCTGTGGGTGTGTTGCTTAGCTTGCTAATGTATTACAGTGAGCATATACTGAGGCTCAAGGTCTAGTGGAAGTCAGCTTGTCCACCATCTTGGACCCATTTGGTTCTAATGAGTTTATGTCACGTCCTTAGGCTGTGTCATTCTTTCAAAGCTTGTGCCCTGACCTCTTCCCTCCTGTTTCATTTGGAGCACTGGGTTAAACAGATGAAGCCACTTGTGATGGAAGAATGGGCCCAGGGACTTATGCTTCCCTAGGCCCCGCTAGGCTTCTCTGAGATCTGAGTGTATCACTCCACTTACTTATAACCCTTGGCACCCAGGTGCACGTTTTGGAGTAACTAGGGAAGCAGTAATTGAGCAGGTGGGTTTTAGATCAGGAGGAATTTTGGTGGCTTTGCACTCTCCATGGCTGAGGCTCGAATTCTGGTTTTGTCACTTTTTTACTGGATGACTTAAGCAACGTATTTTGAAACCCCTTTTCTTCCCTTTCCTCCTCCTTGTAAAATGATGATAGTACCTGGAAGGGATCTTGTGAAGCTTAAAATTAATGAGATATTGTATATAAAGCTTTTGCTGCAGAGTCAACACTCAACAAATTAATTTCTTCTCCAAAGTTTTCCAACCTCCCTATGCACAATTAAAAATCCCTTGATAAGAAAACCTATTCCTTTTCCAATTTCTACACCCGCTGCCTGTGGATAGTAGTAGGGCTTTCTGACCTGGAGGGAGGAGTGATAAGTGAAGAGTAACCATAAAATGATAAATCTATTTTTTTTGGCACTCTTACTTCAAATGATAATTCTTCTTCAGAAAGAGAGAGGTCATCAACTCTTGGAACACATGATACAAGTTGTACTCTCTGTTAGGAGATACCTTTCTCTTTTTCTCTTTCCATTCCTTCCTTCCTTCCTTCCTTCCTTCCTTCTCTTTTTTTATAAGCCAAGGGTGCAGGGCCTGAGTGGGCTGTGTCCTGGAGTTGAACTAAGGACTCTGGTTAACCATGGCTTTGAAGGAAACTCATCAGCTGAGTTCAACAGGAACATCTGTGGGTTCATACTGGCCAAGTCCCTAGATATTTTTTCACTGCTGAACATGCTACTTCCCAACTGTTTAGATAGTGGCTCAGAGCTGTGCACATATTTTGAGATGCATTCTGCTGATTGGATTATTTTTAAAGCCTATTTCTTATCTAAAGTATTTCCTTTAATTGCTTCTTTTTGGCTTGATGTTAGGTCTCAGTGAGGTTGTTCCAAGTCTAGAAACATAGAATACTGATTTCCAAAATTGGAACTAGCCACCCTATCACTTTCCAGATAAGGAAATTGATGCCCCTTGGGGTGAAAAATTGCTCAAGTCACACAGATCTCTCATTCTTTCTTCTTTCCCTTCTTTCTCCTTTCCTTATTTGCTGAATAACTCCCAGATGCCATGCACTGTTTTCAATGTTAATGATAAAAAGAGACATATGACACAGACTGCTGAACTCCTAGTCTAGTGCAGATGGAGCTATGTAAACTAATTATTACTCTAGACATGATAAGCGATTGCATAGAGGGGCACACAGGATTCCAAGAACCCAGAAGAGGGCCAAGTAAATTAGACTTGGAGAGTCAGGGGTATTGATTGGAGTCTCAAATGTTGTATTGAGTATGAATGGGCTGTATAAAGAGTGAGGTGTGAGAACACAAGTGAGAGAAATGATCTTGCAGGAAGAGGGAAGAGTATAGTATAATAGCATCAGATATTCATTTCATTTTCCTGAATTTATTTATTTATGGAGACAGGAAGGAAGGGAGGGAGGAAATTAGAAAGAAAATAAAATTCAACATGGAATGGTCACTCCTCCTGTTCTCCCAGGCTGTGCTTTTGTGATGTGCATTGCTCTCCAGCTCAAGGGAGTCATAATTGAGTCTCACACTCATGGAGGAAGAGGGGCAACTTCACAGCCATCAAAACCTCTCACAGGCATGTGTTAGCATCTCACCAAGCCAGTGCAACCCAGAACTGTTTTGGTTATACGTGATTTTATAAGCGAGTGTAGAACTGAAACCCCTGTAAGATGTTCTTCCACTTATAAAGGCATTCCTATCACGTGCTTATCCATAGGGGTTTTCGTTAAGGTGAAATGGTTGCCTGGTCGGCTTTAGGAAATGCAATTCTTTCTACTGATTTGATGAAGATAAATTTTATGGCTGCCATGAACCATCTTCTCTGATTTCTTTTATTGGAGGAAGTGTTGAAAGAGCTGTGAGTCAATAAACAAAGTTAACTAACTGCACAGCTTTTACTTTCCTAACTCTGCATGGAACCCCAGAGTCAGTGTGATCCTGAGATACAGCCTTCCCATAGGTCATGCCCACGGGTCTCCATTATCTCTAAGCAGTACACACTCCAGAGCATCTTATTAATGATATTTAATTACATTGAAATTAATGATGTTTTTCATCTGATCCTGGGCTGATTTTACAGCTGGGAGATAAGCTGGGGCGACTTTGGCTTTTCTATCTCTCCATCTCAGAAGTCAAGTGCCCCCTTTTATCTCTGTTGACTCTCTGCTTTTTCCAGGTGCCCCATTTTTCCACCTGTACTTCCTTCTCTGACTACCACCCCTCCCTTTTCCAGGAATAATTAGCTACCCCAAGCCACAGAAATGATCCATTTCCACATGAGGGTTTCTGATGATATGGACAATGCAGTATTTCTCAACATAGTTTAATTTGCATATATGCTGGCCATACTTCATTAGGTTTAAAACATAGAGATTGTCAAATGAGCACTATCTGAAAGCTCCAACAATGCAATAGTTTTAGCAGACTCTAATCTCATCATTGTATACTTGAGTGCTCTGGGTTTTGCTGATGAAAATCTTTACAGAAGTTGAATGGAGTATTCAATTCTCAGGTTCAGGAATTTTATTATTTCCCGATGAAAATAATGGGGATTGTAGATAGGATTTACTGCACTTGAACTGAATTGATGGCTTTTGTTTTGTTTGAGCAAAAACAGGTGTTTGGGGGAATAAATATTTCTGTTGTGAACTGTAATACAATCGCATTGAGAATGAAATGTTTAAAAACTGAGTATAGGGCCTGATGATGCACATGAATTGGATGGTGGAAATTCCTTCAGAGTTCAAAGTCTTATGTTAGTTAAAGGATTCA
The DNA here is from genome assembly GCF_963924675.1 of Phocoena phocoena. NCBI lineage: Eukaryota > Metazoa > Chordata > Mammalia > Artiodactyla > Phocoenidae > Phocoena > Phocoena phocoena. The sequence goes on along the minus strand of NC_089223.1, from coordinate 89,641,645 downwards.
AAGAGTAAATTAGAAATACTCTATTTGGATTTTTTGTTCTTGGTAAATGGTAAGAAATGCAGTCCTTGAATAATGCTTCATTGTATTGACAACCTAACTATTGGTTTATTAGGGCAGAAAACCAGAAGTATTACATCAAATAATTTCCCTATTTATTTCTTTCTCTGCTTACCTCAAATCTTCCTTAATCTACTCTCTGCTCCACCTCCCCCACAAAAAGCCAAAAAGACCCGTAAAATAATATCAAAATGCTAATATAATAAAAACAATAATGACTAAAATTAAAATGTCTCATTGCATTCATTCAGGTAAGCTTCAACATATTGTATAATTGAAAATTCCCCAATTATCTCTGCATCTGATCCTAGGATGCATATCTTTTTCTTCTTCCATATTCTCTTAGCTCATTCCTTCATTTATTCATTCACTGAACATGTAAACATATATTTGTAGACATCTGCTATATACCAGATATTATTATAGGCACTAGAGAAACAATGACGTGCCACCCCTTGTCTCTACTCTGATGGATACTGTAATCCAGGAGACAAGGCTGACATTAATCTGTAAATCACACTAGTAGAGATGTAAAATTATAATCGTGAAAGATGCTAGGAAGGACAGGTTTATAGTGTCAGGAAAGCTTAGAGAAGTGAGATTTGATCTATCCTGGAGGACCATGAAAGGCTTTTCTGTAGAAACTGCTTTGGAGCTGAGATCTGAAGGAACCATAGGCATTTGTTGGCCAAGAGAAGGTGGTGAAGGTGAGTGTTTCCCAAATGGAAGATGTGATGTATGCAATGATTCCACAGTGAGAAGGAAAATGGCATCATAGCACAGCAGCCTCACCTCTTTAGACAAGAGTTTGGGTCTTTGGTTATTTCTTTTTCCCTTTGTATTTCTTTTTTCTTTGTATTTCTTTTTTCCTTTGTACTTCAGATTTCTAGAGATGAAATCTTTCTCCTTAAGAACTTGGTCTGCAAAGGAGAAGAAGCAAAGGGTAGGGTTTTCTTCCTGATGCCAACCCTCTTGCCCTCTCATTCTCCTTCCTCAGCCTTGTCAGAATTGACAAAGGAGTGGTAAACTAAAGAGGTCCTGTCTGGACGTGAGCTATGGGAAAGTGTGTGAGGGCCTTAAGTGTCCAGTTGTAATTTTCTAGTTGGCAGCAGGCTCAGTGGAAAGAGTCCTAGACTTAGACTCAAAAGATTGGACTTTGCAGGATGAGTCATTTAACTTCTATGAGTCTCAATTTTCCTTGTCTAATGGGTGGCTGTGAGGTTCAAATGAGACAGCAATGCCAGAGAATATAACACATTTATTTATATATGTGAGAAACAATTTTATTTTTATTACTTATTCAGAAGTTCTGGGAAGGTTCAGCACACTTTTCAAATAGAATCTCAGAAGGAAAATTTTTCTCAGTGACCAGAATGTATATTTTTAAATGTATGTTCTAAAATAGTATAATGATACACTGTCTCCTCAAAATAAGAATAGGACTAAAGGATGGTGTTGACCACTTGAGCTAGGGTGCATCTTGCTGCTGTGTTTACTGATGCAATGGATCATTTGGGCAGTTCTGCTCACCGACTTGACTCTATTTAAAGTCTAAGTTCAATTCAGTCACCATATGTGGACACAGCTGGTGCTGGCTGAAACAGAATTAGATCACTTTCTGAGATGATTCCGATCTTCAAAGTACTTCAGCTGAAATACCAGATAAGTGAAGCAAAGGGTCATCTATGCTCTAAACAAAGGGTCATCTGTGCTCTAAACAGAGACTTTATCAGAATGGGTCTCCTCTAGATCTGACACAAACTAACAAGTTTTAAGATCTTCTGGTCCTCACTGTTCCTATCACTAAAAGGACTGGAAAAGAGGGGACACCAAAAGTTCATTTTAGCTCTTCTTTAACCACTATCAGGAGGTGTTAGAGTCCAAGAGACTTGAGTTCTTTTTTTTTTTTTTTTGACATAAAATACTTCAGTGTGCATATTATCTATAGAAAGAAGAGCAAATTATAAGCACCTGCCAGAAACTTCAGGGGAAATTTTCCATTGAGCAAGAAAGGATGAGCCGACATTATTTCTACAGTACCCATTATTTCTAAGTTGAGATTTATGAGAGGTCATTGACCATGAGAGGTCAAATGACACACATTTACTTTATGTGTCATACTATTTATTTTTACTCAACTTAAACGTTAAGGGCTTTTTTGTTCTGGTTTGTTTACAGAAATAACACTTTTTAAGGAAAAATAACATTTGCAAACAAAAAGTATTTAGTGAGAAGAGTAGAATTGTCATAATTAAAAAAAATACCTTAGTGAGGTATGACTGACATACAAAAAGCTGTACATATTTAATATATACAACTTGATGCCTTTGAAGGTAAGTGTGCACCCATGAAATCATAATCATGATTTATGCCATAGACCTATGCATTACCTCCAAAAGTTTTCTTCCACCCTTCTATACATTATTATTAATATTTTTGTGATAAGAACACAACATAAGATTTACCCTCTTAGCAAAATTTTAAGTATACAATGTAGTATTGTTAATAGTAGGCACCATGATATACAGTAGGTCTCTAGGACTTATTCATCTTGTATAATGGAAACTTCATATCCTTTGAACAATACCTCTCCTTTCCCTCTCCCCCCAACCCCTGGCAACCACCATTCCATTCTCTTCTTCGATGACTACCAGACCTGAATTATTATCCTGGCTCTCTTACTTATTGTCTGTGTGATCATAGGAAAGTTACCTAGGCTTTCTAAGCCTATTCACTCTTTTGTAAACCAAAGGAAACCTCACTGGGTTTCCATGAAGATAAACTGACATATATATGAGACACATATATGAGAATCTCTCATGCATATTGAGCACTAAATAAATGTTTATGACCTTCCATTTTGTTTTCTTTTCCACTTAAGTTTGTAGGAGTGAATTTGGTCTATATGGGCTTTTGTACTTCAGTTGGTCTCATCTAACTGAGAACTTCTTGAATGGGATTAAGACCCACCAAATTCTGCACAGTTCAAAGCCAATAACTGTTTATCGAATAGAAAATGCTTGAATTTCCTCAACACTCTGAGAGAGAAATAAATTTCCATTACTTCCAATTATTTCACTTGTAATAATTAGGTATCTTATGACTCATGGTATTGCCTTATATTGAAATATAAGGAAGACAAATTCTTAAGAAGGTAAGGAGAAAATGAGTGTGAGATATTAAAAAGTTCCTTATGCATTTCTGAAATAAATGTAGTGTGCTTGTTTTTGAAAGAATTGCTGCTTCAGGGGAGAAAGGTGAAAATCTATTAAAGGGAAAGAAGATTCTAAGAAGTTGAGAGTTTCTTTCTATTTTCTTCAACAAATTCTTACTGCCAAGTATTGGCTCTTGGAAAATACAGCTAGCCACCGATAAAGTTGTAATAGAAAATAGTAAAAGCAATGAAATGTACAATTAAGGATCACACACCCTAGATATCTTCTAGTTCATTAGTCTTCCTATCTCCGTCCAGGAGTTTTCTCAATCTCTTGCTTTTTACTCCCAGACTCAACTACAGTGAAACTGATGATAAGGTTCACTCTTCTTTATAGTGCTTCCTTGCACAAAGCAATGATCTCTTAAAGATGATGTATAATACTCCCTCAGGAAATGCTGTCCATTTTAGACTTTTTTTCTGCATGGTAGTGTTCTGTTTTTCTCAGTGAATGTTGTAAGCTAGATCAGTAGTCTTAGGGATTTTTACTGGATTCACCAGTACAGAGAGTTCAAGCCAAGTTGTGTGAAATTTTGGGGAAGGGGTTGTTCTAGAATTTTTGAGGGTGAATTCAGGGGACTGAAGGAATCAGTAACCAAATGTAGATGAAAGCATTTGTTGATTCAACAAACATTTACTGAGCTAAGATAGGTACTGGAGATGAAAAAAAAAGTAAGAGAATCTATACTCTCTTCAAAGAGTTTCTGTTTATAGTTTGGTGGGGGAATGTCTATGTGAGCCCATCGACTACAATGCCCTTTTCTTGATATAATTACACAATGTAAAAAAAAAGTGGAACTTCTTAAATAACCAGATTGGTGGGGAGGGGGTGGTGAGAGGAAAGTCATGTGTTCAGTGTGGATCCCAGAGTGACGAGAAGTCAACCTTCTCTTCAAAGGCTCTGGTGAGCCAGGAAGGTGGAGCCACGGGTTCCATAAGTCTGGGAGTAGGATATTTATCAGAGACCCCAGAGACTCTGGGACTTATAACTTTTTTTCCCCACTGAATGGCTCTGTGACCTTAACCACTCAATTATTTAGAGCCTTATTCATCTGTAACTGGAGTGGGATTGGTGGTTAAGTACCTTAAATTCCCTTCTATGATGGATGCCTAGAAGTATGGCAAGGGGAGATGGGGGTACAGAACATGGGACCCTAACTTGTTGCAACTTCACTGGTGGAGTCACCTCCTTCTTGCCTCCTTAAGTCACTGTCCAACACTGTGGTGCTCACAAACCAAAGTCCCCTTAAATCGCTCTTCCTCACTGATGTCCTGAGGAATCAGGATTGTTCTTAAATGTGGGTTAGGAATAGCTCACTAAAAAACCCATATTCCCAGTTGGGACAGATTCATTCTGGTTTAGGGGACTTCCCTTTGTGTTTTCACAGGTATCTATGCTTACCTCTACTGTAAGAAGTGTAACTGTGTATCAAAACAGGTTAGTTGTCTAGTCAGCTGTTTGGAGAGAGGAGGAAGTCTCAATAATCTCTCCACCCCCAGCTCTCAGCACAGAGCTAGGAATGTAGTAAATGCTTAATATATGTTTGCCGGATGAATGGATGAATGAATGAATCAATGAGTGAATGAACTCACATTTTGCTGAAAGTCTGATGGTTATAGACAGTCTACAATTTCCCCCAGGTTGTGATAATATTGAGCAGCCAGAAAGGTTAAGCTCCAGACATAACTATGATCTTTATTTCAAGTTCAAATAGACTTTATTTTGTAGAATTTTGTAGAAAAGTTTAGCATCATAAAGACCTTCTTCTGAGATTGATTTTTCCCTCAAATCTGTATCTGTGTCAAAATGCCACAAACAAAGTTCTGCAGAAGATGCAGTGAAAATTATTCAAGGTGGGCAAGGAGAAAATATCAAAGCAAGTCTTTCAGGTGGAAAGGTAATTTATGGCTTTAACTAAAATCCTTTCTCCTTGCCCATCTTGAATAATTTTCACTGCCTATTTCTCCACTTGTAATCCTTTCTAATTTATACCATATTCTCTGACTAGGGCTATATGCTCATTGACCTGTCATCCAAGTTATGTTTACACAAATAACTTTAACATTAGTGATAATAACTGATATATTTGAATGCCAGGCTAAGTGCTTTCAGTGATGTTATCACACTGAAGTTCTATATTCTTGTAAGAAAACATTATCCTCTCTACTTTTTAATAATTAGAAAGTTAGAGGGTGAATAACTTGTCCAAGGTTTTGCACCTGGTAAGTGTCAGAGTTAGAAGTCACACCAAGATCTAATTTCATTATCTGTATTCTTTTAATGATTTCATGTTGTCCCTCATGATATTAAATTCTTGATAGATGGAATATATTTTGTCTAATAATCATAAAATCCAATGAAATAAAAAGACAATTGTAAATGGTGAGTACATGGAAAAAATCAGTCAGTTGCCTGCATTTTTCACCTATGAGGATCTTGTGAGGTATTATGATATATCACCAAATATTAGATTTTTCCATAATAAAATTAGAGATTCAAGGAATTTGGGAATTCATTTTTACAGAGAATATTTATTGATCACCTACTGTGTACCTGCTTTTCTGAGCTTGGGGCATAGCAGAACTGAACAAAATCCTTACTCTCTAGAAAACTAGAATAACACACATAAAATCCATGATCTTATGGAATTCTCATTCCCATTATTGTCTCAATTACAATTCAGGTGGAAACAAATTATCCCAAATTACACAGATAATCGCCTCTTTAGTCCATTTCACTGCTCCTGTAGACTTAACCAGCCTTAACCACCTATTGGGACCCCAAACATTCCTTTGAAAATGAATTAAATTTGTAGAATGGAGAATAAAGAAAAATATTTAAATTGTTTTTTGATCTGTGCTCTGTTTCTCAGTGGACAATATTGAAGTAATATAATTTCTGCTTTGGTAAAATTATAATGAGCCTTTATGCTCTAATATTATGTGGGAATTAGGGGATTGTTGACAATAATTGTGCCTCAAAAATTTGTGAATTATTTAGTGAATTAAAATTTACTTCATTAACTCACTCAGATTGCACAGGTGTGGACAGTAGTCCCCAAGATCATCGATGTGTACAAGCTGAACCCCTGTGGACATGGTAGGTCAGTAACTCACCAAGACATGCCATGACCTTTATTTGGGAAAAAAACTTTTTTTTTTTTTCAAAGAGAAAATTGGCCACCTATTGGGTTGGCTAAAAGGTTTGTTCATTTTTTTCTGTAAGATGGCTCTAGTAGTACTTAGTTGTCTTTAACTTCCTTCAAAACAATTGTGTTTGATTGTATATGACAGCTGTCATATCAGGGTGCATTTGGTGAATTTTTGTGTAGACATTTTAATATTGAAGATGGAAGAAAAAAAACTTTTTTGGCATATTATGCTTTATTATTTCAAGAAAGGAAAAAACCCAAGCTAAATGTAAAAAAACAAAACATAACAAAGATTTGTGCAGTGTATGGAGAAGGTGCTGTGACTGGTCGAACATGTCAAAGGTGGTTTGCAAAGTTTCATGCTGGAGATTTCTCGCTGGATGATGCTCCACGGTTGGGTAGACCAGTTGAAGTTGATAGCGATCAAATTGAGACATTAATTGAGAACAATCAATGTTATATCATGCAAGAGACAGTAGAAATACTCAAAATATCCAAATCAAATGCTGAAAATCATTTGCATCAGCTTGGCTATGTGAATCTCTTTGACGTCTGGTTTCCACATAAATTAAGGGAAAAAAACCTTCTTGACTGTATTTCCGCATGCAATTCTCTAGTTAAACGTAATGAAAATGTTCTGTTTTTAAAACAAATGGTGATGGGGTATGAAAAGTGGATACTGTACAATAATGTGGAACGGAAGAGATCATGGGGCAATTGAAATGAACCACCACCAACCACACCAAAGGCCGGTCTTCATCCAAAGAAGGGGATGTCATGTAATGGTGGGATTGGAAGGGAGTCCTCTATTATGAGCTCCTTCTGGAAAACCAAACAATTAATTCTAACAAGTACTGCTCCTAATTAGACTAACTGAAAGCAGCACTCGATGAAAAGCGTCCAGAATTAGTCAACAGAAAACGCATAATCTTCCATCAGGATAATGCAAGACCGCATGTTTCTTTGATAACCAGGCAAAAACTGTTACAGCTTCACTGGGAAGTTCTGATTCATCCACCACACTCACCAGACATTGCACCTTCAGCTTTCCATTTATTTAGGTCTTTAAAAAATTCTCTTAATGCAAAAAATTTCAATTCCCTGGAAGACTGTAAAAGAGACCTGGAACAGTTTGTTGCTTAAAAAGACAAAAAGCTTTAGGAAGATGAAATTATGAAGTTGCCTGAAAAATGACAGAAGGTAGTGGAACAAAAGGGTGAATACATTGTTCAATAAAGTTCTTGGTGAAAATGAAAAATGTGTCTTTTATTTTCACTTAAAAACCAAAGGCACTTTTTGGCCAGCCCAGTACTTATCCTGCATTCATCAGCTAATTGCTCCTTCTGCTTCACATGCCTCATAGATGAGTTATCCCCAGAAGAACCTTTGAATCGAAGACTGTCCCCTTTTATCAAGCAGCATCACTTGGTAGACAGGATACTCGAATAGCTCCAGTTATTGGTAGTGACTGTACATTTTAGGTATTTAGTCCATTAGTCCATTACCTGCAACCTTTGGGAATCCTGGGACTTAAGCTTTGTGGCTTTGACATGTTGAGTGTGAGCTTGGATATCCCTGAAATGTAGCAATAGCTCTTTTTTTTTTTTTTTTTCTGGTGTGAATTCACCTCAGCTGTCATTGAAGGCAAATGTGTAGGGTAATTAGGAAACTTATGGCAGTGACTTACTTTTATTCTACACATACATCACCAAAGGACTTTATGAAAATTCATATCCTGGTTTTCTAGGTCCAGAGAAGGGCCTGAGATTCTGCATTTTTCTCCAAGGGTGCCGATGATGCTGGTCCTTAGAGCACCTTTTAAATGGAGAGTGAACCTGATCGACTACCCATGAATCACAGCTCAAGGCAGCTGTGTTGTTTTCCTTTTATTGTTACAGGCCCAGTAATTGTAATTAAGGTTTTAAAGAAGCAACTTAAAAATTTGTGGTTGCAGTTGAATGTACTTTATGAAGAAACTATATGCTACACTGATGTTCACAATTCGGGATTAAGAAACTCTCACTTGAGATGGAAACCTCATCTATGTCAGGAGTTCATTTTGTACGTTTGGGGAACTCCTTCACATACGTTATCTTATTTGGACCTTACTACCACTTTGAGGTTGACCAGCTGAATATTTTGCTAACTTATTTTTGCAGAAAATTCAAATGAGAAACATAGCAGTGGGTGACACCCCCAAGATCACACAAAGCATTGTGACAAAGCAGAGGAATGAAACCAAGGATCCCAGCTTTTAGTTTGGTGGTAGAGCCATCTAACAAAATGCTTTTCATTTTATCCTTCCAAAACCCTCTAAATTGATTGCCTTGCCTCACATATTGTATGTTCAAACTAAATTGTTATATATGCTTATAATATACTTACCTATCATCCACATCATTACCATTATCACCCAAAACACTCCATGGCAGTGCTTCTGAAAAGCACTTATTATGTTTAAGGAATGTTTTGCTTGGTACACTGGATATACAAAAGAACATAGGAGTCAAGGCCTGCTGTTCAAATACCACACAAATGATTTTCATGACAACATAAAAGAGGAGATTTGAAATATCAAATTACAGATATCAAATCAAATGAGCTAATACACTTTTACTTACACTTTTAATACACTTTTACACTTAATACTTAATGAACACTCAAATAATGTTACTATCAAACAGGTGTCTAAACAATAAAAGTTATAGAATATTGAAATATTTAGTGGTCAAGGGAATCTCAACAGATGAAGGAAGATTTTTACTGCCTCTTGAAAGAAGTAAAATCAAAGTGGTTAAGAGCAAGGCTCTGGAGTTTAGGTGCCTGGATTTGAATTACAGCCCAGCCAATCCCATGCTCTGTGAATTTGGGTCAAGTAACTTGACTCAGTTACTCTCAGAAGTAACTCTGAGCCTAAACTTGCTCATTGGTAAGCTGGGGAGAGAATAATTGGTTCTACCTCAAGTGTTGTTGAGAAAATTAAATAAGACATAAAAAAACACTTAGTATACTGCTTGATACGTGGAAAGTGCTCTGTAATCAGAGCTAATTTTATTGATCATCTACTTGTTCTAAGCACTACTTACACGTGTCTACTCATTTCAGCTTGACAGCAACCCCATGAGGTCATGCATTATTATTCCCATTTTAAATATATGAATACTAAAGTCCAGAGAGATTAAATGACTTCCTTAATTCACACAATTTGGAATTGTGAGAAATGTGGTTAAAACCCAGGTATCCGGCCTTAAATCTGTGTTCTTTACTAAACTATACCAACTATACAGACATCAGTTCTATTATTACTTCTACTATACCACCACTACCACTATGACTATTTTTGCTGTTATTTTTGTGATTGCTGCAATGGTTATTAATATTATTTGTATTGTGTGCCATTACAGCTTTAGGAAAGCTGAACAAATTAAGGTGAAGTGGGGTGCATTCTAGTGTGAGTAAAGGTAGAAAGGTGGAGATCCATCTGGCCTGATAGAGAGCTGCTGGGCCCGGTATGACTGAGGTGGAGAGCTTGTGGGGTGAAGAAGTAGGAAATTAGGTGGAAGAGGGAGGTTGGTGCCAGACTATAGGAGATCTTTAATCTCACTCTAACTTGATAGGGCTTTGTTCTGAGGAAATTGGGAGATTTTTTTTTTTTTAATTGGAGTATAGTTGCTTTCCACTGCTCTGTCAGTTTCTGCTGTACAGCAAAGTGAATCATGCATACGTATACATATATCCCCTTTTTCTGGATTTCCTTCCCATTTAGGTTACCACAGAGTACCGAGTAGAATTCCCTGTGCTATACAGTAGGTTCTCATTAGTTATGAAAATGGGAGATTTTGAGTCTTTTTAATAAGGAAATGATTAGGTTGCGTCACCCACCCATGTGCCCCATCCACTCTAATGCACATTAGGAATGTAGCTAACAAGGTCTTAGCTATTCTCAGGACAACAGATGTGATCACAGACTCACAAACACATATGCTGTACACTAAGAAACCCACACATAAAATGTGGCTATAAAGTAATGATGCTAATTGCACAAGGCTCTTGTGGAACCTATCTTATTACTCTATAGCCTTGGCTCCTGTATAAGAAATACATCAGAAAATAAAACTGGGGGAATCAATCACATTGCTTAGAAGTTCTTCTCTGTGACTCACTTAGTGGGTATGTGATGGAAGAAATTTATATGGTAGGGAAATTCCTATCAGTCACAGCTTTTATAACTGCTTATTGAAGATATACACAGCTCTACAATGGCAGTGCTAAAATTGGCTTTTACTTCCTTGAACCATCATTGTATTGAACCATGTAACCAGAAAATCACAATGTGGTGATCTTTCTCTACACTAATCCTTCCATGAGCGCTTAATGGCTTGTCTGTTCATCTTGGAGATAATAAACCTTGCATTGAAGCAATAGCTGTCTTGGCGACTTTGCATAAATCATTATTTGTAAAAGTGAAGGAAAACCTATAGATAGGAACCAAGGACTGGGATTGCTCAGCTTTTAAGAATTAGCTCTGGTAATTGCTGTGACTACATTAGAAATGCACTGAGCAAATAGACACAGACCAAAAAGTAAATATTATCTCTCAAAGTGATCAATATAACAACTTCCAACACAGGAAGGGCAATTATTAAATATCCTAGCAAGGTTTGTCGGAGCCAAACAACATTGTAATAAAATGCCTGCTAGGTAGAAAATGGGAAACAGACAAAGACCTATAGAAACATGGAAAGTTATTTTTCTATAGCTAAAAATCAAGTTGATGTGTTATAAGAAAGTGTACATAGAAAATAGTTATGTTATTAAAATAGTACAACTTACAATTTTAAAGCTAATTATTTCTGATGACTTTAAAATATTGCTTCAATTAAGATGGTTTTCTTAAGGCAGGAGGCCGATTGGCTTCCCACATGAGATTTGTACTGTCCTGTTTTTCAGCTTCTCCTGTCATACCTTGAGTCACTGTTGAATCACTCCATTTCTCAGCATCCTACTAGGCTAAGAGAACACAAACATTTTCTTGAAGTAAAGGCAGATAGAATTTTCTCCCCAGATAGAATTTTCTCCCCAATACAGATTCACAAGAAAACAAGACAAAGAGAGATTGAAGAGAGAAGTAGGATACTATATTTAGGCCAGTTGCCTGATTTCCACCAAACTTTATCCTAATTTCTTTTAGGCTCTTGTTCCAGAGGCTGATTTTGTTGTTCAAGAAGCAGACACACCTACAGTGGATAGCTCAGCCGGCAAAAAGTACTCTCAGATTAGTAACAGACCAATAAACAACACACTGGTGAGTCTGAAGCTGTTAGAATATCATCCTGCTGTGTTAGCCAATGGTTCAAAGTTTGCACAGGGAGGCTTTGTTTGTTCATTTCTTTCTTTTTCCATTTTATTATTTCTGCTCTTTATACACTTTTTTGCTTTCTCCAAGTTACCTCCCACCCCTATTCTTCTTCCTTTCTTCCTTTCTTCATGCTTTCTTTCATTCCTCCTGCCTGGGCTGCTGCAATAGTCTCCTAACTGGTTTCTCTGATCCTACCCTTGCCCCTAAAGTCTGTGCTCAACCCTGTAGCCAGAGAGATCTTTTTAGATCAGAAGTCAGGTCATACCCCTCCTCTGCAAAACACCCTGCCCTGGCTTCCTATTTTACCCCAGTCCAAGCTAAAGCCCGTGCAGAGGCTACAAGGTCCTACAAGATCCAGTCCTCTGTTTACTTGCAGAGCTTGTTTCTTCCTTATTTCTCCCAGACAAGACAGACCCACTCCCAAGTTAGTGCTCTTTTATTGGATCTTCCCTTAATATCTGAATGACTGACTCTCACTTTCTGTAAGACTTTGCTTAAACCTCACCTTCTCAGTGACCACTGACTACCTTGTTTAAAACTGAAATCAACCCTCCTCCTCTCCCTCAACGCTGGCTTTTTTTTTTAAATTAATTTTTATTGGAGTATAGTTGATTTACAGTGTTGTGTTAGTTAACCCTGGCATTCTTGATTTCCTTTACCCTGTTCTTTTTAACATATTACACACTTTACATATTTATTATGTTTATTGTTAATTGTCTTTCTTCTTACACTAGAATGTATGCTCCATTAGAAAGGGACCTTTGCTTGTTCAGTGATTTATTCCCTGAGCCTAGAACAGTGTCTGAGAAAAGCAGGTACCTGATAAATATATTTTTCAAAAAATGAAAGTAACTATCTTCAAGGTGGGAACAGACAAAATAGTGAAATATAAAACAATTGGTAAGTGTGATGATGGAGGTCTGTAGTTATTTTAAAAGTAAAAATAGAAATTTTCCATCTCTGTTAGCATGAGGGTGAAGACAAGCTTGAGGAAATGATCAGAGAAATGGTAACATTAGTGCAGGATTTGGGAGCATGATGAGAATTTCACCAGGCAGACTAGAATATCACAGGTGAGGGAATGCGTTCTGGATAGAAAGAACAACATATGAGAAGGTACTGGTGTGTGAGAGCCACTTTGCGTGTACATTTGTGGAAAGAAGGTGCAAGCAATATGCTTAGATGTATTACAGGGAACATATAGGATAGAAGTTGGAAATGAGGTTGTACAGGTAGAGCAATAGAGGAGCCAGATGATGGTGGGTCTCACTTGCAAAGCAAAAGAGATTAAATTTGTCCCAAAGACAACAGGTATTAACTGAAGGACTGAACAGGGGAGAAATGATGCGATTTAAAATTTTAAATATAGTGATAGCATAGGATGGATGGGAGAAAATGCCTCTGGTGTCTAAGAAACCATTTGCAGGATACTGGTGGAGACTTCAATTAAGGCAAAGGAATCAGAGAGCTGAGGGGTCATGTCTGAGAAAGATTTAAAAGGAAGACCTCTCATGAATCAGTAACTGATAGCTGATGAAGTGCAAGGCACAAGGATGAGTCTAAGATAATTCTGACATTTTTAGTATGAGTGACCAATTGGATTGTGATGATATTAGCTATAAATGGAAAATTAAGAGATGAGCAGGTTTGGGGAAATGTTTTTAATGAAATGTTGAGTTTTTTGTGCTAGGGAACTCCCAGAGGAGTCATAAAGTAATTAAAAATAAGTGAATTAAGTGGGTAGAACTTAGGGTACAGGTTTAGAAAGGTGGTGATAGAGATCTGAGCAGCAATAGTTAATGACAGTTAAACCATGATGAGTAGTGTCATTGTCCCACCAGAATCTGCCGAGTGATAAGAAAGCCAAGGTTGTTGTTCTGGGGAAAGTTACTATTATATTGTTAGGTAGAGGAAATACTACCTGTGAATGGGATATTGCATAAATCATCAAAGATTTGGGAAGATAAGGAGGGTGTAGTGCTGTCATGGAAGTCAAGAAAGAAAGGAATGACCCCTGTGATTCGGTACTATAGGGAGACCACTGAAGATAAGGAATGGAGACCAAGGAGACCCACCTTACTAAGAAAAATTTTCAGAGGCGCTTTGGGAATGGAAGACAAACTACAGTGTATTGAAAAATCTAAGGGGTATAATGGGTAGAAGATTATGATTATAGATGAGTCTTTAAGAAACCAGATATGAAGGGTAGCACAGAAATAAGGAAGCAATTTAAGGTGGATATAAGGTGAAGAGAAGATTATTTCTCATACAAGAGAGAATTGTTGGGCAGATAGATTCAATGCTGTCCAAGAGTTTGAAAATGAAGGAGAGAGACTAAGCTGTTCTCAGCCCTGAAGGAAGGGGCCCATTCTGTGTGGGGAGAAGTAGGAGTTGAGATGCAGATCAAAAATGGAGGCATTAGCCCCCAAAAGAAAAAAAAAGATTATTTGTTCTTTGAAGTTGAGAGGAGAGGATGGTGATGTTTACAAATAAACATACGGGGAACATGGGGTATTAAGGAATCAATATATAACTCTCCCCACTCCACACCATGTTCCCTGAATTCAGAACCAAATGAAGAATCACACAATGAGGCAGAGAGATGAAACTCAATGTGGAAGCTTTATAAGTGATGGGTTGACTGGAAAACTCCCTGTGAGGTATGGGTCCAGAAACTTGTTAATATTCTCGCCATGAATTAGGAATTAGACAGGCATATAGAGCTGGACAGCTGGACATATCCAAGCTTCCCCAGACAGAATGGGCCCCTTACTCTGGGGCCAAGAACAGTGAGCAGATGCCAATGTGTGCTCTCTGAAGATGGATCTGAAGGAGAGAAGGGGTTGAAGTGAGCATGTCCAGTCCTTTCTCCCATACAAACCAATCAGATACTTAATTCTGGCACCATGAGACTGGTGATGCAGGAAGTCCCCTTTCCAACAGGGAAAATTGATGAGGTTGAGGGGATTCCCACTTCGATTTATTATATGAAGCAGAAAGTGAGTTCTTCCTATGTTTGAGGGAGGTGAGAATAGGGGTAGGAAGGCTGAGGAAACATAGTGAATGTGTGTAATGGCTGCTGTGAGGAATGAAAGTGATCCAGGGACATATGGAAGAATTGTTCAGGGGAATCAAAGCCCAGCTGAGAACAGAGAACATATGTTTAATCTTCGCCAGAAGGTCCTGGCAGGTATTGTCTAGGAGATAAATGCTTTAATTTATACTGAATTGGGAACTTTCATGGGAGTTGAAGTGGTCGCAAAAGAATGGTTGAACTCGTGAAGTCTAGACTTGTGTCTCGGTTCTCTATTTCTGCATAACAAATAACTCCTAAAGTGAATGGCTTAAAATAACAGAGATTTATTGTTTCTCATGGTCAGGAATCCAGGCAAGATTCAGCTGGACAGTTCTGGTGAAATGCCATCACTTAGGTTACTCATCTGACCTAGACTGGGCTGGAAGGTCTAAGGTTAATTTGTTTACAAGTCTGGCACCTCTCTCCCTTTCTTTTTTCCTTCCCTTCCTTCTCTCTTTCTCTGTCTCCACATTGTGTGTTATCATTTAATAATCTTGCTAGCTTCTTTATGGTGTGGAGGTTGGCTTCCTTCGAGAGCACAGATACTTGCTAAACTTCTTCAAAGTGAGGACTGAAACTCAACAAAGCCAGTTCTGCACATTCCAGTAATTACAAGGCCAGCCCAGATTCAGAGAGAATGATTGAAGTAGACACTCTCTTTCTTTCTTTTTTTTAAATCAGGGTATAGTTGTTTTACAATGTTGTGTTAGTGTCTACTGTACCGTGAAGTGAATTAGAGTTCCCTGTGCTATATAGCAGGTTCTCATAGACTCTCCCTCTTAATGAAGGGACAAGCTGCATATACAGGGAGAAGGGCAATTGATGAGAGCCATCTTTGAAGACTATCTACCACCACAGGAGAGTGGGAAGAAAATGCATCCAGCTTCCTGATATGCAAAGAGAAAACCCAGGATTTCACTTGCCCATAGAAGAGGCTAATGGCTGGAGTTTATTTTATGGGTGAATTTCTCCTACCCATAGAGGGAACTGTAGTATATCCTTTAGAAGGCAGAAATTCTTTCATAGTGCCATGGATTTTCGAGCAAAAGTTTCAGGGCTTAGGGGAAATGCACTAATGTATTTGAAATTTCATTTTGATGTTCATTTTTCTTTTAACATCTTTATTGGAGTAGAATTGCTTTACAATGGTGTGTTTGTTTCTACTTTATAACAAATTGAATTAGTTATACATATACATATATCCCCATATCTCTTTCATCTTGCGTCTCCCTCCCACCCTCCTTATCCCACCCCTCTAGGTGGTCACAAAGCACTGAGCTGATCTCCCTGTGCTATGTGGCTACTTCCCATTAGCTATCTGTTGTACATTTGGTAGTATATATAAGTCCATTCCACTCTCTCACTTCTTCCCAGCTTACCCTTCCCCCTCCCCATGTCCTCAAGTCCATTCTATATGTCTGTGTCTTCATTCCTGTCCTGCCCAGCTCACTCTGAGGAGTAAAACTAGTTTGGACATGAAAGTGCCACACTAAATTAGGCTCTGCTTGGCCTTTGGGAAGATGATAAAATTAGGATTTGCCGTGAAAACATGCAAGAATTTGAATCTCATAGGTAAGGCTGCTGTTTAGGAACTATATGAATCTGGTATAGGTGATGTAGGATGCCCTCTTCCTCTGAGGGTTTACTTCTTGTATGGCAGTGCTTAGCTCCTTTTTGGACCCAGGATTATTCATTATCTAGGGCTTGTCATGTATGGGCTCATATCCTTTTAGAAACTCCTGGCTTTCCTTGGATTTTCTCACCAGAGTTTGCGTTTCCACTTTGACCTTCCATGCAGTTTCTCTACCTGTTCCTTAGGGCTTTAAATTCTGGAGTAGATGTGCAGCTCCATCTCTATTCTTGTTAGGGGAACAAAAATTTTTTTCATATTCTTTGACTTTAGACCAACTAAATTTTCACCTTTAGAGGCCCCACCATTTTTCCTATGGAAAATTGAACTACACATTCTTGAGGTTTCCTATGACCACTTCCCTGAGGTTGTACCAAGGTTCTGGGATTATCACAAAGTGCCAATGCACTGGTTCTATTGAGAAGTGCATGGTCCCAGCCTCCACAATGCACAATGCATTTAAGGAATCTTTGGTAAGGTTGTGAGCCCTGGGCCGTAGTCTCTCTGGGACACTATGTGGTGATTCATTGAATTTTTGCCCACCATCTGGTACCACAAAGAGGTAGGTTGCAGGTATCCTCAGCACGGAGAACTATGTGTCTTTTCTTCACCAACTCTCTTCCATCCAGGAAAATTCCTTTTAATTATTGGGTATCCCTCTTATTTAAAGCACTACTGTTCTTAATGAGTTTGGGCTTTTGACTATAAAATCCAGGAGACTTGTCACAAATCTCTCTTGGTGTGAGCCTGTTGCCTGCTTGAATGTGGACAAAAGACATGGGAAAGACAGAGAAAACATAAATTAATAATGCAAAACACTTTCTGCCACATTTTCATGTCACTACCAATCAAAGATGATTTGTCCATGTGTCTCTACCTCCCAGAGGGATCGCTAGGTAGTCTGTTAAACAGTTTCATCTAAGTGAATATGATAATTCAAAACAGTGATAGAAGCTGTTTGAGCTCCTACAATCCTCATCCTGGCATATGTGTCCATTTCAATAGTGGCCCTCTGGAGAAAATGCCTAATTTTGTTCGTCATTCAAAGAAATGACATGCCTTTCAACGTAGGTAGAATCAGAGGGAAAGAATGAGACAGATGAGGGTGGGCAGGGCAGTACAGGATTATCTCATTACAATACTTAAGTATTGGATTATTCAGCCTATTGTAGAGTAGGGTCTGTTGATGTGCCCACACTGACACAAGTAACAAAGATGCTAACATTTGAATATCACTTTATAATATCTGCAGCATTTTTCTACCCACAATTTCATTTGAACCTGGTTTCTAAACTCATAGAATATTGCCACTGAAAGGAATTAAGTGACCTCTCTTCCCATCCAACACAAGAATCTCATTTAAAAACCTAATGGACACTTGCAGTTACTTGTCCTTGAAAAATTCAGGTGACGGGGAGCCCATGACTTCAGGATGCCAAGTATTTTAAAAGTACAACTCTACTTGCTCAGAAGAATTTTTGTTTTGAACAGAGCTGATAGCTATATCATCCATAAATTCCATTCATTAGCCTCAGTGTGAGAAAAAGAGAGCTAGCCTTTGGAGTCGAAATCGCGGCTTAGCCACTGACTGGTGATTTTGGGCAAGTGGCATGAACTCTCTGAGTATCCGTTGGCTCACCTGTAAAATGCTGATAATCTGCTGACCACACAGAATTGCTTTGAGTATTAAAAGAAATGGTGAACTGTGAACCTTAAAGATAATACCTCATTTGGTCCTCACCCAATGTAGGGGACTTTATGATGAATATCACTTATTGTTTCATGCTATAATATACCAGGTTTCCTTTCAGGCTTTAAGCCACTGCTTTAACTGTGAGTGTGTCAGCTCCATGAAGCCTCTCCTCTCTCATATATTGCTTCCAACATGCTAAAATCATGAAACATCATGCCTTTCACCTGAGGGTCAGTCAAGAGCCAATCTGTGCTAAGTGAACCTCACCAAAGTCTGTGTGAACTCAGACCTGACTTTTGCAGACATTATTTCTCTGGCTCAGGGGTCTTTTCCCTTTATTTCTGAGTTCTATTAAACTCTTGATTATTGACCTTATTGTACATTTGATACTTTTTCTTTACAACCTACTCCTTCTTCTACGTATGACATCACCATGCATAGCACACCTATCTTCTCAGTAACTTGTGCCAGAAATTGGGAATCATATTTGCCTTCACCCTTGGCCCAAGTGCCACATTCAATCAGTCACTAAGTTCTGTCAATTCTACCTCCAAATTATATCTCAAATCTGTCCCCTTCTCTCCATTGCCCCTGCCCAATCCAGACGTGCACCATCCCTTCCTGGAACTATTGCAACGGCTTTGCCAAATGGATGATGTCAAGTCAACTAAAAAACTTATAAAATTAAATGATAACCCAGCCTCTATTTAAGGAAACCAAGGTCTATGTAAAATATTTAGGACTATCTCTAGCCCACTCTCTCCTTTTTTTTTTTCTTTTTTCTTATTAAAGTTGTAAGTTTCAAGTTGTCTGGAAAATTCAGTTATATGGAACCCCTTATTTCCTAACTGTGCTAAGTGAAAAAGAGGACTAATATAGTGTATTTATTCAAGATTGATTTTTGCAAAAGATTGTTCCCAAATGGGGATTGTGCTTGTGACGCATGGAATCTCTCTTTTTGTTCTGGCTGCTTTGAAAAGCCAAGCAAAAGTTCCTTCAAGCCCAGCAGTTAATTGTCACAGTGATGTCTGTTTGATGACTCCATATTTATTTTAAGAGGAACTGCATCCCGTTGGGCCTGCCAGGATGAGTTAGCTGCGAAATGCATTCCTAAATAGCTAAATGATTCAGCGCAGGATCCCATATATGAAATTGACTTTGTAATGTGGCTGCATGTCTATCTGTTGGAAAATCTATCTATTTCAGTTCTGTGCTTTATTTTATAATTCAATATTGCATATGAATAGGTAATGGAGGAAAGCTTTCCTGCCTCACAAAACCCATGTTGCAACCAATATGTCATTAAAACTTTGGGCAGGTACTTGGAAGCTTCCTATGATGAGAACTCAGTCATATGGGGTCAGTGTCTCTGAAAACATTCAGAATTGCACACTGCAGTTTGCAAATAACAACTAGGATGCTCTTGAACTGAGAAACCCCCAAGAGGGTACTTACCTCCTTTGCATCAATAAAGTACAACAGCTTCTTATCAGAGGCTGACTTTTGCTTACCGCTAGAAATCTGGCTAAGCTCAGTTTCTAACCACTTAGAGACTTCAAATAATTCCCAAATTATACCTTCCTTCAAAGGGAATATGCTTTAAATCAAGTGTATAATGTTAGGAAAATAATAATTCACACACTTGCACAACTTAGCAGCCTGTTTAAGGATAAAGAGAGAGGCACAGATTGTGCCTTGGCCACTGGCCTCCCCAGTTCCCCCCAAAGTGCTCAGGGAATGTGCTTCTTTTTAAAGAGTAAGGATTTAATCAGCACTGAGCCCCAGAGTGGCTCAACTGGGCATTTTGCTCCGCAAATAATATATTGAGGATAAAAATGTCTGTTTTTCTGAGATAGCATGAACCCTGGTAAAGTAAGGTTGCTCGCTTGCAGCAAAGGGCCAGAGCACTAACTTGGTTGTCAGCGAATTCTCTAAGTGTGCTTCCCTCCATTTCTACCAAAGAACCCAAAGTCTGCAAAAGGACTGTGTATTCTACCTGTGGTTCACTCTATTCTGTGGACTGCCTGTTAATTCTGAGGGGAAAACAATCCTTCATGTTGACAAAAGGAGTAACTTGGGTGGGGTAAGAGATGCAGCATGTTTCCAGGGACAGCCATCTCCACTAGGGGTCCAGGGGGTAACACCCAGCACTCTAGGTATCCAGGTACACGCGAACCTGTCTTCTCTCCTTAGCATCTGAAATGGTGCTAGGTATCCTCTTTGGGAGAACCAAGAACATATTCATTCAAATGATTTTTCTGAGTTCTGTCGATTAGATAAGGAACCCCAGATGAGAAAGGCTGGTTAAGAGTCATGGTACTCAATTTCTAATTTTGGTATGTCATAAATCTATGCGATTTTGAGAAATCCATTTAATCGCATTGGGTATCATTTTCTTTATCTGTCAAATAAGAGGATCTGGTCGATTTCTGAGATAGCTTGTTACTCAGAGAATCTCAGGTGAATGAGAAGGGAGGTATGCAGAGGGGTTATTTATATTGATGGTGTGCTCAGGGTTTTGAAGCTTCATAGTTTAAAATTTTTGTGCACACTTTTATGCTGGAGTAATTTTTCCTTAGATCAAAATTAAGAAGAAAGAAGTATCATGGAATCTTGTCCAGTCTTGCAGCCAACATTTGAATTTTTCTAAAACACTTTTACTAAATAACTATATATTCCATACTTGAGCACCTCTAGTTACAGAATACCCACAATCAGCAAATTTACTCACCTTTGAAGCACTCTAACTGTTCCACCTTATGTGATATGTTCTTTCCCTCACCCTACAATGACTACAAAAGGTTACATTCCTTTTATACAAAAAACCCCCCACAAAACTATCCAAAAATGGTCTAGTTCATGGAAACTGACTGCACTCAGTACTTCCACTGTCAAAAGTACTCAAGTACTCACTTTCGTTTCAGTACTGCCTTATAAATACCCGGAGTACCCCCATCTGGAGTCTTCCATGCCAACAGACTTAGCTTGCAATGGTTCAAATTACCGTGTTTTGGGGAGGGAAGCAAATTAACACCTGGCTTCCACGCAAGAAGTACAGTATGGGGAGCATACATGGGGGCATCCATGCCTGAAAGAAAATGTTCTTTACACCACCAAGTGAGACCTACATCAGTTGGGGGACATAGGTTGACAGTGCCTCCAACATGGCCCCCTGGACATCTAATAAGCCTAAAGTTTCCCAGTTCAATTTGAGTAATTGTGTCTAGTCCTTTTTCCTGAAGGGGCTACCCAAGAATAGTCCATCCAATCTGTCCTGTTTGTCTGCACCACCACCTGTTCAAGAGCTATGGCAACGGAGGTGGGGAAGACATCCTGAGTTGCTGATGGGGGTTGTGAGTGGGAGACACAGGGACTGGGGAATCCCCTGATGTTTCTGATAGACTCCTCAATAAGGTGAAGGGGGATGTGATCAAATTGTGTTCAGAGCTGTCTGGCCGGGGATGGCAGGCCCAGCACTCATTTAATCTGCTTGTAATACTTTGGAAGAGCTGTACGAGGGTGTTTTCCTTAATGAGAAAAGCTCTAGAGGTGGCTATGAAAGACAAAAGACCATCAATGTCCCTCCCTCTGAGGTACCTCACAGGGTCTAAGCTACTGGGTGCTAGGGTGTTGTTCTCTCTCCACTGCCACAAAGTCAGTATGCTCCATTCCAGTAGCTGTAACTTCACACTTGTTACCAATCATCCTCTATTCATGCCCAGACCTTTTGTTTGGAACAGAGTGTTGTAAAAGGACTAAGAATATTTTTATAAAATATACAGACACCTATTACATACTCAACATTTTTGGCTTACTTGGGCGATGGTAGAAAAACTCAGCGACCATGTATTTATTATCCTTATGATGTAGTTTCATGTCAGTCCAACAGGAGAATCCAGGAGGCTGAACCAGAATTCACTGTGAGTCCTTTCAGCCTTTATGTGGTCAGACACCTTGAAGGTATATCATCTAGTTCATTCTGGGATTGCTATTCAGGGAAAGAAGGTAGCTTCATGGCTAGGAATGGTCAGGATGAAATCCTGAATTTTCAAAATAGGTCTATATAATGCCCACCACTTCCTTCCTGACAATTACCCTAGAAGCAGATAAGAGGAGAAAATCTTTTTCTGTGGACAGTTGCAGTGGAAAAATTGACTTCCTAAGGTGTGTGGACCAGGAGGAGTTAAGAAAGGTAGAGTCAGAAAGGTCTTTGAGTCAATTTTTGAGGAGGCCATTGAAACCATCAACAATACCAGATGCCTTGGGATGGGATGGAAAGGTCTATCAAATACCTTGACTATCAGCCATTGTTGAGTGGCTTCAGCAGTAAGAGGTGCAACATTGCCAGATTGCAAAAAGTCCAGAAAGCTGAAAACCCAACACAGATTAGTTTTATAGGTTTCAATGGCAGGGGTAGAGCCGACTGATTAGACTGACAAGTGACTTACAACCTGAAATAGTGTCCACATTTGTGAGGCATCGCCAATAGTCCTGAGAGGGTCAAAGGTCTGACTTACTCGATCTATAGCAAACAGGTAGGGGCCACACCCTATGCAATGTGGTCTTCCTCACTTCAAAGCAAACTGGTCAACTTTTGGGAGGATTCACAAGTCTGGCATGCAATGGTAGCTTCTGCTTGAGATATAGGGAATCCTTTGTGTTGTGCCCAGTTTGTGATGATGGATGCATTTCCAGTACTAGGATGGTATCTAGGCAGCACTAGTGGCAATCTGGGAATTCTCAGCAGCTTTATTTCACTTGGTATGACTGACCCTTACCATAGGCATCTGTATGAGTGACTCATGCTTCCATCATCAGCTATGATTTGTCTCTACAGTTTGTGGTTCCAAAGAGGGCTGTCATTAATCTGCCAGTCTATGGTTTTCCAAGTGGTAGACCAGACAGCTAGGTTATTGGCAACAAGAGCCCCAAGCTCAAGAGTTAGTATAAGCTAAGAATGACCTTGAGTTTTGGCCACTGAGCCAAAGAATCACATCTACTTTCTGTTCAGTTAGTGTTGATGTTGAACTGCTGTGGTAGTCAGTGGACACCATTGAATTTCAGGTTAGCTGACCCATCAAACCACACTCAAGAATTTAGGGGGAACTTTGGCACGTTGAAGTCCCATTGAATAAGTAGTTTTGTGGGGTATAATATTCCCCTAAAGGGATAACTGCCACTTTTTCATGCAAAGTTGAGATGCTGCTGGGACCAAATTGGCTGCATTTTTGAATATATCATTTTAATTTGACAAGCATGTCTTGTTGGGATTCTTCTACCTTCTACCATTTAGTCTAAGTAGACCCACTCTAAAATGGGAATGCCAGTCCGGAGAGTCACAAAGATTCTATGTGCCAGGAGTTCATTTATGTCAAGGGCCTAGTAGCAAAATAAAAGATAGTTCTCAAAAGGAGTGTACTGGTAGTCTTTAGAGATAATGAGTCCAAACACCAGGGGGCTCTTCTGTGTTGAGGCTACCACCTGTTGCCAGAGGCTCCAATTCACAGCCTCTTCAGTCACAGAGACTTTTAGCTTAAATGGGTCATTAGGGTGGTGAGTCCCAAATTTGTCAGTACTTCTCTTCATGTGGTTCTTCTAAATCTGGAGAATCTCCTGTGGCACTTACAGGATGGGGCAAATAAGCACGTAGATCATTTCTTTCTCTTATACATTTGGATGAAGAAGCAATAGCAACAGTACAGTAAATCAGCCCAAAGCCTCCATCTGCAAGGTCATGTTCACTTTCTTTTTCCACTCTTAACCCAGTCCAGTTGCCCCATCTCCACTACTGCACTGCATCAGATGATTAATTGAGTATCCTTATCCAAAAAAGACATAGAAGCTTGTCCCCCTCTCTCCCCAAGGTTTTACTGCCTGCTCAAAGGTGAATATGGCCTTCAGTTTCCTTTGGAAACAGTGAGTTCTTTGACCTAGACCTCATCATCTTTGTCCTTAAAGCAGCCAAGATCAGGGTAGGAGAGGATGGAGGAATAAGGTGCCATGGAGAGGGAATGGCTCTGCAGCAGTAAAGAAGGCTTTGCACTTTTAGTTTTAAGTGGTATAGCAGCAGCTCATGGTTCATCCAAGCAAAGGTCCAGCATTTTCAGCCATAATACTTTATATCAGGTGGGGAGGTCATCATTACTGCCATAACCTACTTCAGCTTTGGATGTCCCTTGATCCAGCAGTCATAGCCACATTGCTTTCTGATGTGGCCCATGGGGTTTATACCTTGTGGCTGATTTGGGGTTTACTAGCACAGCATCAGTGTTCTTTTAAGAAGTTTATCTTGATCTGGGACGTTGCTACCCCATCATCAAGATAACACCACTTAAATTCTTGACCACTTTCAGCATAAGGCCTAAGGGAGTTTTCCAAGGCAGCGTGGCTAACTTCAAAAATTTATCTAGGTTTATTTGGGACAGTTTCCAATTCTCCAGTTGGGTCACATTCATCAGTTCTATGAACCCAATCCAGCCATTAAAAGTCTTAATATTAGTCAGTGCTCCACCTATGGTTTTTCACAGGACTTTTTCATTCTCATGGAAATCTCCCTGAGAGGACCAAAGCTTTCTTATAGCAGCTGGGACCCACTGCAAAAAAATATGAGAACTTTTACTATCATTTCTGATGGATTTTAGCTGGCATGTTAAACTACGTTAGGGGATGAACCGTAATATTGCCCATCCTTCTTTATCAAGTGATATTCATCAAACCCCACCCCCAACTTCCTAAGCCAGTCAGAAAAAGTTATAATGATTTGCTTGATTTCTGCCCACAATGGTCAGAATTTTTCTCCTTTCACCTTCAGCGTAAGTTCCTGTCTTTTTAACTGTGCTTGAAAGGAGGTAGAATCTTCTGCCTAACTAGGGCAAATCTTATACTAGTTGCTGCAATGTTTTTACAGTAGGGTCGACCTAAGCCTGATCACCAGATTGACCAGGAACCTCCCACATGTCCCAGAGGAGAGTCAGCAGCAACCAAGGCAGTTTGCAGGCAATGCCAGGGTTTTTATTCATTCATTCACAAATACTTATTGTATATTTACTGTTGCTAGGCACTTTTCTGTGTGCTGGGGATTTAGCAGTAAATGAAATAGTCAAAAATCTATTTGAAGAATCTAATAAGCTCCAAGTAAGTGAGTTGCAACAGATATTAGAAAGTGGCAAATGCTGTGAAAAAATATAAGAATAAGACATGAAAAAGATAACAGGATATTAGGACTCAGGTGTGAGGATGAGGGTGGGATGTAATATGATGGAAGCAGGATGTAGTGTTCAGTTGGGAGGTCTAAGTCAACTTTATTGAGAAGGTGAGAATTGAGGAGTTTTTGATATTTGGGAAAACTGACTTTTGTGAGAAGAACATTTTGTTCCCTCTTGTAAACCTGCCATTTAGAATAGTGCCTGACACACAGTAGAAATTCAATAAAAATGTGTGGACTGAATGGAGATGCAGGCGTCATCTGATGAAGCCAGTCTTGTTCACAGATTTACATGGAAGATTTAGATTTGATCTCCAACCTTCCTGTGAGCAAAGTGATGAGCAAGAACACATAAACCCATTGATCAAATGATTTTTAGTTGTCAGAAGAGCATTTAATGGTTCAGTCTGGGATATTTCAATCACATCAAGTATCAGGAACAATCAGCAGATTCTTGTCACCTGCATGACCAAAGGAACTTACCAGAGGGACCGCTCCCTGAACAAAAGATGGATCTGTTTCAAAGGCAAATCCCATTCTCTACCTCAGAGAGCAGAAATTGCTGGAAAGCTTCCAAATCACAATTTTCTAATTTAAAAAATGTTGTGATTTGACCAACATGTGTCTCCCTATATTTTACTCATTGGCCCAGTCCTACTTCTTGGGGCCATAATGAGTAGAATCCCTCTTTCATATACGGATACTAAAATGTTTGAGGTAGACTGTTATCTTCACTGAGTTTTCTCTTCTGGGTAAATAACTCCATTGCCCCCCTACCCCCTTTTTTAATGCTTTCACTTAAGACATTGGATTTTCTTCACCATCTTATACATTGTCTTCCCAAAATGTTCCAATTTGACTTAACATTGTTATACTTAGAATTGGATTAGTACACTAAGTGTGTTATGAGTAGTACAGAGAAAAGAATGTTGCCTTCTCATTTGTTCAAGATACATATATTGTTAATGCAGCTTAAGATCACATTAGCTCTTTGGGGGGAAGTTTCATCTCATCATAAGCATTCCTTGAGCCTATTGCCAGCTACAACAATTACTTTCACCTGCTCTATTAAGCCAAATTGTCCCTGTGTTCTACTTGTGAAGTAATTTATTGGGGAACCCCAATAGTAACTAAATAGTTTTCTTCCTGTTAAATTTTAACTTACTAGGTGTAATACAGTACTTCAGTCTGTAAAAATATTTTCCATTTTGGTTTCATCAGCCAATGAATGGCTGTTCCCCCTCTCCCCAGTTTCATGTCATTCTCATATTTTGATGAGCCCATCTTTCTAATTATTATCTAAGGCAGTGGATTAAAATTTACATGAAAAGAAAGTTTTTTGAAGTAAACTGTTACACAACGTCCTAAAATGTAAAAGAGACATTTGTCAGTATAATTTTATTTTGCAAGTTAAATAATTAATATTTATTCGTTGTGAAGTTCTTCATATTAGCTAAATGAGGAGGTTATTGTTGAACACAAAATTTCAAATCAGTGTTTATGGATGACAGCTGAAATCAGATCAATCTTATCATCTAATTTACTTGAATATTTTGTTTGGTTGTACAGTATTGAGAATATTGTGATTGAAACAGAAGTAGTTGCAATAGTTTGTTTGGTTAGTTTTTTTAACTCCATTCTTACAACTATAAGATACTTTTCAAGTGAAAGAATCAGATGTTTGAAAGAAACAGTAGAAATTTTTGCTTTAAAACTAAAGCACTGGTAATATTTACCAATGGTTCTCATTGATTATTCAATATTCAAACATTTCTTGAGAATCTACTATAAGAACAGCATTATTTTAGTTGGTAGGGATATAGTGATGTATAAGATAGAAAAGTATTTGGCTCATACAACTCAGTAACAAAACAAGAACAACCCAATCAAAAAATAGGCAGAAGACCTAAATAGATATTTCTCCAAAGAAGACATATAGACGGCCAATAAGCACATGAAAGGATGCTCATCAGCACTAATTATTAGAGAAATGCAAATCAAAACTACAACGAGGTACCACCTCTCACCAGTCAGAATGGCCATCATTAAAATGTCTACAAATAACAAATGCTTGAGGGGCTGTAGAAAAAAGGGGATCCTCCTACACAGTTGGTGGGAATGTAAATTGGTACAGCCACTATGGAAAACAGTTGGGAGGTTCCTCAAAAAACTAAAAATAGAGTTGTCATATGATTTAGCAATCCCACTCCTGGGCGTATATCTGGACAAAACTATAATTTGAAAAAATACATGTATCTCTATGTTCATAGCTGCACTATTTACAATAGCCAAGGCATGGAAACAATCTAAATGTCCATCGGCAGATGAATGGATAAAGAAGATGTGGCATGTATATATATATATATATATATATATATATATATATATATATATATATATATACACACACACACAATGGAATAGCACTCAACCATAAAAGAGAATGAAATAATGCCATTTGCAGCAACATGGATGGACCTAGAGATTATCATACTAAGTGAAGTAAGTCAGAAAGAGAAAGACAAATACCATATATCACTTACATGTGGATTCCAAAATATGACACAGATGAATTTATCTACAAAACAGACATAGACTCACAGATATAGAGAACAGGCTTATAGATGCCATGTATGGCAGTGGGGGAGGGAAGGATTGGGAGTTTGGGATTAGCAGATGCAAACTATTATATACTGGTTGAGTAAAAAACAAAGTCATACTATATAGCACAGAGAACTATAATTAATATCCTGTATAAAAAAGTAATTGGCTCTTGGAGACTACATTCTGATAAGGTGAGACAGAAAATAAATACACACATATGTGTACATAAGCATATAAATGAATTACATTTCAGTGTATAGATGTGTGTGTACTAAAATCAAAACGTGCATCTGTGCAGTTGAATAGGGGCTAGGGAAAAATACACAATGTGCTGACTCTTCCCATTTTATATTTATTTCCATTAACTTGAAGAGGACTCACTGCTACTTGGTGTTTATACTACACTTCCTTAATCTTTTACTTTTCACTCTTTTACTTTTCTAGAGAACTGTTTTACTCTTTTTCTCTTCTCAATCCCTAACACAGTTTTTCTATCCTCCCTTTCAGCTAATGACCTTGCCTCTCACTTCTTTGATAAATTAGAATCTATCAGAAGAGAATATCTGTGGGGCACCATCACATCAATTCACCTTCCAACATCTGTTTTCAGTACAACCTGCTTATTTCCAAAGATGAAGTAGCCATGCTTCTGTCTGAGGCCAACCCTTCTACCTGAGCCCTGGATTCCATCTCTTTTTGCCTGTTCAAAAACCTTGCTTCAGAAATTCTCCTTTATTTCTTCTGCATTTTCTTTCTACAGAATCAGTTTCTCCCATAAATCTTCCTCTTGAGTTCACTTCTCCCAAGAGCTACAGCCTCATTTCTTTACTCCCTTTTAAAACAGAACTCCTCAAAAGTATACTCTATGGTCATAATCTCTAATTCTTTTTCTTCATAATTAAAAAATAAATCCTTAGCACAAATCTGATTTCTTTTTCATGAGGTTGTTTGTTTGTTTTTGAAGAATGATTGACCTACAACACTATGTTAGTTCTTGTTACACAGCATTGTGATTTGGTATTTCTGTATATTTCAAAATGATCACCACAAGTCTAGTTACAATGTCACCATACAAAGATATTTTATAAGTAATGACTATTTTCCCCATACTGTACCATGACTCATTTATTTTGCAACTGGAAGTTGGTACCTCTTAATCTTCCTCACTTATTTATCTCCTCTCCCCATTCCCTCCCTTTTGGCAATCACCTGCTTATTTTCTGTATCTATGACTCTGTTTCCATTTGGTTATGTTGTTCATTTGTTTTGTTTTTTTGGATTCCTCACATCAGAGATCAGATTTGTAGTACCCACAGGTGGGAAGTGGGGAGATGGGGAATTGGATGAAGGCAGTCAAAAGGTACAAACTTAACAGTTATAAGATAAATAAGTACTAGGGATGTAATGTACAATATGAATATAATGAATACAGCTGTATGTTATATATAAAAGTTGTTAAGAGAGCAAACCCTAAGAGATCTCATCACAAGGAAAAAAAATTTTTCTATTTCTTTAATGTTGCATCTATATGAGATGATGAATGTTCACTAAACTTGTTGTGATAATCATTTCATGATGTATATATGTCAAATTACTATTCTATACTCTTTAAACTTAGTGCTGTATGTCAATCATATCTCAATAAAACTGGAAGATAAAATAAATCTTATCTCTTTTGTAAAAAAAAAATTGACTTTATTTTTTTAATGGCAGTTTTAAGCTTACAACAAAATTGAGAGGAAGGTACAGGGATGTCCCATATATTCTCCCTGCTCCCCAATTTTTAAAATTGCTTAAATTTTTAGTATCTTTCTAATGACTTCAGATATTTTATTATGAATGTTATATGCAAAAGTTAGCTAAAAGTGAATTGATAGCTTAATAAATCATTATAAAGAAACTCTCATGAAAACCATGAAGATCAAGAAATTAGATATTGCCAGAATCTCAAAAGCCCTTCGTGTGTGTCTTTCCAGTTACTGCCCCAGTGTCTTCTAATAGGTAATCACTATTTGATTTTTCAAAAATATCAATCTGTTTGTGATATACACCACATACTAGTTGTACATATCTAAGCGGTTTAGTTTAGTTTTGTCTGTTTCTGAACTTTGTATAAATAGGGCGATATAGTCTCTGTGCCTTTGTATTCTTTGTATCTGGCCTCTTTCCCTCATATTATGATTGTGATCCTATTACTTCTATTCAGTGCATAGTAGGAATTTGTTCATTTTCATTGCTGCACACTGCACTAACAGTTGATTTTTCCATTCTACCACTGATGGGCATTTGGTTTGCTTTTAGATTTGAAGTATTTTGAATAGTGCTGTTGTGGACATTCTCATACACGTGTCTTGATTATTGTGTGTATTGCAATTCAGAGGTATATATAAATGGAAGTGAAATTAGTGATGCATATTTTCAGTTTTAATAATGTTACACCACTTTCCAAAGTGTGTCAATTTACATTCTCACCAATCTGTACATGAAAGTTTCAGTTGTTCCAAAACCTTGAAAACACTTAGTAACTTTAGCCTTTAAAATTTTTGTCATTCTGGTAGGCCTGCAGCCATAATCCATGTGTTTTAAATTTACATTTATATTATGACTACTAAGGATGAACACCTTTTCATATGGCTACTATTTGGAGAGCCTCTTTTGTGAAGTACCTATTTCAATCTCCATTTCTTTCTATTTGGTTGCCATTACTTCTTATTGATTTGTGGAAGTTCTTTATATATTCTGGATGCTAGTTTTATGTCACTTATATTTGATGAAATGCCTTTTCCCAGTCCATCCTTGTCTTATTATTTGCTTAATGGTGACTTTGATGAACAAAATATAGTCAAATTTATTATAATTTCTCTTATAATTAGATTTCCTATGTCCTATTAAAAATTTCCCAACCCGATGTCATGAAGTTATTCTCCTATTTTGTCTTCTAAAAGCATTCTTTATTTTGAATTTTATATTTATATCTTTACTCCATTCAAAACATTATTTTTGTTCATGGTATGAGGCATGTTAATATTAATTTTTTTTCCCACGTGGGCATCCAATTATCTTTCCCTTACATATCCATGTAGCTAATATTCTCACTTGCTTCAAGTTTCTGCTCTCATGTGATCTTTTTGATGGGACCTACCCTGACTACTTAAAACTGCAACCTCCAATCACTCCCCAAACACAACTCTCAACTATAACACTTTATTCTCTTATGATAAACCATTCAATTTACTGTTTATTGTCAGTGTCTCCACTACAATGTTAGCTCCATGAAGGCAGAAATATTTGTCTTTTTTATTTGCTGATATTTCCTAAGTACCTAGATGGTGCCTGGCACAGGGTAGCTGCTTAATCAATATTTGTTGAATTAAATGAATGAGTAAATGAAAGCACAGAAAATGGCAGGAAACACTATTCAAGTTAGCAACTACACTGGTGTTCACCTGACTTTATGATTCATTGTATTGCTGGTATCCAATATGTGAAATTTTGAACTGTAATGCATGTGTGCTATTTTTATTACAGATTTTGAAATAATTAAAATGTTTAAAATAAATATTTATTAAAAATAAAATAAATTCTTATTAAAAAATAAATACTTTAAAAAATATTTCAGAAGTCCCAAAGCTGCCCTGAGGGCATCTAGATTTCTGTGGCATGTCCATTCATTCAACAAATATTTATAGAGTACTGCTAGGTGCCAAGTACTATGCTAAGTTCTGGGGAAGATTGATGAAGTCCTTGCCTTCAAGGAGCTTGCAGTTTACTGAGAATGCCACTTAAAACCACAAAATTAAGGGATTTAAATTTAACTCCATCATTTGATATTTAGGTTAGATGACTCCAAGAATGTTGGCTATTTCCAAAGAAGGCTTGAAGGAACCATTTAAGGAAAGTTACTTTGAGTCCTAGGATGAGCCCCTTAACCAGATCAGATCAGAATCTTCAATATATGCAAATCAAACGATGTGATACACCATATTAACAATATTAAAGAATAAAAACCATATGATCATCTCAATAGATGCAGAAAATGCTTTTGAACAAAATTCAACACCCATTTATGATAAAAACTCTACAGAAAGTGGGCATAGAGGGAACCTACCTCAATATAATAAAGGCCATATATGACAAACCCACAGAAAATTCACCAAATTCTCAATGGTGAAAAACTGAAAGCATTTCCTCTAAGATCAGGAACAAGACAAGGATGTCCACTCTCATCACTCTTATTCAACATAGCTTTGGAAGTCCTAGACATAGCAATCAGAGAAGAAATAGAAATAAAAGGAATCCAAATTAGAAAAGAAGAAGTAAAACTCTCACTGTTTGCAGATGACATGATACTATACATAGAGAATCCTAAAGATGCCAACAGAAAACTACTGGAGCTAATCAATGAATTTGGTAAAGTTGCAGGATACAAAATTAATACACAGAAATCTTTTGCATTCCTATGCACTAACAATGAAAGATGATAAAGAGAATTTAAGGAAACAATCCCATTTACCATTGCAACAAAAAGAATAAAATATCTAGGAATAAACCTACCTAAGGAGGCAAAAGACCTGTACTCAGAAAACTATAAAAAGCTGATGAAAGAAATCAAGGATGATACAAACAGATGAAGAGATATACCATGTTCTTGGATTGGAAGAATCAACATTGTGAAAATGGCTCTACTACCCAAAGCAATCTACAGATTCAATGCAATCCCTATCAAATTACCAATGACATTTTCCACAGAACTGGAACAAAAAAATTTACAATTTGTATGGAAACACAAAAGACCCTGAATATCCAAAGCAATCTTGAGAAAGAAAATCAGAGCTGGAGGAATCAGGCTCCCTGATTTCAGACTATACCACAAAGCTACAGTAATCAAGACAGTATGGTACTGGCACAAAAACAGAAATATAGGTCAAAGGTACAGGATGGAAAGCCCAGAGATAAACCCATGCACATATGGTCACCTAATCTATGACAAAGGAGGCAAGAATATACAATGGAGAAAAGACAGCCTCTTCATTAAGTGTTGTTGGGAAAACTGGACAGCTACATGTAAAAGAATGAAATTAGAACACTCCCTAACACCATACACAAAAGTAAACTCAAAATGGATTAAAGACCTAAATGTAAGGCCAGACACTATCAAACTCTTAGAGGAAAACATAGGCAGAACACACTTTGACGTAAATCACAGCAAGATCCTTTTTGACCCACCTCCTAGAGAAATGGAAATAAAACCAAAAATAAACAAATGGGACCTAATGAAATTTAAAAGCTTTTGCACAGCAAAGGAAACCATAAACAAGATTAAAAGGCAACCTTCGTAATGGGAGAAAATAGCTGCAAACGAAGCAACTGACAAAGGATCAATCTCCAAAATATACAAGCAGCTCATGCAGCTCAATATCAAAAAAACAAAGAACCCAATCCAAAAATGTGCAGAAGGGGCTTCCCTGGTGGCACAGTTGTTGAGAGTCTGCCTGCCAATTCAGAGGACACGGGTTCGTGCCCCGGTCCAGGAAGTTCCCACATGCCGTGGAGCTGCTGGGCCCGTGAGCCATGGCCACTGAGCCTGTGTGTCCGGAGCCTGTGCTCCGCAAGGGGAGAGGCCACAACAGTGAGAGGTCTGCATACCGCAAAAAAAAAAAAAAAAAATATGCGGAAGACCTAAACAGACATTTCTCTAAAGAAGACACACAGATGTCCAACAAACACATGAAAAGA
Organism: Phocoena phocoena; assembly: GCF_963924675.1. Taxonomy (NCBI): domain Eukaryota; kingdom Metazoa; phylum Chordata; class Mammalia; order Artiodactyla; family Phocoenidae; genus Phocoena; species Phocoena phocoena. The sequence goes on along the minus strand of NC_089223.1, from coordinate 89,607,920 downwards.
TGCTCAACGTCACTAATTATTAGAGGAAGGCAAACCAAAACTACAACGAGGTATTACCTCACGCAATTCAGAGTGGCCATGATCAAAAAATCTACAAACAATAAATGTTGGAGAGGGTGTAGAGAAAAGGGAACCCACATGCATTGCTAGTGGGATGTAAATTGATACAGTCACTATGGAGAACAGTATGGAGGTTCCTTAAAATACTAAAAATAGAACTACCATATGACCCAGCAATCCCACTGCTGGGCATATACCCAGAGAAAAGCATAATTAAAGAAAACACATGCACCTAATATTCATTGCAGCACTATTTACAATAGCCAGGACATGGAAGCAACCTAAATGTCCATCAACAGAGGAATGGATAAAGAAGATGTGGTACATATATACAATGGAATATTACTCAGCCATAAAAAGGGATGAAATTGGGTCATTTGTAGAGATGTGGCTGAACCTAGAGTCTGTCATACAGAGTGAAGTAAGTCAGAAAGAGAAAAACAAATATCGTATATTAACACATATATGTGGAATCTAGAAAAATGGTACAGATGAAACTATTTCCAGGGCAGGAATAGAGATGCAGCCATAGAGAATGGACATGTGGACATGGGAGGGGAAGGGGAGGGTGGGATGAACTGGGAGATTAGGATTGACATATATAAACTACCATATGTAAACTAAACAGCTGGTTGGAACCTGCTGTATAGCACAGGGAGCTCAGCTTGGTGCTCTGTGATGACTAGATGGGTGGGATGGGGGGATGGGAGGGAGGTTCAAGAGGGAGGGGATATATGTGTATACATATAGCTGATTCACTTCGTTGTATAGCAGAAACTAATACAACATTATAAAGCAATTATACTCCAAGAAAAAAGAAAAAATATCTATCAAGTACTTGGTCTAGTGTCTGGGTCAATCCATTAGCACCATGGCTTTAAGTAAGTGCTCTGGGGGTGTATTTCAGAGGACTTAAATTTTTCTTGGATGATAGGGTAATAGAAGGAGCCTGCACTGGAGTCAGAGACTTGTTTTGAGTCTTAGTTCACTTAATAGTTGTATTTTTCATTCATTCACTAAATATATATTCAGCACCTACTATGTGCCAGGCTCCATTCTGTGTACATTTCATGCATTAGCTCATGCATTTTGCATCTTCTCATGAGGAAGTAGGTGCTGTTCTCCCCATCATGAAGAAACTGAGACTCAGAGGTGTTAGAAAACTTGCCCAAAGTTAACAAAATGTTTAAGCGACAGAGCTGGGCTTCATACCAGGGCCGTCAGTGCAGAGATAAAAATTTTGATCTCTCATCCACACATCAACTCATTAAATGATTGATTTATTTAGCAGCTACTTATTGAGTGCCTCACAGATATTATGTGCCTTAACAGATATTATGTTAACATCTGGGGTACAGGAGTGAACAACAAAAATTTATTCCCGTCTTTCAAGAGCTGACAGCCAAGCAATTATTCACATGCAATGTGATTATAACTACACTTGGTCTTTCTTCATCACAGTATCATTTTAAGCCTCAAAACACAAATGAATTTGAAAACATTTTGTAAACCATAACGTTCTCTATGATCAGGGATTTATTATAATTATTGTTATTTATTCAATGGTCATATGATTAAATAATACATTAAAATATTTTCTTCTTACAACTTGGCATTCCTTCTATCATTCTTCTTTGATCTCTTTCTTTCCTTTTTAACCAAGAAGGGTAAAAAAAATCATTTACAAGGTGACATGCTTCAACCAAGCCCAGTTATGGGAATTTGAATTTCTAAAATGTACTTCTAAAAGTAATTTAAACAGTAGCTCTCTTAGTTCATTTAAAATGCTATTTATGTAGAAAAGTATTGGATTTGCACAAACATTTTCAAGAATGTATACAATTGTTCTAGCTGGTAGATTGCTTATATAGGAGCCGTTTTAAAAAGATGGAACAACAGACAAAAAACACTTTGTCTAACACAAAAACGTCTGGCAGCTCTATTCAGAGTTTCGATTCCTTGATTAAAAATGAAAAAAAAAATTGTTGGGTGAGGAGAACATACATTCTAGTTAGTTGGGCAATAAGTGCATGGAGTCTGGAGCAGATGTCAAAACTTATTAGCTACATGACCTTTGGTGAATCATTCAACTTCCTGATGCATTAGTTTCCTTATCTGCAAAATAGGAATAACCATAGTAAACTACTTCTCAAGGTTCTTGTGAGGCTCAAGTGAGTCAATATAAGTAAACTTTTTGTAGCTGAGTCTAGTGCCTAGCAAGTGTTATTTTTATTTCTGCTAAAAAAGAAACCTTCAATCTTTAAATAAAAAACTTACTATTAGATTTAGAAAAATTGGCTGTAGTCAATTCTTTTCTGAATTTTGGTTGTTAAATATCATTACTGTTTTTGGAGAGAGAGGGAAGGAGAGAGACAGAGAGAGAGAATAGCTACGTGTGAGTATTCAAAGCTGAAAAGCCGAGTGCAAGTTAGCAGCCATGAATGCAATTGCCAGTTTTGAAAAGAAGCTTAAAACATAAGTGTCTGGACACATTTGTTAAATTGTCTTCAGCATTTCCTGTAGATCCTATTATTTCTACAATTTCCTTCATAATATTGCACATTTTGTCACAATGAACACAACATCTCTTATCTCAGAAGTGGAGTTTTCCAGCTGTTGGACTGAGAAAGCTCTATTCTTAGCATTTTCATATGGAAGCAGTGATAAGAGAGACAATGCTGCTGTATTTTGACTAGCTGCCCTGATGAAAAGCTTCCATTGTCAGGTGATGTAACACCAATTGTTATTGTTAATCAAAGAGAATCTAATAGCTTAATGAAATCATTGGTATTAGATGTTCCTGGTCCTCCAGCAAATTGCTGACCACATTATAGAAGTTTATTTTTCACCTATTAGAGTAATTATCCTGTAGACCTCAGCAAATATATTTATCACATTTTTGTTTTGTTATGTACTAAAGGGATCCTCAGTTCCTATTTCATATGCTGTATGTAGCTACTGCATAGGTGAGGGAAACACTGTGTTTTAAGCTCTCCATTTATGTAAATCTTTGGCAAAACCCTGTGGTCATACTGATTCTTCCATTCTTCCATCTTGAGAGGAAAATATTAAAGGGGACATATATTTATAACCTGAGAATTGTCGAGCTTCCATTTCAAATGTTAATTATATAAAATTTTGGTTATTGATTGATTACTGTATTAACTCTTGTTTTTTTGGCATCTCACAAACCATTTCTAGGATAGTTTCTATAACCTTAAAATGTAAACTGCCTATTAATGAGCCAGAAACCATTTATTAGTCAAACTTTACTGTAGGAATTAAATTTTCAAATTTTACTGTAGGAATTAAAGACCTAAAGATGTAATCTTAATTTTTAAACACAATTTAAACTAATAAATACTAATAAAACAATACACAATTTTTGATTACAGAAAATGGTGAGCAGCTGACTAACTTCATAGCTATTTCTTGAACTGCACAATCTAGCCTTTGTTAAAAGTTTATTATGTATTGGTCTCTCAGTTAATTAATGTTGCATTTTTGTATGTCAACTATATGGAAAAGAGAGTGTTTTCTTCATTTATTATTATTATCTTTCCAATAAGATTGTTTTTTGTTAACCAGGAAGATATAATTTATTATTTTTATTCCCCTGCTTCTAAAACATACATGCTTATTAAATACCTGATAATTGTATTAGCTATTGCTGTGTAACAATGTACCTCAAAATTAAGTAAATTAAAACAGCTATGATTGTGAATCGTTCAACTTCCTGGTGCATTAGTTTCTTTATCTGCAAAATAGGAATAATCAGAGCTATGATTGCAATTATTTTTTTATTGAGATATAATTGATGTATAACACTGTGTAAGTTTAAGGTATACAAAGTGTTGATTTGATACATTTATATATTGCAATATGTTTACCACCTTAGTTAGCTAACACTTCTACTGTATTACATAATTAACATTTTTTTTTGTGATGAGAAGAATTTTAAGGTTTTATAATAGTCACTTGGTTTGTTGTCTATAAGAGAAAATTCAATCTATACTGGCTTAAATAAAGAGGATATTTTTTGCTTACATAAAGGGGAAGTCTAGGAATAAGATGGACTTAATCTAGGTACTCAACAATGTCATCTAGGGCCTATTTTTTTTTTAATTTATTTTTAATTAATTAACTTTTAAATTTTGTTGTCA